>NW_022681458.1:101086974-101686974 GCF_009764315.1 Trachypithecus francoisi
ATAAAGATAAAAAAAACTTGAAGATGATACCCAGATTTATGGCTTGAGAAACAGGGTGCATCTAGTGACTGAAGTTGTGGAACTGTGTGGACAGTTGTACACAAATCAAGGTGCCATACTGAGAGAGGGTTGGGGCCATGTGTTGCTATCTGTGATGCAACATAGCATGGTTTACATCACTGTTGCTGTATCTTTAAGTTCATGTATAAATATACTACATTGGAAATTTATAATGTCATATGAGATGATCAGTGATGTTCAGAACCTAAGGGAGCATTCTAACCCTGAAAGCTTACAAAGATCTAAGTGGTTGCATTTTCCCATACAGAGAATTTAAAGATGAACAGGCAGGTAGACAAAGACGACATAGAAGGATGCAACAGTAAGTTTAAAGGAATGTGGAAGTAAGAAAGCATCCAGGAGTAATTAAACATGACTTTGGAGAATGGGAAGTTTGGGATGTCTGGAGTGAAGGTAGAATACACAGATGGGGAAGAGATCAGGAAGTATCACCTGTTCTTCCCAGGGCTGAATCACTATTTATCCACAAGAATAATTCATTAACTATTACAAGCATGGATTTATATAATGTCTACAATTTATAAGGATATCACTGGCACTGTTAAAAAGTAAAAATTGCACACGTGTAATCCCAGCACTCTGGGAGGCTGAGGTGGGCAGATCATGAGATCAGGAGATCGAGACCATCCTGGCTAATACGGTGAAACCCAGTCTCTACTAAAAATACAAAAAAAAAAAAAAAAAAAAATAGCCAGGCATGGTGGCGGGCACCTGTAGTCCCAGCTACTCGGGAGGCTGAGGCAGGAGAATGGCGTGAACCCGGGAAGCAGAGCTTGCAATGAGCCAAGATCGTGCCACTGCACTCCAGCCTGGGCAACAGCGTGAGACTCCATGTCAAAAAACAACAACAAAAAAAGGAAAAAGTGAAGAAGGAGATGTTGGGCACTAAGAAACTTTCAAAGAGAGATAAAAAGACGTAGAGAGACTATGGCAATTGCTGGGAAGTGAAAATAAAGAGGCGGACCATGGTGACAGTGGAGAGCAAGAGAAGAGGACAGAAAAGCAACCATGCTACAACTGCTGAGTAGGCACAACCCTGTGGCCTGTAAAGTCTAAAATATTTACTCTCTGCCTTTTAGGAGAAATATTGTTGATCCCTGGTTTAGACTACCTTTTGTAGAAGCAGGAATGTGATAAGTTAAAGAGAGAAGCAGAACCTAGGAGACATTTTATGTTTCAAGATGGGACATAACTTTGTTTATGAATCAATAAGGAGGAGACATTGAAGATATCGGAAAAATTGATTAACTCTGGGAGGAAGCCCTCAAAGACAAAATATGGAGGGATTAACTTTGGTAGAAGGGGGAACCTTTTCAATATATAGGGGTGGAAAGATTATGGTTGAATTTTTTTTTTTTAATACATTCGTTATAGGAAAAGAGGGAAGATCAAAGCATTTATGTTTCGGGATTTCTTTTTATTCTTTGAGGTAGGGAACAAACTCACTTGCTGAGAGTAAGAAAGAGCTTGCAGAGAAGGGTGTCGTCTTTGAAAAACCACTTTGAGTGACTGGCAGAAAGAGAAAGGGAAATATTCAGCCATTCCTTGGCTGTCCCTGGGACCAGAAGAGCCTAGAAACCACAGGTTAGTGGTCGCAGTTACCAGCTCAGTTGTATAGCATCTGTTACTTCCCTTTGCACATACTTAGAGGTGCAATCATGAGAAAATCCCACCTCAAAAGTGTTAAAATAAATAACTCCAAGAACCTGACATTGACACAGATATAATTCAACAGGTTTTTGAAGTTTAAATATTGTACTCTGCTGGTTTTTATAAACCCAAAAGAACATAGTACAATACTTAAACTTTAAAAGCTCTGTGGCTTTTACTGAGGTCACAATTAGTAGGTAAAGAGCAATATATCTGCAGGAGTAAGAGATGGAACTGAGAACAGTCAAACCATCAGGGTTAGGCAATATTTTTGAGATAAAACAAAAATTTTTTTTTGTTTTATATTTTTAAAAAAAGATAAAAAACAATTAATCACAGAAGTTAGGGGTAAGCTTAAACCAAGGTAAAGGGAATATTAGTATATAAATAATGTGAAGTAACTATACTGTGATCTTTAAATAAATGATTTGTTTGTTTGTTTTCATTAAACATGCTGCATCCAATGGAAAAGAATCATGGGTAGAAGACATGATTCTGCTTTAAGTTAAAGACAGGAAAATAGAACTCATATTTAATTATCATCCCTTACATATGTCTAAATAAAAAGTTGTTGTTAATGAGTCTGACAGGAATATGGCTAAAAACATTAAAAGTACATGGCTAAGGCATTTACCTCTACCTCACAGATGACTTGATTTTCCATACATGCAAGAAGTTACTATATCAAAAATATGAATTTAATCAAGAGTTTTATGACAAACTGAAAGCTCGTATCTAATCTCATGAAACTTTCACATAAAATTTTAACCTTTCAAATACTGTCTCTAATAATTCCATGTAAATCTATCTTCATATATTTCTAATATACTTAAAATCTCAGTTGGCATTCAAATATTTTAAAGTTTATGTTCTAGATTATAAGTTTTTAGATAACTATATTTTTGAATAATTATAATTTCACATGTTGCCTTACATAAAATAATTTCAGAAATAATAGTTGATTTCTTGGTGCTTCTATTTTGATTTATTTTTTAAAAATTATATTAGAAAATAGAGAAGTACAAAGGGCTCTAATTTGAAGTGTCCAACTGGATGGGCCATCAGTTGTATAAGCCAAATCAAACTATAGAGTAATATTGCAAGAGGTTCCTTCATGCACCCTCTCAATCATCTCTCCTAGAAGGAAACACTATTTTGATCTCTATCACAATGCCTTAAAAGTTCACTTTGATAGAAAACAGTTTTTATAATTAATTTAGTAAAATCAAAAATTTATATTATTAGATAGCCTATTCAGAGATAAGAGAGGTTATTTACATGTAAATTTCCCAGCCTGGCTTTTGCACAGTGACTAAGTTCACTAGATACAATTACCACTAGCATCAGCTTATTTTGTGTGGTGCTGTGTGGAGCAGAAATAAAAAGCCTCCTTTAATGGCAAACCTTCAAAAGCATTACTCAAGAGTCATGATCAAGTCCTAATTATTATGGGGTGTATACCGAATCTCAAATAAAGTCAGAGTCTTTGAAGGCAAAGAAGGCCTACATTTCATGCCACTAAGTTAACAGAGATAAAAATTCAAGGTTTATCTATTGATGGCAACTACAAAAGCTTTGTTAAAATAATAGTCATACTCTTCTTCTCACATAATGATGCTTCTGTTGCAAAGCTTCACAGTTCGGTGGATTGAACAAAATTGATGAATAATGGCTTTCTACTAGTGGTGCAAAATAGCAAAGCCATTCACTTCATTCTAATATAGTTTGTCATATTTTCCAGATTTTTTTAAATCAGAAAACGAAGTCTTTATGTGTGTTGTGTGATATAGTAGTACATCCTCATGGAGCACACTCATCGTTGGTGCTTTGTACAGAAAGGACGCCACTCCTGAAATTCTGATAAGTAAAAGGCAGATTTTCCATTGCATCTAGCCTAAGATTGAGAGAGTCCAAAGAGACAGAAGTTGGATTAATTTGTTGGGCATTAGTGAATTGAACATAAGCAGTAGGCAAGGGGCTATGATGTTTTTATTGGTAGAGTTGAGCGGGAGACTCCTTCATTCAGGAAAAATTTGTAGAGCCCCTACTCGAGGGACTGTGCTAAATATATTCTTTAAGGGAAATAAAGACAATGAGAATCCTTGCCTGAATAATGATTCAGATCAGCAGGGAAGGCAAGATATACAAATAATGATGCAAAGAAAGTTTTATCATACACAGAAAGCAACATGTTAAAATTACTATTTGACAAAGACTGGATGCAAAATTTGAAAGTAGAAAATAGAAATGGCAAAGAATGTCATGGTAACACAGAAATATCCTAATTTTAAAATCCCACCACTACGACCCCTCTACCACCCCTAATGTCTCAATATGTCCTTCTTTCCTTTCTTTTTTTTTTTTCTTTTTGTTTCTTATCTTTTTTCTTTTTTGTGTGTGTGTGATACAGTCTTGCTATTTCACTCAGGCTGGAGTGCGGTAGCACATTGCATGGTCCACTGCAGCCTCAACCTCTGGGCTCACACCCTGCCAATTTTGGTTTAGAGAGGCAGAGTCTCGCCATATTGCCTAGGCCGGTCTTGAATTCCTGGGCTCAAGTGATTTCTCACCTCTGCCTCCAAAACTGTTGGGATTACAGGCATAATCCACCATGTCTGGCCCAGATACTTCCAAACATATTTGTTACTATTATCCAACTAGATCCATCTCCTCTTTGGATGCCAAGCACTGCAGCTTAGTCTAGTATGCTGTTTCCCTACTTAGAAAGCATTTATTCTATTTATTTCCATTATTTCCTTGAAGATTCACTTCAAATTTGTGTTCAAGAAGCCATCCCTAATTGTGTGGAATAGATGTGTATTCTTCCTTCATCACATTTCCTCAATAATTAGATGTAAATATCATATTACATTGTTGTGACCTGTTTAAGATCATTTTCCTCCCTACAAGAAAATGGCTAAAAAAAATGTTGCATTGGGTTTATTATTCATTAGTATCATATACAAATGAAATATTCAAAGTGTTTGCTGGATCATTAAATACTTGAATGAAGAGAAGAATGTTGCTTCTGTGTATGGGAAGCCCAGCATAGCAGAAGGCAGGAGTCAGAGTTAAATGCTTTTGGTGTGATCCTCAGATCTGTCAGTGAACAACTGCAATCCTGAGCAAACCATATCTGAAGGCACAGAGACAGGAACAGATAACAAGTAGTAATCTGAGGGAAATGATGGAGTTTACCTTGTTACCAGGTGATTATATTTAATAGATAAGGAATTGTATTGTGTTGCATCATTGCTTAACGAAGAATAACAAGGCACAACAATGTTTCCTACTGCCATAAAATAAAGGGAATGACATCAAACAACGAGTTTGATTTTTTAAAGCAGATTCTGGCAGGACATGTGCAGGTGTGCTACATGGGTCTATCTGCATAATGCTGAGGTTTGGATTTCTGTTGAACTCATCACCCAAATAATGAACATAGTACTTGATAGGTAGTTTTCAACCATTGCTCCCCTTCCTCCTTTCCTCCCTTCCTCCTTTGGGAATTGACAGTGTCTATTGCTTCCATCTTTATGTTCATGTGAACCCTTGGTTTTGATCCCACTTATGAGAATATGTTCTCTTTGAGTTTCTGTTTCTAAATTAATTCACTTAATGGCTTCCAGCTGCATCCATATTGCTGCAACAAACATGATTTTATTCTTTTTTATGACTACATAATATTCCATGGTGTATGTGTACCACCAAAAAATAAAGAAGAAGAAAAAAAAATGCAAAGAAACAACTGAGTCTTAAGAAGAGGTTGAAAGATGTCCAGCAAGGCAAAGGAAGATAAAATTAGACTGTTGGATTTGCCTTTGAGAAAGATATAGTGCTCAAGCACTTTAGAATGGGTGATTTCCATGGATCAGATTGCAATCTGTTGAAGGGTAATTGAAAGTTGGGAATAGAGATTCTGAATGTAGCTTATGCTTTTTAAATGGTTGGACCAATAAAAGCAGAAAAGGATAAAGAGCCTCAATATGAAGGTCTAAAGGCAAAGTCACGTTTTTTCTTTGTTTTATTTGATGTTTCAGTTTTTGTTTTGTTTTTGGTTGAAATATGTTAAAAGCACTAGAGTGACATCCTTTATTTTGCGTGTCCTATACTTCAAAAGAGCACAAATATAATTTTGCTATGTAATGCTTATATGTAATTTTTTATTCATGCCATACCCAAGAAATAAAAGCAGTTTACACTGTCATTTTTGTTTAAAGTTTTTACAAGTTGTTTATAAATAGCTGCATTCTTTGAGTGACTTTGAACTTTGTTTAGGAAAAATTTTTTCACACAGTGTGTTCCAGCAATAGTTTGATTATGTTTGACTGCTTTTACTTCCTATGCATATTAATGTGTGGCTCCCATGTCACTAGAAAAAAATGAAAAGCTTCAAACCTGTGAGCAAACCATTCAAAGGAGATTGTAATGATATCACACAAATTTCCCTTACTGTGTACAAAAGAGAAATAAAATGTCAATTGCCTTGCTATTTGATTAATTATGCCAGGGGCCAACAAACTATGACCTATAGGCCAAATTGGGTCTGCCCCCTCTTTTTGTAAATAAAGTTTTATTATTACATAGCTATGTCAATATATTTATATCATCCATAGCTGTGACTACATCACGTACACACAACTGTGCTGTTGAATAATTATCACAAGATCAGGTAGCTCACAAAATCTAAAATACTCATTGTCCTTTAAAGAAAACCTTTGCCAATCCTTGTATTACAGCTTTATATAATTATAGTGAAGATAAATCTTAACTTCTAAAACAGATTTGAAATATGTGTTTTCCCAAATTATATTTATTTATGTTGACACTATTAATTCAACAAATATGTATTGACTACCTTCTATAAAGCCAGCTCTTTTTGAGGTGCTGGCACTATAGCAGTTAAAAAAAACAAATGAAACTCTTTGTCCTCATAGAGGTTACATTCTTCTTTTTTTTTTTTTTTTTTTTTTGAGACGGAGTCTCGCTCAGTCGCCCAGGCTGGAGTGCAGTGGCGCGATCCCGGCTCACTGCAAGCTCCGCCTCGCGGGTTCACGCCATTCTCCTGCCTCAGCCTCCCAAGCAGCTGGGACTACAAGCACTCGCCGCCACGCCCGGCTAATTTTTTTGCATTTTTTTAGTAGAGACAGGGTTTCACCGTGTTAGCCAGGATGGTCTCAATCTCCTGGCCTTGTGATCCGCCCGTCTCGGCCTCCCAAAGTGCTGGGATTACAGGCTTGAGCCACCGCTCCCGGCCGAGGTTACATTCTAATTGTGGTCAACTAGACACTCAACAATCAACAAATAACAAAATAAATGAGAAACTGTATTTTAAAATAGTGTGGGAGATGATCATATGCACCCCGTGTAAAACAAAGAAGGACAAGGAATAATGAGTATCTGGGATTGGAGGGATTAAGGAGCATATATTTACTACTATATATCATTTATAGTGTCCTAAGATTGTTCTTGAATAAAATGAAATTATCAGTCAAGAGATCAAGTAAAATAGAACTACTCCCTAATTAAAATGTCTGCATCCTAAATTGATAACATTCAGTCCACACATTAAAATATACCATTAGGCTTCACTTTTAATTTGTACCTGTTTGTGAACCCACAAATTACAAAATGGTGTGAGACCAAAAAAGAACCATATTAGGCAAAGTCAATCCCCTCAAGAAAGCCTATAACATTAAGTTGGTCCCTGTAATTCTGCATGAATTCAGTGTTAACAGCCAATGCATAATCCCTGCATAATATTATATAAGAAAAGTAAACTTTGTATAAAATTGTTTATGTCAACCTAGAAAATAATAGAAAAAAAACTCTAATAACATTGTAAATCTTTCTCCCTAAGTAAATGGAAAGTAGTCATCACTTAATCATTGTTAGCCCATGAAATATTATAAACAATATAAAACAGCCAGCTATAAACAATCTGTAATCCAATAAAAATTTTATTTTATTATATTGATAATGCAAATGGTAATTTATATTTTTATTTTGCTAGAACTTTTTTGAATGAACTACATAGATCATGTACAATGGGCTTAATCTCCCTTTATGTGTGCCAAACCAAAAATATAAAAATCAAATGGGCATAGTGATTTTTACTGGGATACCTTGAAATCTGAAAGCTCTCTGTAGCTTGTCAGTACAGCAACCCTGTTCTGAGTTTTGATTAACTCTCTTTTTACTTGAATTAGATATTAGTTTCTTGATGTTTTTATTTTAAGAGAAAATTACTATTGAAATGTTCAAGGTAGCTTTAGAGTTAACGTTAAGATTCAAGGAAAAATATTTTAAAAACCCATGTTCTTAATTTCTCTGAGATGTACATTTTTTTCTTTTTCATTTTTACATTAATGTTTTATGGGAGGAAAAGTAATTACTTTCCTATAAGATATTAATTAAATGGCAACTGTTAAAATACCTTACAATACTAACTTTTTCTGAACTCTTGTTCTCCCAACCAATAAAAAAGATATGACCTAAAAGAATTCCAACATGAAAATGGAACTTCAATTAAAATACAAATGAATATATTTGGTGTTATTTCAGTTTTAAGAATATACTTACCATTATTGTAAGTCTCTCACATTCTTATACTATGTCTTTTTCTCCAAGATGTTTCCAGAAGAATGGTGCTACCCGGGGTAGGAGGGTAGTAGGGGAGTTTGAAAACAGCCACTATACTAGGTCATACGTGTTCTTCAGTTTTAACAAATGCAACTCTCTACCATGTGCCTATAATTTCCTCAAGTTTTGTATTTTAAAATTAGAAAAAAATATGTTAACTGTTTCCAGATCCTTGAGGGTGCCATTCATTAGTAGGTGAAAAACGAGTCAGTTCTCCTATAACATTGCAAAAATAAGAAACAGTGCACATGGTTGTAATTTGCATTGTTTGGGTGGATAGTGTACTTGCCATAATTCAACAATATAGAACTTTTTACAAATATCTAAGTGTCTATTTTCTAGTCAAAGTAATAAAACAATGACTAAGCCCCTGGACCTAATAGTATAACATGAAGAGAATCAACGAAAAGAGAACTAAAATGCTGCTTCAAGATGAATTTCTAGAAATGGCTTGGAATTTCAAGGCTGCCATTGTCATTGTCAGTGAGATATCTGTTTATAGTAACCCTAAAGCTATCCAAGGAAATGCAACTATATAAGTAGAAGGGTATCCAATAAGAAAGAAAATTGCTAGGCATAAGAAAAAAATATCTTTCATAAAGAAGGTTTTATTTGTTACCGATAATGATCGTATTTGTTTCCCACAGCATGATCCACATATAAAAGTAACTTAAAAGATAATGAATTGTAGGCAAAAACAAGATATTTGTATCTACTTATGCTGCCAATAGCTTTTCTTGTGTGGAGAGTGGTACCTCTACTTATGCTTATGATTCAAACAAACTGCAGCACAAATTGTCATAAAATACATATGCTCAGGATATAATGTTTTGAAAAGCTGAATTTCTCAAATCACTGCTACCAAATGCTGTATCAGTCAGGATTCAGACCAGGAAACAGAAAGCACTCTTGGAATTCAAGCAGGGAGAGATTTACTGATTAGGGGTTTCAAAAATCAGAGGAGCTGGGGGAGTTGGAATCGGGGAGTTACAACCGGACTACTAATTTCAAGGTCATACTGACATATCTGTGATGTAGAGGTCCGGAAGCTCTGCTGCTGCTGGCTTAGATATCCCTGCCACAGACTTTCCTACCCCCAGAGCTGGTATCTTGCATTGGCATGCAGAGTGCAAGCATGCCAACCCTCTTTTCTCTCTGACATTGCTTTGCTGCCGTCACCAACAGGAATAAGGCCACTGTTTTGCTTCTGATTCGAAAGCTTGCATACAACTGCTAGCTATAAGGGAATATGGCAAAGTAAAAGGAAAGTGTAATAGAAATTGAGAGAGCTAGGCCAAGTACTGCTCCTTAAACTTTTACCCCTTGTCCCAAAATATTAAAACAAAAACAAAACCAAAAACAAAACAAAAAAAAACTCTGAATCTAAATGATTTTTAAAAAATAACTTACTTTGTAAATCGCACCTGATATGCACTAATTTGATATTAAAATCTGTCTGAGTTGATTGTGAGGCTGTGTTTTATCTTCGTTTATCCTACTAAATGGGAATATTTATATGATTCTCTGCATGAATATCAAGTTATCTGAATACAAAGTGACCTGACCCTCTGAGAGTGTTATGAACTATACAGCAGAAATTACACCAAGTATCAGAATGTCAAATATCAGATTGTCAAATCAGACTTGCATGCACTGGACATCTTACCCGGTATCATCTTGTCCGACACCAATCTTTACTAATAACTTCAATAATAGAAGTAATGCAAGGCAAAGGAAAATCGGAGAGTGGTCTGAGACCTCCAATGTAGCTACCTACTTCTTTTCTTGCTATTTTATATATTCTGGACCTAGATTGTCATATCCTTTAACCATGTGTGCAGTTATACATTTAAATTATAAAACATGTCTAATATCAAATAAGCTAAATCATTTATGTGATATATTCTAGGGAACTTTACCAATAAATCTGTATATTCTAGAATTATGTCCCATAACCAATTGTAGACAACCAGGTTCATCATATTGAAAGTATTGCATAAATGATTATTCTAACATAAACAAATGCCATTAGTGTGTTACCAAAGACATTCATAATTCGTATGTTTACAAGAAGATTTGACAAATTTTTGTCTTGATTGTTTCCCCAAATCCTTAATCCTTAACGAATAGAAGGAATAAATTGTAGGCCAGTTCCACGTCCATTTTCTTCTCAAGGTATCTGCATTAGAGTACCTTTTTAAAATCTGAAGCATTCTGAATTCTGAAGTACATCAGGTCCCAGGGGTGTAGGAAAGGCAGTTTTGGACCTGTATCTACCACAGTGCATTTCTTTGCATTTCAATGACCACATTCATTCTTCCACACATATTTCTTCTTCCAGATAGCAACAGCATTCTTCTATGTAACCTAAGACATTTATTCTTTGTATCAATGAGAATCTTCTCATAATCTTAAAACAGGAGGCTTAAAGTTGAATTACTCATTGTATGCATCTTTGGGTTTATCCTCTAGGAACTCAAGTGTTGGTACCAGATTTTAAAATTGGACTCTGCCTCTTACTTTTTAGGAACTCTTTTCACTCCAGTTGCTTTATGTCTGGATTGGCTTAGGTTAGTGGCTCCCAGTTTGGGTACTTGGGATCTTGCGAAAGTAACACTGAGAGTCCACGAGCTACTTCAACATATTAAGAAGTCTAGTGTGGTATTTCCTAGACATGGTTAATATATTGATAACCTAAGATGCTTCCTTAAAAAATTCAACTTGTTTGGCTGTACTTTGGTCTTACTAAGTCAGAATACCTTAGCAAGTACTAGAAATTTACATGTTTATTCAACTCCATAGGTAATACTCATACACAGCATAATTTAAGGACTGGTAGTCTAGTGGAGTCATGGCTACGTGTGTGTGTGTGTGTGTGTGTGTATTTTAGTCATGAATTGACTAAAATAGTAATTATGTTTGTTTTAATTTGGAATCATAGTGAATTATGTGTGCTAACCTCATATTAAAAGAGAAAATTCTAACAAATTTAGTTACGGATCTAACTGGATTTTATTTGTAATTCATGAATCAAGACAGCTTACATCCTACAAAACAGAATATGAGCTCTCACTGGGAAATAGCAGAACAGTGGGTTTTGCAAGGTGAGAAGGAAACAAAACAAAGGAAAAAAAGGTGATTGGTTAACACTAGGTTACTTGAGTTAGTTTTTGGTAAGGGTTAAAACAGAGAGATCTTCCTTATTATGCTGACTCATGTAGACTGGAATCCCCTGTTTTCAGGAAAAACTGTGCTGTTTGGGATCTGTTTCCTAAAAGTTGCAGTTTGCTTATGTGATATTTAGCATGAGTGACTCCATTTTGGCTTGATCTGGTCTGATGGGGTCTAGTGCAAGAGCCCAGTCCAAGACAATGGCCTTCTATAATTGTGTTTAACATCAATTTTATTTTATTTTCAGCTTCAATTTTTTTTTTTTTTTTTTTTTTTGAGACGGAGCCTCCCTCTGTCACCCAGGCTGGAGTGCAGTGGTGCGATCTTGGCTCACTGCAAGCTCGGCCTCCCAGGTTCACGCCATTCTCCTGCCTCAGCCTCCAGGGTAGCTGGGACTACAGGGACCCGCCACCACGCCCGGCTAATTTTTTGTGTTTTTTAATAGAGACAGGGTTTCACCATGTTAGCCAGGATGGTCTGGATCTCCTGACCTCATGATCCTCCCACCTCAGCCTCCCAAAGTGCTGGGATTACAGGCGTGAGCCACTGCACCCGGCCTCAACTTCAATTTTTATTGAGCACGTAGATGGCCAGATTATCTAGATGCTGGGAATATAGAGATACAGAACACACAGCTTCTTTGCTCAAAAAGCTGGTGTAGATAAACATGCAAGTAAACCAAAAATTATTAACAGTGTCTTCAGGACTTTAGCAGGTGTCCCAGGTGATACAGGAGTATACAGGAGCTATTAAAACCCATCTGTTTGGCAGTTCAATATACCTTTGAGTAATAATATAAAAATAAGAAAATAAATTTCAAAATTGTAGCATTTTTAGGTAACCAAACAATCATTCACTAACAGGAACATTTAATTAAAAAAGGAAAAATAATTTAGTGTTAAAACATGTTGTTTTGTTGTTGTTTTTTGTTTGTTTTCTTTTGTTTTATTTTGAGATGGAGTCTCACTCTGTCACCCAGGCTGGAGTGCAATGGCATGATCTGGGCTCACTGCAACCTCCACCTCCTAGGTTCAAGCAATTCTCCTCCCTCAGCCTCCTGAGTAGCTGGGATTACAGGCGCCCACCACCACGCCAGGCTAATTTTTGTATTTTTAGTAGAGATGGGGTTTCACCATGTTGGCCAGGCAGGGTCTCGAACTCCTGACCTCAGGTGATCTGTGCGCCTTGGCCTCCCAAAGTGCTGGGATTACAGGCATGAGCCATCGCACCCAGTCTAAATCATGTTTTTATATTCAATTGACTACATGATGATTGTAAATTCTTTCCGAGATCTAACCATCAATAATTTCATGATTTTATGTTTTTCTTATAGAAACAATCATTCTCTCCCACAGGTAGTTGATTTGATGTATGATGAATTGGTTAATTGGTTGGTTGTTTTATGGTTGTGTAATCCTCAACAGGGTAACTCAACTAATTTTACCTTACCTAGTTTATATTTGATCATGGAAGGAGCTCAGTTTTACCTACTTAGGTAATAATTAGAGACAGCTTTTGATGTACCTTTTGCCTCTTCTAATTGCAGACGTTTCTGTTTAAACTAAGAGTTTTTGAGTTACATTAAATATAAACCCAGAGACACTCAATAGAATTCAGTGATTTTTTCTTTTTTTTAAACTTTGTTGTTAGGTTGATTATTACTTAGTCGATGGCTTTCAGAAATATTTTCTTGAATTTATATTAAGCATACACAAAATTATAATTTAAGAATTTTTGTTGTTTTTTACTTTAGGGATTGATTTTTGTCATATACAAAATAAAACTTTTCAGGGAAATTGGAAAAGAAAACTAATTACCAACTAATGAAGTGGGTTACAGAATCATTTAAAACTGTTTATTACATGTTTACTGTAGTGGTATTCACAAATGCCAAGATGTGGAATCCACCTAAGTGTCCAACAGTGAGTCAATGGATAAATAAAAGGTGGTATAGATACACAATGGAATACTATTCAGCCATTAAAAAGAATTAAATCCTGTCACTTGCAACAACATGGATGAATCTGGAGAATATAATGTTACGTGAAATAAGCCAGACAGAAAAACAAATACCACGTGGTATCATTCATATGTGAAATGTTAAAAAAGAAAAAAAAGAAAAAAGTGGGAGGGGAGTTGATATCATAGAAGGAGAGAATAAAACAGTGCTTACAAGAGACTGGGTAAGAGGAGGGAAGGGAAAATGGAGAGAGATTGATCAACAAGTACAAAGTACAATAAGATAAGAAAAATAAGTTATCGTGTTCTATTGCACAATAGGATGAAAATGCTTAACAGTAAGGTACTGCATATTACAAAATAGCTAGAAGAGAGGTTTTTGAATGTTCTCACCACAAAGAAAGGATGAATGCATGAGGTGATGAACATGCTAAATACCCTGATGTTAATACTATGCAACATATACATGTATTAAAATATCAAATTGTGCCCCAGAAATATGTAATTACAATCAGTCAATTAAAAAGTAAAAAATTCTAATTTAGGAAATATATGTATTATTAGCATATATGTCGATTTAGGATATACATCTATATTAATTTAGAAAATATATACAATACCTGTAGATATAAATGTATATATCAGGATATATGTAGTTTCTGTCACAAGTCAAGCATTGTGCTAGGCACTGTGGACGAGGAAAAACAAAATCATATCCTACATAGTTCTGCTTTATTGGAAAAAAGAGGCAATTATAATATGGTTTAATTAATGCCTATATGGGGACATTACAAGTTTCATTGCAATACATAAAAGAGATACTTACAGAAATAAATCCAGAGAAATCAAGCAT
The DNA here is from genome assembly GCF_009764315.1 of Trachypithecus francoisi. Lineage (NCBI taxonomy): Eukaryota > Metazoa > Chordata > Mammalia > Primates > Cercopithecidae > Trachypithecus > Trachypithecus francoisi. The sequence continues at coordinate 101,101,331 of NW_022681458.1, forward strand.
TACCAGCCTAATTTTATTTTGGTGGGCAAAGGAGCCATGTTTCTTTTCACCACCTCTCTTGGGATGTCTTACTCAAAGGTCTGGAGTGAAGAGTGTTTGCCTAGACTTTTCCTCTGACCCCTTGCATACCATGAGTCTCTAGGTACATCTGTTGTTTTCCACTGAATGGAGCTGAGCAGACACAGCATCATAAAGAGAGGAAATCACTAATCATTTACTGTTTTTCCTCTAACTGCTGAGAGCCCCTGCTGATCTCTGGTACTCTTGCTTGTTTTGAAGTGATAATATAAGTTTATTCTCCCTGGAGACCAGCCTGGCCAACATGGTGAAACCCTGTCTCTACCAAAAGTACAAAAATTAGCTGAGCATGGTGGCAGGCACCTGTAATCCCAGCGATCTGGGAGACTGAGGCATGAGAATCGCTTGAACCTGGGAGGCGGAGGTTGCAGTGAGCAGAGACCGTGCCACTGCACTCCAGCTGAGGAAACAATAGCGAAACTGCATCTCAAAAGAAAAAAAAAAAAAAAAGGCTGTAATTTTACAGCTAGAAAGGGCATTAAAGATCACCAATCACTCCCAACTCATTACAGATAAGAAAACTTATGTGCTTAAAGACCCAGTGACCTTGCACAAACTCCAGGGTGGGTTAGTGGCAGCGCCTAAACCAACAGGAAATACCTGGAATCCATGTCTGGGCTTTTCCTTATGCAGTGAGGCTTCTTTCTATATAATGACACCATTCTCCAGCTCATTCTAGGACAGTCAGAAATTGTCCAGAGCTGCTTTCAGTTGATGAGCACTTCTTCCCCAGCTGTAGAAATAAAAGAGTCTGACCAAACCAGTCATTGTTGTTAGAACTTACAGTTGAAGGAAATAAAGACTAGGGTAATGAAAGAATCTGTCCAGAGGCCTAAGATACCCAGAGGCCTGAGATACCTCTTTCTCCTCCAAACACCTGGGACACATCGCCTCCAAGACACTTTGTTGACTCACAGTATACAGGAGTTATATTTTTTAAAAAGAGAAAATGATAAATTATAGCTTTTAGTTTATGAAGATTATCACTTGCAGTTCCATAGCACAGATATGTTCTGTAGAGCCTGCTTCAAATCTCTACCTGAGGTCTTGACCTAGTCCACGTTTTAAAATGGCTTGTGATGTTCCTCTGGAAGGCATTTTAGAAATTCAAAGGAAAATTTTTTGTTGATACAATGATTGGGAGCCTGTAGTCAAAAGGCATGCAGAAGTTTATAAGAACTGTGCTGGGGAAGATGATCTTTCACAGTAAAATCCTGTCTGTGTTTTATACAGCAGTATATTTATTATGGAGCTAGACACTCAAGTGGTTGAAAGATTTGTTTCCAGTCTGAGTCTAGAACATAACTCTATTTTATACACACTGAAGTTTTTCTTCACAGTACTAACATACACTGAATTTTTTAGGAATAAAATTAACATGTAAATCAATGGAAGAATCTACCTTGTTTTGTTTGGAAGTTGTCAAAGTGCTTATCATGGTTTTAGAAAACCTAGCTACTTATGACAATGTTGTTTGTATCATAGGAGTGGTCAGTGCAACACACTTCTATCAGTTGGCAGCCACAGTAATTGTATTCATAACTTTAGGCAGCTGGGCCAGCACAATACTTCTACTTCTATACAAAGGCACTTATATGGTTTGGCTCTGTGTCCCCACCCAGATCTCACAATAGCTCCCATAATCCCCACATGTTGTGGGAGGGACCTGGTGGGAGATGATTGAATCGTGGAGGCAGGTCTTTCCCATGCTGTTCTCATCATACTGAATGGGTCTCATGAGATCCGATGTTTTTTAAAAACGGGAGTTTCCCACACAAGCTCTCTCTTTGCCTGCTGCCATCCACATAAGCTATGACTTGCTCTTCCTTGCCTTCCACCATGATTGTGAGACCTCCCCATCCATGTAGAACTGTAAGTCTAATAAACCTCTTTCTTTTATTAATTGCTCAGTCTTGGGTATGTCTTTATCAGCAGCATGAAAACGGACTAATGCAGGCACTTAAAATTGACATATTAAGATATCTATTGTTTTATTGTAAACTTTTCCTTTTTGTTTTATTATAAGTTAAATATTTTGATTTTTAAAAATTACATGTATAGGCATATAATATCATCCATGTATTTGATTTCTGCCTAGTGAAAGGCATGTAACAAAAATATAGTTTTAAGAGGGAAACATGGAGTCAGATGCTGATGAGAACAATCTAGTCATCACTCATTGGCATGGGCTAAAATTTTATACCTCAACATTTGAATAAAGTGTAATTTGTATACCTACCATGAAGAATGTTGAAATTTTAGTTTGACCATGCTTTCCCACATATAATAAAAAACACTTAGCTCCGAACATACTGATTTTTCTTGTAAGTTTAAAGATTTTGGCAAAATTCCATAGGACAATTATAAGCAATATTCTGTAAAAAGGAAAAATCATAAATCTTCAAAAAAGCAAGTACGTCAGATCTACTACATCTCAATATGGTGATGTGGTCCCCAGCAGCCTGGACTGTTACTTTAAGTTGGTTGAAATGTAAATACCTTTACCTTTATAGGTGCCTGGGTCACTTCAGAATTTCATCTCAGATTAGGTTCATTCCAGACCATGCACAGGTCCATACTTTATTCATCAGACATTCCCAGAAATCAAAGAGAATTGATTAAACTGGTGAAACTTCTATGGGAAGGGTGTTGGTATCCCACCTATTTGTTCCCAGAAATCAAAGAGGACTGATTGAATTGATGGAACTTCTATGGGAAGGGTATTGATATCCCACCTATTTGTAACCTACTAGTTGAATGGGAGGGTTGGGAATGTACCATTACATGAAATACATAGCTGTATTAATCTGTTCTCACACTGCTAATAAAGACATACCTGAGACTGGGTAGTTAATAAAGGAAAGAGGTTTAATTGACTCACAGTTCCACATAACAGGGGAGCCCTTACAATCATGATGGGAGGTGAAAGAGAAGCAAAGTCACATCACATCTTAAGTGGTGGCAGGAAGAGAGCATGTGCAGGGGAACTCCCCATTATAAAACCATCAGATCTCATGAGACTCATTCACAATCATGAGAATAGCATGGGAAAAACCAACCCCCATCATTCAGTTACCTCCTACCTGGTCCCTCCCATGACATGTGGGGATTATTACAATTCAAGGTGAGATGTGGGTGGGGATGCATTGTCAAATCATATCAATAGCTATGTATTTTTTACTTTTCTTTTTGTTGTTGTTGCTTAATAAAGACAAATTTAATAAAAACCTACCATGTGCCAAAAAACTGTACTTGGCATTTTGGCATTTGAAGTCTTTCTTTTCAGGATATTGCCTTTTTGAAGTTATCTCCAAGTTTCTCTATCACACATTTTCACAATGCGGGATAAATAAATAACTATTTAAATCAATTTTCATTATCTCTCTGCTGAATAGGATTATTACAAGTGTGTGGGAAGGGAGTTGAAATATTTTTAATTAAAATCATATACATGCTTACCTTTTTGTGAGCAAAATTCATGATATATTCAAGTCAAATATTAGCATTACCAACAAGGCAAGTTTTCTAACCAGGACTCGTGAATTACAAAGTATTTGATAAAATCAAATAGGTTTCTTTCTTTCTATTTTTATACATTTTGAAGTAGAATCTGAAAGAATAGATCCAATATTAAAGTATTTCGGAACACTTATTTGTGCTTTTATATTTATTTATGCTAATTGAATAAAAATATGGATATTCCTTAGAGCTTACTATAAGAAGATTAATAATGCAGCTTGCTTCCTTATTTCTCTCCACTTCTTATCACCTACCTTCCAAAAGAAAAACTAACTTTATGTATGTATGTATGTATGTATGTATGTATGTATTTATGAGACAGAGTCTCACTCTGTGGCCCAGACTAGAGTGCAGTGGTGTGAATATGGTCCACGGCAGCCTCTGTCCCCTGGGCTCAAGTGATCCTCCCACGCTGGCCTCCAAAAGTGCTGGGGTTACAGGTGTGAGCCACTACACCTGGCCAAAAAACTAATTTTAAATAAAACATACATAATGTCTGGAAAAATAAAAGTAGATGATCGTATAATGTTTCATGCTAACAAGAAGTTTAGGTACAGAAAACAGAAGTAATACACTGTAAGAAAGATATGGCTTGGGAGGTCGAGGGGGGCAGATCACGAGGTCAAGAGATCTAGAACATCCTGGTCAACATGGTGAAACCCCATCTCTACTAAAAATACAAACATTAGCTGGGCTTAGTGGCGGGCGTCTGTAATCCTAGCTACTCAGGAGGCTGAGGCAGGAGAATCTCTTGAACCCGGAGTCGGAGGTTGCAGTGAGCCAAGACTGTGCCACTGCACTCCAGCCTGATGACAGAGTGAGACTCCGTCTCAAAAAAAAAAAGAAAAGAAAAAGAAAAGAAAAATACCGTATCTTGTGTTTCCTAGACTTGTTATTGTAAAAAGAGTATTTTAATATCTTCTTCAACTGCAAAATTACCACTGATCTAAGAGTAAAGAAGGCAGGCTCTTATCCTGTCCTTAGTAGATATCTTTTTTCTCTGTCTTCAGCACATCATATGTGCATTATTTGATAAGGAGTGCCAAGCTACCAAGTGTAACTGCTTAATATTGAAATGGGAACATTTCCATTGTCTCCCTTGCAGGGCGTGAGACTTGGTATGGCTCACTTCTTCAGTGCCCTGCTGCTCGAACCTGTAGGGGGAGCATGCAGGCAGGCAGGCAGGCTGTGGGGCTTTGACCCCAAGACAGAGTCTCCGGGTGAATGTTTACAGCTGAAGGCCTCCTGGGCGTGTGTTACAGTGTGAGCTTTCGGTTTAGCCATCTGCCGGCGGCTTGTGTTAATCAGCTCAGTTAGACCCTCTGCCTTATCGCAAGGACAGAGGGCTTTCTGTATTCCAGGTTCTTGCCTAAGTGTACTGGAAAAAATCGGATCACACATGGGCTTGGAATGAGTGCAAGAATTTTCATTGAGTAGTGGTGGCTCTCAGCGAGGTGGATGGGGAGGCCAGAAAGAGGATGGAGTGGGAAGATGGTTTTCCCCTGGAGTCGGGCTGCCCAGCGGTGGGACTGTCCTCTGACCTCCCCAGCCAAACTCCCTGTCATTCCGCCAGTCTATGGCCTGCCGGTGCCTGTCACTGTGCTCTTCCGCTGGAGTGTTCCTCTGAATGTCCAGCCGCTTGTGTCTTCTTCCACCGAAGTGTTCCTCTCCACGTCCAGCCACTTGTGTCTCTGCCCACTAGGGTCTCGGGGGTTTTTATAGGCACAGGATGAGAGAGTGGCGGGCCAGGGTGGTCTTGGAAAATGCAACATTTGGGCAGGAAGGCAAGAATGGCTGTCCTCAACTAAGTCCCTGGGCGCCGGTCCCGGGAGTGGAGCCCTAGCCAAGGACCCGCCCCCCTCCCGTATCAGTATGATGATGGAAAACGTTTCCATCTCACAGGAACACAATTTATATTTTTGCTTCTGTGGATTGATTTTGTGCAATAAGGAGAGATTCGTTGTCACATGATTTTTGTCAGACGGACAGTAATCATTGATCACTCTTACAGCAATAACATTTTAGAGGCAATTATTGACAGTCTATTTAATCACAGAGAGGTGAATTCAGCTGAAATTTGTTCTGTGTCTAAGAATTCAAAATTTGGAGGGTAGAATTATAACAGTAACTATCACCCTGAGTATTTTTTAAAAGCATGGTATGAAAATTGTGCCAAGTATTGACCAATTTGGCTTGCTTAATTTTGCCTTATGGAAACTATTATGACACTTGAAAATTTATTCCTCTAATTCTTTGTCATTAATTAACTTACATGTACATTCTTCCCAACTGTAACTCTGATATTATGTATAAATAGGTCCATCTGAACAGTTTGTTGGGGAAAAAGGCTGTCTAGGAACATGTCAGTCTCAAAAAGTCTAAAGTTTTCCATAAAATGATTTTATTTTCTGTAACAATTCTACCTTTGCAAATGTGCCTAAACTTTTATAAACTTACAACTGTGTATTTTTTTTTTCTTACTCAGGAAAATGAATGGCATTAACGGAGTGATGACATTTTCTCTTGCTATCACTTGAGTAATTAAGCATCACCTCACTAGTATTAAGCACTTTCCCTTGTGTCTGTAATTTATAGCGAGAACAAGCCACTCTGTGGCTAATGCAACCTGGCATGCCCTAACACATTATTGTTTCCCTTGCCCTGGTCCACTGTGTTAACTGGAGGTCATATTTCTATCTCCTTTGTCAATTAAGGGCTTATCTTAGGATATTCTGATCCTATTCTCCCTATGACCTAAGAGGACATCATCTTAGCCATCTTTTTCTAAATTCCAAACTATACTTTATGTCAATGTCCTTTCATACAATTTGGATAATACATTATGCCAATTACATCCACAGAAGGTTAACCTGACAATTTAGACATGTTATAGCTGGCCTTACCTGTAACATGATTGCTTGAATGCTTGAGTTGATTCAATCAGACAATGAAATTGTAAAAAGGATAAGACCATTCACTTTCCATAAAATTGCACTGTTTTTAAGTCTTTAAAATTGAAACACCTTGAAAAGTTCCCTACGTTATAGATTTTCTTTTGTACAGGTGCCAATGGTAACTTTGTATGCTTAATTCTGAGGGGGAAAATAGAGTAGGTGAAAAAGGATAGCACACATTTGGCAATCAAGTCGAGTGATTTTTCATTTCATTAGGCTTCAGAATTTAAGCTGTTCTCAATAAGACAAATATGTTCCCTTTATTCTAATATATAAAGCATGATTATTTCAAATTACTTACTTGGCTATTTGGTACATATTCTAAGATTATAAAATGTGAGTTAGTTAATACTTTTGAATTTCAAGTGTTAACTTTAATATTCCATTACTTTTGTGGTATATAGGAGTATGCGTACATGTACATGTGGTTTTTTTTTTTTTTTTTTTTTTTTTTTTTTTTTTTTTTGAGACGGAGTCTCGCTCTGTCGCCCGGGCTGGAGTGCAGTGGCCGGATCTCAGCTCATCAGCTCACTGCAAGCTCCGCCTCCTGGGTTTACGCCATTCTCCTACCTCAGCCTCCCGAGTAGCTGGGACTACAGGCGCCAGCCACCTCGCCCGGCTAGTTTTTTTGTATTTTTTTAGTAGAGACGGGGTTTCACCATGTTAGCCAGGATGGTCTCCATCTCCTGACCTCGTGATCCGCCCGTCTCGGCCTCCCAAAGTGCTGGGATTACAGGCTTGAGCCACCGCGCCCGGCCTCACATGTGTATGTTGAATGGAGATATGTATGTGTGCCTACCTATAAGGAAAATCTTTCCTGCTCATAACTTTTCAAAATGTAACTACTAAAATTAAGAAAATACTATTCAAGGAGGTATTTTTGTAATGTATAAATTTCATTGAAAACTTTTGAAAAATAATATTTCTCATATAAAATATTAATAACTTTCAATCGAAAAAGATTATACATATAAATTTATTATAGGGTAAGTTTTACTGCAAATATCTGTGACCTATGCTGGGGAATCAAAAGTAATATCCTCATTTTAAAATTCACTGGCATCTGTATATACACAGTGACTGTATCTTTTCCACATCAGTTCAGCATATGAGGCTACAGTGATCAGGTCACTTGCATTAAATTAAAGGAAAAACAATCTTAATTTAGTCCTTGTTATTCTTCTGCCTGAAAATATTCTTCCCCAGACAACCATGTGCTTCATGCCTTCACCTCCTTTATTCTTTGCTCAGAGAATCCTTTCCAATTAGTTGTATTTAAATTACCACATCAGTTACTGAAACTTACATAGTATATTTATTTTCTCACTTACATGATTCTTGTCTATTTCTTCCCCTTACGATGTAGTCTCTGGGAGATCAGGAAAGTTTGTTATGTTTCCCCTGTATCTCCAAGGCTTGCATGAGTGCCTAACACATAATAAGTGCTCAACAGATATTTACTGAAAGGATAAACAAAATCTGTCTTATTTTTGTTTCTTATAAATAATTTAGTATTTACTGATTAATTAATATTTTTCTTGATCATATTTCACATTATTTATTTTATTCACTTGAACATGTTAAAGAAAAAGCATTATTTTGATAATTTGGTATAACTTAGGTACATACATATGTCAATTTGCATGCACTGAAAGATTAAGAACTCTACAAAATATATTTATCTTCTAGATTCCCTGTGGTAGAGATTCTAGTCGTGTGTTAGTCCATTCTCATGCTGCTTTGAAGAAATACCCGGGAGTGGGTAATTTATGAAGAGCTTTAATTGACTCACAGTTGTGCATGGCTGGGGAGGCCTCAGGAAACTTACAGTCATGGTTCAAGGCACCTCTTCACAGGGCAGAAGGAGAGAGAAGAATAAGGGGGAGAAAAGGCTCCTCATAAAACCGTCAGATATCATGAGAACTCACTTTCATGAGATCAGCATGGGAGAACCGACCGCATGACCTAATTACCTCCCACGAGTTTCCTTCCCCAGCACATGAGGATTACGATCTGGATTACCATTCAAGATGAGATTTTGGGTAGGGACACATCCAAACTATATTGAGTAGTGAGTGATCTTCAGAGTGCTGTATATTTTTGGGATAATCATTCTGACAGGATTTTCTTAAAATTAACGTAAAATACAGAGAAGAATTTTTTCAAGTATAATCAGGAAGAGAGTTGTCCCAATGAACTTGCCATAGATGTTGTACTTGTTATTCCTTTGGGTTATTTTTAAATCATATCCTTGATCCTCTCTTAGCCTTGTTTCAGAGATCTTGACCAATTTTTAAATCTGGGGATGGATCTTAAGCCTCTATACACATCTGTATAAGATGTGTGAGGCAAATAAAATAGCAAATAAATGAACACTGAAGCTTATTCATATCTTTTGTGTGGAAAGTCACGGAAAATGATGAGCAAATGTATGGCTGTACATTGATCCTAGTACATAAAAATAAAAGTCACAATGTATTTAATTCTTCTGGTTGCTAAGGGACCTCTGTATCCAGAGTGTAAATTTTCGAAGCACAAAGCCTGCTATGTGCTCTCTATTCACCGATTCTCAATTTGCAAACATATAGGAGCTCTCAGGGGGGATTTTTTTAAAAATGTGTCTTTATGAAGAACAAATCAGATCAGACTAATCTAATTCCCTCTGTGACATAGTGACAGACCCTGTGGTTAAGAGGAAAGCAATAGATACAAGATCTTTATTTTAGTCAGCCTTCTAATTCACTCTCATATGACGTTAATTAGGGAGCAGCAAAGCAGAGTTGAGATCCTGCTATTAAAGCATGGGTCTGCAACTGCTTGGAAGGTCACACTGAAAGAGTAGTTATTAATCGGTTGACGCTGCCCTGAGGGATGGGAGTGGCTATTGAGTGATGCTTCAGATACTGTCCTAGGTCCATTACTGTATCTTTATCAATGACTGGGATGATTAAGTAGAGCTCTTACTCCTTAAGTTCATGGATAACATCAAGTTGGGAGGGGTAACTGTCCTTGGAGAATAAACTTGAAAATTTAAATGACCTTCTTGAGATGAGAAAGTGGCTTGTGCAAACACAACAGAGGAGAAAGGATTACATCCTAGGAAAAAATGTGAGGGGAAGCAAACAAAAACAACTCAACAAACTGAAAGTGGGAAGTTGTAGGACTATATTTTTAGGTAGCCACAATGGGAGAGTGCAGTTAAATTAGCCCCCAAAGAGGATGACTTAAAAATACTTACCATTCTCCCAAATAACTGCACTGCATATAAGAATATGGAGAAGTTCCTGCTTTTGAGTAGAATGTAGAATGTGGCACTCTCCATTCTTGTCAGTTAAACTGCTCATCACCTATTCAATTTTACATACCTGTCTTTACTTGATATCCTAGGCTAGCCACACCTTTAGATTCCTTTCTACCTCATTAGAACATAGGAAAAAGACTTTCTGACACACAAAGAAGATAATACCACTTACGGGTATCTATTTGTTTGCTAAATGGAGTATGCATTTTATTTTCCTTGACCCTATTTTGCTCAAACTGGCTGTCTTGGTTTCTGTTATCCTATCCTCTTAGTTTTTAGCAAAATATTGTAATCATTGATTTTCCTTATATTCTAGTCTCATGGTTTCTGATCAGTAGGTGAATTTCATCACCTTGATTTATTGGGTATGGTAATCTGGCTACTTGCTAAACTTGACCATAATAACGTTGCAGTGTCATTTAATATCACAGTGCTTTCAGACTCTTGCATGTCTGCTTCTTTCAACCTCTGGCCTCATCCCAGATGATAACTTGTCAGTTTTGACTCCCTACCAAGATTTAACCCAGCACCTAACCTTGATTTCTGGTGTTTATTTGTTCTCTATCTCCAAATTGATTACCTGGCTTCAGACCTCTGACATCCTTTTGGCCACCTTCTGTAGCCTACATACACAGGGCTGGGCTTGAGCTCCATGCCTGCCTACTATGTGAATATCTTAAATTATATTTATTGCTTTGGGGATGGGAAAGATTCTAAAAGTATCTTAAAACAAAATCATTGTAAAATTAAAACCATACCAAAAAAAAAACTCAGAGGTAATGATAATCCCTTGCATTTCCCATTCTTTTCCACTAAAAATGTTTCTTGATAAAATCTGGTATATAATCATCCAGGTGTGCATACCTATAACATTTGATACATAATAAATATTTTTAATAAGATGATATAATTTGCTGCAACTTTCTTTTTCATCAGTTTCCTTTTGATGAATGTTTCTAAGTTTCTCCTATTATAAAAAGTACTATATCTATATCCTCATAAATTTATCTTTGACATCTTTGACATTTATATATATGTTTCTAGGATAAATTTATTGAAATGTAACTGATAGAAATTGAAAGAAACTGTGATGATGTCTTGATGACACAGGGATTTGATTGCAGTCTATCTTAAAATGCTCAAGCTTCAGGTAAATATCTATAAATTAAATTGTGAGCCATCTAATTTTCCACTTTTTTAACAAAAAAAAACTTTTAAAACTTAAACATAAAAATAATAGCAATATATGTAATTTATATTTGAAAAAAATATCAGTAATATCTGAAACTTTTCTTTCTGAAGCTCAATTGTGATATCTAAGCTTGTAAGCCAAGGAGAATAGTTTTTCACACTGTTATTTTTAAAGGAAATTTACATGTCCCCCCTGCCCAATAATCCAACTTTTGTTTCTTTCAATTATTTGTTTTTAATTTGATATAAATTTAGATTCAATATTTTGGGTTTCACTCAAAGATCTTCTTTTTGTAGATTACCACAACGAAAGATACACGTCTCTGACCATTGAACACAACTTTTAAAACATTTCAAAATAAAGAGCCAAAAAAAGCGTTAGAATATCAATATAGTTTCTTTTCCTTATTGGAGAGCAAACCTTTAGCGATATCCTTGGGGCCCTTGAATTATCTATTAGCATGTGGCATTTCAGATTCACAGGTCTAAATTTTCTACTTTAGTCTACTTCTATTTTCAAACTCAGTTTCTAAAATGCCAGAAGTTTTCCTTAAAAGCTAAAATGTTAGGAACAACTTTCTTGTGGAAGGCACTGCTTCTGTTATAAAGCTTTGGGTTTTCTGGTTAAATAGAAATGTTTACCTGAAGTAAACATGATATATGACTGAGAGCCTGAAATGGGCTTAGAATTTTATTAGGTTCCCCCAAAAGAATCATTTTGAGTAAGGTGGCTGATGTAATCAGTATTTTTGGGGAAAAAATATAAAAGGTGAAATGTGCTAAAGTATTTTACTTGTACTTTACAACCATGAAAAAGGAAGAGTGAAATTGATTAGAGATTAAAAACATAGATACTCTCACAGTCAGAAAAGAAATTGAAAAGAAATAGGCAATGATAGGAAAAGGAATTTTTAAGGAAACAATTTTCAAAATTATGACATTATTATTCTGCAATGTGGAGCTCTCCATGTTTGTGAAGAGGTGTGTGATCATCGTTCTTCATTTTTCTTCTGTGAATGGTAAGATAGGACTTCAAGATGAGTCATGTTATGTACACATAAAAACAAAAGAAACACACCCAGACCCAGACGGCTTTTCTTGAATCCCACTGAACAAGAATGTGAACAGATACAAAACAAGAATACTTACAAGACTGAAACAATATAGGATCAATTTATTCTTATATCATGCTGAGTTTTAAATTTTCATTATTGAATTTTAAAAATTATTTGTGGGTTCTATGACTTAAGTAGGTCAGATACTCTGGTATATATTTTAGTTATCACCTTATCAGGGGGATAACATACTCTTACACTACATCCAGGAGACCAGTAGATGGATGTCCATTTTGCTACACAGACTTAATAGTGCAGATGATCCCTGGTTTAGGATGCTTCAACTTAAGATGTTTCAACTTTACAAATGTAATTCCGTTATAAATTGAGGAGCATCTGGATTTATATTGCTTTGACTTAGGATTTTTCTGTTTCACAACGGGTTTATCAGGGCATTAAGTTCACTTTTCACTTACAACATTTTCAACTTACGGTATTTTTGACTTATGATAGGTACATTGGAACATAACTCCATCATCAGTAAGTCAAGGAGCATCTACATATGAAAGATCTGGAATGTATTTTTAAGGTACAAGTTACAACATTCCTATGATTACAGAAAGTAAGACACATAAAAAAAAAAAAAAATCTAAGGTCCACAGAAAATCTTCGCCTCTGGGAAGATTTTTCATGGCCCTTTCCAAATTCCCCTGGTTACTAGCTATCATTTTATTTTCTGAACTGCTAATGTATCCTGTAAATGAATCTTTCTGAGTATCCATAACACTTTATTGCACTTGTTTTTCACATATCTAACTCCTTGTATCCAAATTAGGTATATCTTATTTGACTACCCATGGTTCATATGACAGTACCTAATGTCTAGTAAGTACCAAATAAATACTATTGATTATTTGCTGAATCTTTTTTTTTTTTTTTTTTTTTTTTTTTTGGAGATGGAGTCTAGCTCTGTCGCCCAGGCTGGAGTGTCGTGGCCTCTGCAAGCTCCGCCTCCTGGGTTTACGCCATTCTCCTGCTTCAGCCTCCCGAGTAGCTGGGACTACAGGCGCCGGCCACCTCGCCCGGCTAGTGTTTTTGTATTTTTTAGTAGAAATGGGGTTTCACTGTATTAGCCAGAATGGTCTCGATCTCCTGACCTCGTGATCCGCCCGCCTCAGCCTCCCAAAATGCTGGGATTACAGGCTTGAGCCACCGCGCCCGGCCTATTTACTGAATCTTAAAGCATCCTCTGAATTAACTCCAATCTACTTATCGTTACAATTGTTATCATAAAATAATATGTGCAAAAAAGGAACTATTTATTGTGTCCATTTTGCGTAAAGCAGCAATGAATTACCTTTACATGTGGGAGAATATTAGCTGTCATACAAAGCAAATAGATTATATTTTGAATTATGAAATTAACAAGGTAGACATATATAAACATGAATAATGCATACATATTTGTGTGTATTATATATACATGTACATGCATAATACATACATATGTAAGTGTGCATACATATATACATAATATATAAATACATATATATATGGGGAGAGAGAGAATTGAATACACATAGACAATTGCAGAGGCCTATAGAACAATCTATGCAAAGTGTGGTTCATGTACTGGCTATCAATTCTCAAACTGTTAGTTACTGGTCTGCAGTAAGATGAAGCACTTGAGCTGAAAAGTAAATCAGATATAGAAGTAAGCATGATATTTAGTTGAGCTGAAAAGTTCTTGTTGAAGAAAACAGTGACTTGATTTACATGCTGGCACAAGTTCCTGATCTTATTGTGGGCTGGCATTTCAAGTAGCATTGCAATATAAAACTAATGTGTTTAATCTGCATGCAGAAGGATCTATGCTCTGTGACAACATTTCTACCACTTTAGCTGTTGATCGTGCAGCTAACTGCAAAGAAAGATGATTCACTGACTTACAATGTCCCATTAGTTCATATACCATGGGAGAATACCTCAACTTTATGATAATATAAAAGTACTACATATAATAGGAACATCAACAGAAAAACAGGCAAAAGAAACAATTTGGATTTTTAGATAAGTGCTCATAAACACATCAGTGAGTTCAACATCATAATGAATGGATAAATGTAAATGGAGACTATGATAGACACCATATCTCACCTATTGAATCCCTCCCAAATTTAAAAATTGGATAGTCTCAAGTGCCGACAAGGATGCAGAGTATGATCACTTATCTACTGCCAGTATCTAAAATGGTAAATTTATATGATTATTTTGCTTCTATTTGTCATGCTTCAGGACTCCTCTGTCCTACTATCTTATTCTCTTGGATTCCTTCAGTGTCCATGTTATTGAGTGTCCTTTACTGTTTTCTATTCAGTGCCTACTCACTTGGAACCATAGTATATGTAGACTGTCTTATATTGTTATTTTAATAACTTCAGTCCATGCTTATTCTCCTTCATTTTCCCAAATAGGTTGCAAAATCCTTGGGGGCAAAAATGTATTATGAACATGTATTTTATATTTCATTGTTATTAATCCCCTCAGAATCCAGCACAATGCTTCTTATAAAGAGTGTAGTTAAATTCATATTTGTAAATGAGATTGAAAGATAATGATACATTATCCTAAATGGAGTAGAGAAAAAAATGGTGAGGAGAAAAGGAAAGTTTTTAACCATCTTTGTCTCCAGAGGTATTCTCACTTGGATGCAGTGAGAATAAGGACCAATGCTCTATTAACAGCTTTAGTTTATTTCTAAAATGAAAAGAAATGAGAATAAAAGCTAACATGTATGACTTGGAGTGGAGTTGGGGAAGAGCAAGGGCAGAGGGTGAGATCACACAACTAAATAATATTAGAGCAAAAATAGACTAGAGGTAAAATTGAGGATCAATCATTTTATCATTGAGCATTCTAAGGCCCAGAAAAGTTAATCAGGAGGATGTCTAGCTACTTATTCACAAACCCTATGTTTCTGATCACTTTACATAGCAAACAGGATGTTTTCAAAGAACAAACAAGGAAAGTAGAATATATTACTATCTGGGCATAGTTAAAAATGTTATCCTTATAAACATAAAAGAAAACATGTAGCTTGAAGGAGAAATTTGCCCAAGATTAGAAACAAGAATCTATAATAGATGTTTAAAAACTGTTGAGCCAATGATACTACTAGAGGCAGTCAAACCACCCCTTCTCTCCCCAAGGGGGAGCTAGGTTTATTCTAGAGTAGCCAGCCAGGTCAGGCAATGTGCCCACTGTGTCACTGATCCAGCCTTGCTATCAATTGGTAACTAAGTGGAGTTCCTGGTGATGCATTTCCACTGACATCATGATTCTGAAGTACTCCTGGCTATCACTTTCAGTCTTTGGATAGTTATAGTCTCCTGAGTGGCCAGAATGAGATTAAATTGGTAGCAAAGAGCTACCAAAAATTTTGTGAATTCTCTTGCAACATGTTCAGTTGTCAAAGCCAAATGCAATCAACAGGCGGTCGTATTCTATTGTTGTAATACACATTATTTTATGTTGTTTTGTAACAATAAAGACTAGATCAATTAGAAAGCTCTCAAGGTTCATTTTAAAGAAGGACTTGACTTTTATTATAATTTTGCTAAAGATAATCTTAGAAAGAGGTTTGAATTAATAATAACTCAGATTTCTGAAAGGAGAATTTTGTTTGGTGTTCATAGTGCTTAAATATACCTCATGCTCTTTAAATAACATACAGACATATACATCAGATAAGCATAGAGGAAAAATGGAAACCATTGAGATGTAGTTATTCTTTAACAATTTGTCTTTATATAACATTATGTGGTCATATTCTGAGAGGCAGGTAAAGGAGTTGATCCAGTGATAATCTGTGAACTTCAGATTGTTGTTTAATAAAACAACATGACCATCTGTGTTAAGGAATAACCATATTCACATTTAAACTTCTTTAGGCAATTTACACTGTTTTCCATTGCACTTTTTGTGTGTGTGCATGTTGCAGTGTTAGTGGCAAATGTGGAAGAGGTGGTGATTTGGAGAGTTAACTGTATTACAAGCCTTGATTCTTCCATTGTCTTATTGTGTGACTTCATCGAAATAACTTACCTTTTCTGTGTATTTTGTTTGTCAAACTGTAAAATACTTGCATGTAAAGTATTTGTGAGGCTAAGTTAGGCGAGAGACAGCAAGCATTTTCAGCTCTTCAGATTATATATGCCATATAAATACAAAATACAGACATCTGTATTCATTGAATGGAATTTTGCTGTGACAACTATAAATACAGAAATATATATTTGGCTACTTAAATTGATCATTGGTTGAAACATTTATTTAAAAAATGAGCTATACTTCTGAGATATTATCATCCACTCAGTGCAACAGACTTGACCGCCACAAGACAGCCCTCTGATTATTACTGTGAAGCATGAGTTGTATGAACTCTGTTTCTAGATTTGTGTTTAAAAAAGCTTTTTATTTGCAAGATATTGCCTAACCTCAATTACTGAGTGATACACAGACAATCGACTCCATATTTACTACATATGAGAATACTATAATATTGACTCCAACTCTGAGCCAGGATGTGCTTGTTATAGTCTTCCTTCCTCTTTTTTAAAGATCGTTTGTGCTTTATCTCCAGGTCACATATTATGGTGGCTGTAATTGTAGCTATTTTGTACATTCAATGGCATCTCTGCTAATGGTTCTTCTGTGGAAGTGACTACTTTCACAAATAAAGCTTTTTAAAGACCTTTTCTTTTAAAAATAAAATGTGCCAAAAGTGTTACAGATGTTGATGGGCTTTCAAATCTTCTCAGAATTAATTCAAATTGTATGTTTTATGTAACACATAAGACTCATTGACACGGTAGCTAGAGATGCTTCTAAAGCAAATATTTTTGAGATCTGAAAATACAAGTGTATATATAGGTTCTCTTATACTTTTCATAGTCCTCATTTTATGAAAGCATGTGGGAAGATAAATCTACCATAAAATTAGGGAATAAAAGAATATTAAGTGAGTTGACCAAGCTAATTATACTCTTATTTTGTGTTAACACAGTCCTTTGAATACTACAGATATTATTAAATTGTCTTCTTTGTGTCTCTGTACTCTGGGTATTTTTTAAATTCTTATTTAGATAGTCACAAGAAAGACATTACAGTATAAAGATCTTTTTTAGATAATTAAAAGTAATCTCGTATTTTGTATTCCACTCCCAAGGAAATGAATTGTTTTCAAGTGTTTATAGTTTATAATTGAATCTTTAGTATCCTAAGAAATCTAAAACGTGCAATAGCCTTGCTGTCTTTTTAAAGCATCTATGTACACAAAGTCATAGAAGTTCATGCTTCCTGTTTGATACCTATGATTTTTGAGCTCTAATTTCTGACATCAACAAGTCAGAATATGATGTTGAGAACAGAAAGGGAAATATTACATCTCTGGGTCAAATGTGAATCTAAAATTCATTAATTTTTCTTTAATTTTTTCTTTATCTACTAGTCCTGGACAGATACTTAGGTTGTTTCCATAGTTTGGCCATTGTGAATAATGCTGCGATGAACATGGGAACACAGATAGCTCTACAACACGCTGATTTTATTTCCTTTGGGGTACACATTCAGAAGGGGGACTGCTGGGTCATATGGTACTATGGTAGGGAAAAGTGATCATAAAGTAGTACTCATCATTTCCGGATGTGCGAACATCATCTGGCATTAAAATAGTGAGAGAGAACTCGGAGCTCACAGTGGAGTTAAAGAGTAATTAAAATACGTCCAGTGACGGAAATCCCACTTTAATTCCATCGTTCAGCTGAGGTACACCAGTCAGACATGCTGTCTTGCTTCACTAAGAAGAGGGCATGTCACTGTTTCATTAAAACAGACAGAATAAGACTGAGAGAGTGTATGTCCTTGGCAATATAGAGTTTAATTATGGAATACAACAAGATTTCAGACTACCTTAATATGAGGATTTGCGTTGTTATAGCTTAGTAACTTCTGTTTCCAGAGAGGTGTAAATTGGTTATGACCTTGGAGTCTTTATATTACAGTTACATATTTTCTTAATGCAAGATTTATAAATGCAGTTCTTATCAGAGTAAATTTTAAAACTTCCAAAAGAAACTCCTCATAATTAGAACAGTTGGAAGATGCTGTACTCAGATTTATAACAGAGAAGAAAGATATTCAAGACACTGGATCAAGACTGTTCAAATTTGAAACACATTTACCATATGTGTAATGTTGACCTGGTAACTTCACTTCTTGGTGCTTCAGTGTCATTATCTGAAAAGTGAGAATGGAAATAATACTTAAGGTTTATTGTGAAGATTAAGTTCGAGAACACTTATGAAAAACTGGGAACAGTGCCTGGCACTTAATAAGTGTTCAATAAGTTATAGCTGTTACTTTTACTTTAATTTTATATAGTATATACTGAAGGCATACAACATGATGTATTGATAAACATATGCACAGTGAAATGATTGCTACAGTCAAGCATATTAACGTGTCCATCTCCTCACATGCATATTTTCATTTTGTAGTCAGAACACCTGAATTCTGCTCAGCAGATTTTCAGCATACAATGAAATAAATACTCCTCAAGAAGAGCAACTCCAAGACACATAATTGTCAGATTCACCAAAGTTGAAGTGAAGGAAACAATGTTAAGGGCAGCCAGAGAGAAAGGTCGAGTTACCCACAAAGGGAAGCCCATCAGACTAACAGCAGATCTCTCGGCAGAAACTCTACAAGCCAGAAGAGAGTGGGGGCCAATATTCAACGTTCTTAAAAAAAAGAATATTCAACCCAGAATTTCATATCCAGCCAAACTAAGCTTTATAAGTGAAGAAGAAACAAAATCCTTTATGGATAAGCAAGTGCTGAGAGGTTTTGTCACCACCAGGGCTGCCCTACAAGACCTCCCGAAGGAAGCACTACACATGGAAAGGAACAACTGGTACCAGCCACTGCAAAAACATGCCAAATTGTAGAGACTATCGAAGCTACGAAGAAATTGCATCAACTAACGAGCAAAATAACCACCTAATATCATAATGACAGGATCAAATTCACACATAACAATATTAACCTTAAATGTAAATGGGCTAAATGCTCCCATTAAAAGACACAGACTGGCAAATTGGATAAAGAGTCAAGACCCATCACTGTGCTATATTCAGGAGACCCATCTCATGTGCAGAGACACACATAGGCTCAAAATAAAGGGATGGAGGAAGATCTACCAAGCAAATGGAAAACAAAAAAAAAGGCAGGGGTTGCAATCCTAGTCTCTGATAAAACAGACTTTAAACCAACAAAGATCAAAAGAGACAAAGAAGGTCATTACATAATGGTAAAGGGATCAATTCAACAAGAAGAGCTAACTATTCTAAATATATATGCACCCAATACAGGAGCACCCAGATTCATAAAGCAAGTCCTTAGAGACTTACAAAGAGACTTAGACTCCCACACAATAATAATGGGAGATTTTAACATCCCACTGTCAACATTAGACAGATGAACGAGACAGAAAGTTAACAAGGATATCCAGGAATTGAACTCAGCTCTGCACCAAGCAGACCTAATAGACATCTACAGAACTCTCCACCCCAAATCAACAGAATATACATTCTTCTCAGCACCACATCGCACTTACTCCAAAATTGACCACATAGTTGGAAGTAAAGCACTCCTCAGCAAATGTAAAAGAACAGAAATTATAACAAACTGTCTCTCAGACCACAGTGCAATCAAACTAGAACTCAGGATTAAGAAACTCACTCAAAACTGCTCAACTACATGGACTCTGAATAACTCGCTCCTGAATGACTACTGAGTACATAACTAAATGAAGGTGGAAATAAAGATGTTCTTTGAAACCAATGAGAATGAAGACACAACATACCAGAATCTCTGGGACACATTTAAAGCAGTGTGTAGAGGGAAATTTATAGCACTAAATGTCCACAAGAGAAAGCTGGACAAATCTAAAATTGACACCCTAACATCAAAATTAAAAGAATTAGAGAAGCAAGAGCAAACATATTCAAAAGCTAGCCAAAGGTAAGAAATAACTAAGATCAGAGCAGAACTGAAGGAGATAGAGACACAAAAAACCCTTCAAAAAATCAATGAATCCAGGAGCTGGTTTTTTGAAAAGATCAACAAAATTGAAGACTAATTTATTAGTTTTGCAGGCAAGACTAATGAAGAAGAGAAGAGAGAAGAATCAAATAGACTCAATAAAAAATGATAAAGGGGATATGACCAACGATCCCACAGAAATACAGACTACCATCGGAGAATACTATAAACACCTCTATGCAAATAAACTAGAAAATCCAGAAGAAATGGATAAATTCCTGGACACATACATGCTCCCAAGACTAAACCAGGAAGAAGTTGAATCCCTGAATAGACCAATAACAGGCTCTGAAATTGAGGCAATAATTAATAGCCTACCAACCAAAAAAAGTCCAGGACCAGACAATTAACAGCTGAATTCTTCTAGAGGTATAAGGAGGAGCTGGGACCATTACTTCTGAAACTATTCCAATCAATAGAAAAAGAGGAATCCTCCCTAACTCATTTTATGAGGCCAGCATCATCCTGATACCAAAACCTGGCACAGACATAAGAAAAAGAGAATTTTAGACCAATATCCCTGATGAACATCGATGCAAAAATCCTCAATAAAATACTGGCAAAACGAATCCAGCAGCACATCAAAAAGCTTATCCACCATGATCAAGTGGGCTTCATCCCTGGGATGCAAGGCTGGTTCAAGATGCACAAATCAATAAACATAATGCAACATAATCCAG
Source organism: Trachypithecus francoisi (assembly GCF_009764315.1). Taxonomy (NCBI): domain Eukaryota; kingdom Metazoa; phylum Chordata; class Mammalia; order Primates; family Cercopithecidae; genus Trachypithecus; species Trachypithecus francoisi. The sequence continues at coordinate 101,122,272 of NW_022681458.1, forward strand.
AACCAAAGACAAAAACCACATGTTTATCTCAATAGATACAGAAAAGGCCTTTGACAAAATTCAACAGCCCTTCATGCTAAAAACTCTCAATAAATTAGGTATTGATGGGACGTATCTCATAATAATAAGAGCTGTTTATGACAAACCCACAGTCAATATCATACTGAATGGGCAAAAACTGGAAGCATTCCCTTTTAAAACTGGCACAAGACAGGGATGCCCTCTCTCACCACTCCTATTCAAAATAGTGCTAGAAGTTCTGGCCAGGGCAATCAGACAGGAGAAATAAATAAGGGATATTCAATTATAAAAAGAGGAAGTCAAATTGTCCCTGTTAGAAGATGACATGATTGTATTTTTAGAAAACCCCATCGTCTCAGCCCAAAATCTTGTTAAGCTGATAAGGAACTTCAGCAAAGTCTCAGGATACAAAATCAATGTGCAAAATCACAAGCATTCCTATACACCAATAACAGACAAACAGAGAGCCAAATCATGAGTCAATTCGCATTCACAATTGTTTCAAAGAGAATAAAATACCTAGGAATCCAACTTACAAGGGATGTGAAGGACCTCTTCAAGGAGAACTACAAACCACTGCTCAGTGAAATAAAAGAGGACACAAACAAATGGAAGAATATTCCATGCTCATGGATAGGAAGAATCAATATAGTGAAAATGGCCATACTGCCCAAGGTAATTTATAGATTCAATGCCATCCCCATCAAGCTACCAATGACTTTCTTCACAGAATTGGACAAAACTACTTTAAAGTTCATATGGAACCAAAAAAGAGTCCGCATTGTGATGACAATTCTAAGCCAAAAGAATAAAACTGGAGGAATTACGCTACCTGACTTCAAACTATACCACAAGGCTACAGTAACCAAAACAGCATGGTATTGTTACCAAAACAGAGATATAGACTAAGGTAACAGAACAGAACCCTCAGAAATAATACCACACATCTACAAACATCTGATCTTTCACATCTGGCAAAAACAAGAAAAGGGGAAGGATTCCCTATTTAATAAATGGTGCTGGGAAAACTAAAGCTGAAACTGGATCCCTTCCTTACACCTTATACAAAAATTAACTCAAGATGGATTAAAGACTTAAATGTTAGACCTAAAGCCATAAAAACCCTAGAAGAAAACCTTGGCAATACCATTCAGGACATAGGCATGGGCAAGGACTTCATGTCTGAAACACCGAAAGCAATGGGAACAAAAGCCAAAATTGACAAATGGGATCTCATTAAACTAAAGAGCTTCTGCACAGCAAAAGAAACTACCATCAGAGTGAACAGGCAACCTACAGAATGGGAGAAAATGTTTGCAATCTACTCATCTGACAAAGAGCTAATCCAGAATCTACAAAGAACTCAAATTCATAAGAAAAAAACAACCTCATCAAAAAGTGGGTGAAGGATATGAACAGACACTCCTCAAAAGAAGACATTTATGCAGCCAACAGACACATGAAAAAATGCTCGTCATCACTGGCCATCAGAGAAATGCAAATCAAAACCACAATGAGATACCATCTCACACCAGCTAGAATGGCGATCATTAAAAAGTCAGGAAACAACACATGCTGGAGAGGATGTGGAGGAATAGGAACACTTTTACACTGTTGTTGGGATTGTAAACTAGTTTAACCATTATGGAAAACAGTATGGCGATTCCTCAAGGATCTAGAACTAGAAATACTGTTTGACCCAGCCATCCCATTACTGGGTATATACCCAAAGGATTATAAATCATTCTGCTATAAAGACACATGCACACATATGTTTATTGCAGCACTATTCACAATAGAAAAGACTTGGAACCAACCCAAATGTCCATCAGTGACCGACTGGATTAAGAAAATGTGGCACATATACGCCATGGAATATTGTGCAGCCATAGAAAAGGATGAGTTCACGTCCTTTGTAGGGACATGGATGCCGCTGGAAACCATCATTCTCAGCAAACTATCGCAAGGACAAAAAACCAAACACCGTATGTTCTCACTCATAGGTGGGAACTGAACAATGAGAACACCTGGACACAAGAAGGGGAACATCACACACTGGGGCCTGTCATAGGTTACGGGGAGTGGGGAGGAATAGCATTAGGAGATATACCTAATGTAAATGACGAGTTAATGGGTGCAGCACACCAACACGGCACATGTACACATATGTAACAAACCTGCACATTGTGCATATGTACCCTAGAACTTAAAGTATAATTTAAAACATTGTTTAAATTTAAAAAAAGTATTAACTATACTCCTTATAAGTTCTGTCTGTAAGTTTATTCATCCTACATAACTGTACCTTTATATCCTTTGACCTACATCTTCTGATTCTCTCCCCTACACTGCCCTACCCCTGGTACAAAGGTGTTGATTTTATTTCCTTGGTGTATTTACACAGAAGGATAATTACTGAGTCATCTGGTAGTCTTGTTTTTAAATTTTTGAGAAACCTCATACTGTTTTCCATAATGGCTGTATCAATTTATATTCCCCCCCAACAGTGTTGGTTATCTCTGTTTCACACCTTCACCAACATCTATCTGTTGACTTTGTGATAAGAGGCATTTTGACAGATGTGAAGTGATACCTTTTTGTGGTATTGATTTGCATTTTCCTGATGATTAGAGACACTGAACACCTTTTCACATACCTGTTGTACTATTGTGCTTCTGAAAAAAGAGCCATTTTATCTCTTATTTAAATGATTTTTTTACTATTGAAAATTTATAACAAATATATGATATATTTGATTTCATAGTTGGTAAGAGATTAGAAAGATTAAATAATATAATTAGATATACATTTGGAGGTGGGGGAGGACCAAAAAAGGTGGGTGTGTTCCCAATCCCAAAGATAGAAGAAAGAACAAGTAGCTGTCAGTTAATAGAGGCACATAAACGTGGACAAAATTAGTACGAAAATTACAAAGGCCTACATTTGTAGGGCATCTCAGGCCATTTAGTTTAAAAGGCATAACACTATTTCAATGTTTACTATGGGAATGAAAATAATAAAATAGAATAAATATTATTTTAAAATGAATTTCTTGGGTTATCAAAATAGCTTAAGTTACGTTCAGTGCATTATGTTACAGAATATAAATATATCTCTAAAATATTTCAGTGAGGGCTTATTTCAGACTTTGTTTATTAAAGAAAATTACCTATGCAGATGCAATTTTGCATTATAAAATCACATGTTGCCTTAGTACTTAAATAACCTGTCTCTTCCCTGCCCTTGCATTTTCTGCCTATTCTAGTCTCACACCCAGCTGCAAGTTCCCCTTCAGTTTTACCTGGGCATCTCCAGCAGCTGTCTCCTGTGCTCGCTTCTCCAGTTCAAGGCCATTGTGTCTTATCTGCTCCAGTGCCACTCAAGGGTATCAATACTAAGTCCTCTCCTGTCTGAGAAGCTACATGAAGTCATCACCAATCTCCTGGGATTCACCACGAGCCGGATACTCACAGCAGAGACATTCCCTCTCCACCTCCATCAACACTGTTGTCCTAATTCCTCAGAAACACTGCTCACTGGAGGCCACAATGAGTTAAAGCCCCACTGTGCCCATGTTCCTTCTGCTTCTTCTCTCAATATATTTTTCAGAAGTTTATACATAATTTACCGAGAACTTATTATATACTATACATATTATAGACATGAAGGATATGGTTCTTACATAAACCTGATTCCTGGCTCAGTGAAGTGGAAGATGAATGTAGACATATTAGCCATTAAAATACAACCCAGCACTTATGGATGTACAACTGAGGCTCAGATATTGTTATTTTTAACGTTTCCCTTATTACTCCATCTGCCTCCTCTCCAGTATTAGGTTACTAAAATCCAATGACATGAAGGCCAGTTTACTTTCGACACTCAGAGATGAGGCTGCACAATGGGAGGGTGCACAAATGCAAGAATCTGGGAGAAACTGCTGGGTTGAAATCAAGATACAGTTTCCATTTTATTAAAATGATGCCAAATAATGGTCCCAAATGGGTTTTACCAACTTATTTTCCAACCTGCAATGTGTGGCAATTCACCTTGTTTTTCTACTTCATCAACATTATTAATTTTCTTTTTTAACATTTGACAATCTGTGAAGGAAACATGCACTTTAAAATTTTCACTGTATAGTTAGATACATCTGTATATACTTTCATATATGACAAAGTCATATATGACTTTGTATATACATATATTTGCATATCTATCAGGATTTTATATAGGATAGTTCATAATCATATAATTTACCAAATCATTATAAGGCAAATACCCGTATAATTTATACTTGCATCAAGTAGACAATATTCTTAGCACCTCAAAGTCTCATTCATGTTCCTTTGCAATAAAAATCTCTCTTGAGCACCTTGTCATACTATCTCAAGGAGAAGTAATGTTAACACTAGATCATTCTTTTTCCCATGTGATTCTTCTTCATCCCAATCATTTAAGTCATCTATTCATTTTAATTCAAGCATTTTAAATCTAAGAACGGTTCTTTGCCTTTCCCACAAGTTCTTGAATAAGGAGTTAATTTGGATTCTGTTTGTGTTTGTTTGTTTTCTGTTTTTGTTTCATTTGTGTGTTGGTTATTGAGCTGTTCCTCAACTTTAAGGTTTTTCTCACTCAAATAGTTACCTAGAGTGCTGACAAAACAATTCTACTTTCTAAAGACAGTCAAGGTGAACATTATTTATTCCAATGCAATTCTGGTAATATTTAAACACCTCCACATCCATGAATCCTATAAGGATGCTAAGCACTTAGAAGTGTCTTTTCATTTTCACAGCAGTATTTGGCATACACAGACAGGTCAGGTATTATATGAAGATAATAAAAATAAAGGCGCTTACCACAAGGAAAGAACTTATTATTAATTGTTTGAGAGAGGCTCTCCTTGTAGTGAAAGAAATATGCTGCTTCCTGCAGGATTTCGTAGCATCATATTGCTAGGAGGGAACTAAGAAATCATCTAATCCAATCCCTCAGGGTTCAGGGAGGTGAACTGATATACTGTTGACCCTTGCACTTATATTTGACTTTTCTTTGTCGGGGGAAAAAAAAAAAAAAAAAAAAAAAAGAAAAACAATCAAGGGGTAGAAATTATAGACCTATAATGAGATGATGTTAATATGATTTTATGTTTTAATTTAAAAAAATACAGGCAAATAAAAATGCAGCAAACTCAAAATGCAGACTTTATGATAAACACCCATAAAACCAAAACCTAATATTGACAATATTCATTTATTGTATTTGCTTTAATTTTTGCATATAAATATTATAAAGTTAGAATTTCTCTTATTCTCTACAGCCAGTTGCATTATCTATCTTTCTCTGAAGTCACCACTGGCATATATTAAGTTAATAGCCTTCTAGTTCTTTTAAAAGTACTGTTGCTTATATTTTAATTTTCCCGTTATTTTTGATATGTTTTATATATTAATGAATGTAGTCATTTTAATATACTTTAGAGAAATCACATTTCTTTCAGCATTCTTTTTTGAAATCTATAGTTATATATTGATATAATTTATTTCCTACAAATAATATATAGTATTTAATTGTAGGAACAGATTTAATTTTATTTGCTCGTTTTTTTCTATTAGATATTTCAATTGCTTTGACATTTTACATATTGTAAACAATATTGTGATAAAAAATGCTTGTATGTGTCACTTTGGTATGATTTTCAAGACATTCTTGGCAAGGGATCTTAGTTTGTCATAAGCATGTACACTTAATTTTTTTATTTTTTTAACTTTTATTTTAAGCTCAGGGATATAAGTGCAGATTTGTTACCTAGGTAGACTTGTGTTGTGGGGATTTATTGTACAGATTATTTCATCATCCAGGTATTAACCTAGTAGCCATTAGTTGTTTCTCCTGTTCCTCTCTCTCCTTTCATCTCCACCCAAAAGTTCTCATTGAGTGTTGTTCCTCTGCATGTGTCCATGAGCTCTCATCATTCAGTTCCCACTTTCTAAGTGTGAATGTGTGATATTTGATTTTCTGTTCCTGAGTTACTTTGCTAACTATAACGGCCTCCAGCTGCATCCATGTCCTTGGAAAGGATGTGATCTCATTCTTTTTTATGACTGCCTAATATTCTATAGTATATGTGTACTACATTTTCTCTATCCAGTCTCTTACTAATGGACATTTAGGTTGAATCCATGTCTTTGCTATTGTTAATAGTGCTGTAATGAACATACATGTGCATATGTCTTTATAATGGAATGATTTATATTCCTTTGGATATATATACAGTAATGGGATTGCTGGATCGAATGGTATTTCTGTCTTTAGGTCTTTGGGAAAGCACTACACTACACTGTCTTCCATCATAGCTGAGCTAATTTACACTCCCACCAACAGTGTATGAGCATTTCTTTTTCTCTACAACCTTGCTAGCATCTGTTTTATTTTTTATTTTTTTGACTTTTAAATAATAGTCATTCTCACTGGTGTTAGATGGTATCTCATTGTGTTTGTTTGTTTTTGAGACAGAGTCTCTGTCTGTCACCCAGGCTGGAGTGGAGTGGAACTATCTTCTCACTGCAACTTCTGCCACATGGGTTCAAGCAATTATCATGACTCAGCCTCCTGAGTAGCTGGAATTACAGGTGCACACCACCATGCCTGGTTAATTTTTGTATTTTTAGTAGAAATGGAATTTCGCATGTTGGTCAACATGGTCTTGAACTCCTGACCTTAATTGATTCGCCCTCTTTGATACCCCAAAGTACTGTGATTACATGTGTAAGCCACTGCGTCCGACCTCATTGTGGTTTTAATTTGCGTTTCACTAATGATCAGTTATGCTGAGTTTTTTTTCTTGCTGACCACATGTATGTCTTCTATTGAAAAGTGTCTGTTCATATCCTTTGCCCACTTTTTAATGTCTTTTTGTTTTTGTAAATTTGTTTAAGTGCCTTATAGACGCTGATTATTAGACTTTAGTCAGATGCATAATTTGCAAAAATTTTCTCCCATTCTATAAATCGTTTGCTTACGCTGTTCATGTTTTCTTTTGCTGTGCAGAAGCTTTTTAGTTTAATTAGATCCCATTTGTTAATTTTTGCTTTTGTTACAATTGCTTTTGGAGTCTTAGTCATAAAACTTTTGCCCTTGCCTATGTTCTTATGGTATTGCCTAGGTTGTCTCCAAGGATTTTAAAACTTTCCTTTTGGTTCATCATGGGTAATTTTTTGTTGTTTTCTAGCTTTTCTAGTTGAATGTGTAGTTCATTTAGTTCATTTATTGATTTTTGTAAATGTATTTAATGCTTTCAATATCCTGTATTATCATATTTACAAATTTTGATAATTTTTGCTTTTATTATATTTCAAATAAAAATAATGTATAATTCCATTCTTAATTTTTGTAAATTGTAAACAAGCTTTTTCTTTTTCTTTTAAGATTCTAAACATATGCCACTAGGTAGAGTTAACTGTTAATTTTATTTTATTATGGTCAAAGAACATACATTTTATTATGAAATGTTTTGTGAACTGATCAGTTTTTAAAGATTACCTTTGTTTAACAAAAAAACTAGTTAATAAAAACAGAGACAAGTTTTCATATGTGTCTATCACACAAAGCTTTTATTTCATGTTGTTTACACCTTCTTTGTTCTTGATCATTTTTATTCAATTTCGTTTCTCAGCATCTAAGTAGGTATATTTTTACTATTTCAGTTTTATATGTCTACCATGTCTGCTGTAAATATTTTAGGGCTATGTTGTAAGTTACATGCAATCATAATATTGCTTTACATTCTTATGAGGCTAAAGGACTATTTCCTTTATCCTGATTTTACAAAGGCATTTTGCTTTATATAATATTTAGGAAATTATAATTTTCTCTTTGTAACATTCATTTTTGTACACTGTTCTAGCTTGTTAATTTGACTGGTATTCTTTATGCATTCTGTTGTCAATTTTGTGACTTGAAATATATGTTCACCGTTTATAACTTACCTTTTCATTTTAAAGTCATGTTTTGATAAAATATTTTTTAATTTTAATATCAGCAGATTGTTTCCAATAATTTAGAATTAGGTCTTTTTGTTTTTATTTTAAAAGACTTTCCACTTCCATAATTGGAACATAATTGCCTACATTTTTGATTGAGTTTTTAAATATTATTCTCAAAATGTCAGTTGTTGTAAGTAAAGTATTCTATTATGACTTTTCCCATATGAAGCCCCATAAAAAGCCCTGTTCCAAAAGAATATGATGATTTGACCTAGCTAGCAGTTCTCTAGATCCCACACCCAAGGACTTGACTTCCTTTGACCTGACTCAGTGCTCAGGCATCGCCAATAGTCTTTTCCCCAGACATCTGTCAAAGCCAAAAGGTACAATTATTTAACATCAAAGATCCGTAGGTGGCGATAACAGTTGAAACTAACAAAAATCTGACCAAAAAACTTAAAAAGGAAAGTTAGAGAATTAGATGTCCATACAGGGCTTTGAAAAGCACCAACATTTTCCTGGGATTCTAGAAGGAAAGACCTGAGAAGGCTCTAATCTCTCAGCCCTAGTTAACTTGAGGTTCTGCACAGGTGGAAATAAAGGCTAACGTCAGGCTTGTATACTGTCTTCGGGTGCATGGCAGGCATACTCCAATTCATAGAGCACCTTGGCAAAGGCTGGAAGGCATGCTGGTTCCAGGGACTGAGGGAAATCTATGTCCAGTCATCATCTTAACACTAACACGCATACTTGAACAAAAACCTAAGTAACTTCATATGAAAAGACTGACTTTACACAATTAGTTAAGGAAAGTCTCAAAAAAAAAAAAAATGGAACCACAATCACCACGACCAACAATGAGTCACAATGATAACCCGTAGGAAAATGTAGAATGCGAGAGCACAGAACTTAGATTTTTAGAGTTGCAACATTATATTATTTTAAATGTCCCATTTTTAAACAAAACAGCAAAAATCTATAGGACATTGTAAACAGGAGAGTATAACCGATACACAGAAAAACAAAAACAAAAGTCAAAAGAAACTGGTTCCTGAAAAAGCCCAGGTATTAGACTCACTAGACGAGACAGACATTAAACAGCTATTATAAATATGACCAAAGAAAACAAAGAAAACTTTGTCTAAGCAATTAAAGGATAGTATGGAATGATGCCTCACCAAGAACAGAATATTAATAAAAAACGATAAATTATGTTTAAAAAATCATATAGAAATTCTGTATTTAAATTAAAATACTTGAAATGAAAATAAAATAGAGGAATTAGAAATAGGTTTCAGCTATAAGCAGAAGAAATAATTGAACATGAAGATAGGCCAATGGAGATTATCTAGTGTGAGGAAGAGAAAGAAAAAAAAAAAAAAAGAAAAGAAAATGAACAGACACCTGTGGACACCATCAAGCATACCAATATACCCATAATAAAAGATCCTGAAGGAGAAACAGGAAAGGGGTAGAAAGAATATATGAATAATTTATGGCTTAAAATCTCTCAAATTTGATGATAATATTTTTCTACACATATAAAAAGTTCAATGAAGTCCATTTAGGATAAATTCAAAGAAATACACACCTACTCACATTACAATCAAACTCAGAAAACAGGAATAATTTTGAAAGCAGAAGAGATCCAACTCATCACATATAAGGGATTCTCAATAAAATTAACAATTTTTTTTTTTTTTTTTTTTTGATATGGAGTCTCGCTCTGTCGCCCAGGCTGGAGTGCGGTGGCACGATCTCGTCTCACTGCAAGCTCCGCCTCCCCGGTTCACACCATTCTCCTGCCTCAGCCTCCCGAGTAGCTGGGACTACAGGTGCCCACCACCATGCCCGGCTAATTTTTTGTATTTTTAGTAGAGATGGGATTTCACCGTGTGAGCCAGGATTGTCTCGATCTCCTGAACTCATGATCCGAGCACCTCGGCCTCCCAAAGTGCTGGGATTACAGGCGTGAGCCACCACGCCGGGCCACAACAAATATTTGTAATTCAACATTGTACTGGAGGTTCCAGCTAGAATAATATAACAAGAAAATAAAAGGAAAAGGCACCTAGATTGGAAAGGAGAAAATACAACTACCTTTCAGCAAAGGACATTATTTTGTATATGGTAAATCCTAAATAATCCACTAAGAAATCTATTAGAACTAATAAACTTGCTCATGAAGTATGCAGGATACAAGAACAATGTATAAAAATCAATTTTATTTCTATTAATTTGCAATAAAGAACGTCATCCAAAGGAAGAGAACCAAATACTTAGAAATAAATTTAACAGGAAGTGCAGACTTGTACACTGAAAACTACAAACATTGTTGAAAAATATTAAAAAATACTTAAGTAAACATAAAGATATCTTACTTTTATAGATCAGAAAATGTAATATTGTTAAATATACAAGAAAAAAACAAACAACCCCATCAAAAAGTGGGGAAAGGATATGAACAGACATTTCTCAAAATAAGACATCCATACAGCCAACAGACACATGAAAAAATGCTCGTCATCACTGGCCATCAGAGAAATGCAAATCAAAACCACAATGAGATACCATCTCACACCAGTTAGAATGGCAATCATTAAGAAGTCAGGAAACAACAGGTGTTGGAGAGGATGTGGAGAAATAGGAACACTTTTACACTGTTGGTGGGATTGTAAACTAGTTCAACCATTATGGAAAACAGTATGGCGATTCCTCAAGTATCTAGAACTAGATGTACCATATGACCCAGCCATCCCATTACTGGGTATATACCCAAAGGATTATAAATCATTCTGCTATAAAGACACATGCACACATATGTTTATTGCGGCACTATTCACAATAGCAAAGACTTGGAATCAACCCAAATGTCCATCTGTGACAGACTGGATTAAGAAAATGTGGCACATATACACCATGGAATACTATGCAGCCATAAAAAAGGATGAGTTTGCGTCCTTTGTAGGGACATGGATGCAGCTGGAAACCATCATTCTTAGCAAACTATCACAAGAAGAGAAAACCAAACACCGCATGTTCTCACTCATAGGTGGGAACTGAACAATGAGATCACTTGGACTCGGGAAGGGGAACATCACACACTGGGGCCTATCATGGGGAGGGGGGAGGAGGGAGGGATTGCATTGGGGAGTTATACATGATATAAACGTCATGCACATGTACCCTAGAACTTAAAGTATAATTAAAAAAATAAAAAATAAAAAATAAAGATAGTAATGCTCCTCAAAATAGAACAATAATTCAATTTGGTTTTTATTAAAAACCCAGTTTTCCTTTTGCACGAAGGAATCACCTCATCCAAACATTTATATGTATATGCAAGGGACACAGAATAGCGAGAACAATCTTGAAAGAGAACTCAGTTAGAAGACTCATACAGATTTCAAATCTGATTAGAAACTTTAGTAAATAAAGACAATGTGGTACTGCTACAAACATTGACATATAGATCAATGGAATGAAATTGTCAGATATAAACTCTTATATTTATGGGCAATTCATTTTTGACAAGGGTGCCAGCATGACTCACTGGGGAGAAATATAAGCCTTTTCAAACATGTGGTACTGGAACAACTGGATTTCCGCAGGAAAGGAATGAAATTTGACTTCTACCTCACTCCATACACAAAAATCAAAACTGGTCATCAACCTGAATGTAAGAATTAAAATCTATAAAACTCTTACAAAAAATATATTCATAACCTTGGATTAGGCAATAGCTTCTTAGATTTGACACTAAAATAAAAAGGGACTAAATTTAAAAAGGGATGAATAAGATTTCATCAATATTATGACCTTTTGTGCTTTATAGTATACCATCAAGAAAGTGAAGAGACCAACCACAGCTTGGGAGTATATATTTATTCATACTATAAGTGATAAAGGTCATATATTTCAAATATTTTTGCAGCCCTTACAATTCTACAAAATAACGACATCGCAAATGAAAATGTGAAAATGATTCAAATGGGGCATTTCTTTAAAGACAAAAAATAAATAGATGGTCAATAAGCATATGAAAATATGTTCAATGTCATTGATCATTAGAAAAATGCAAACTAAAACTACAATGTGGTATTGCTTCACATCCACTCAGATGGCCAAAATTTTAAAAAGACAGGAAGAAAATGACTGTTGATGAATATGCAGAGGCATTGGGATTCTATGCACTTCTGGTGGGATTATAAAATGATACAGCAACATTGAAAAACAGTTTGACGGTTCCTAAAAAGCCAAATATAGAGTTACCATATGATCCAGCAATTCCTCTCCTGTGTATATATCCAAGAGAATTTCAAACATTTGTTCACACGAAAACCTGTAAGTGAATGTTCACAGCAGCATTATACATAATAACCGAAGAGTGGAAAAAAGCTAAATATCCATCAACTGATGAAGGGATAAGCAAAACATAGGATATCCACAAAGTCTATTCTTATTAAGCAACGGAAAGGAAGGAGGGAACCGATAGATGTTAAAACATGGATGGACCTTGAAAACATCATGCTCAGGTAAAGAGCCAGTCAAAAAAGGCCACATATTGCATACTTCCATGTATATGAAATCCCCAGAATTGTCAAATCCATAGGAATAGGCACTAGATTAGTGGTTGCCAGTGATAGGAGAAGGGGGAGAATGGGGAGTGACAGTTAATGGGTATAGGGTTTCTATTTGGGGTGTTGAACAGTTTTTAAGGAATACAATGGTAATCATTGCACAAACCTGTAAAGACACACTTCACTTCAAGAACTGTGAACAGGGCCTGATGCAGTGGCTCATGGCTGTGATCCCATTACTTTAGGAAGCTGAGGTAGGCAGATTGCTTGAGCTCAGGAGTTCAAGATCAGCCTGGACAACATAGTGAGACTCTGTCTGTACCAAAAATACAAAAACAAAACGAAACAAAACAAAACAAAACAAAACTGGGCGTGGTAGCACTAACCTGTAGTCCCAGCTACTTGGGAGGCTGAGGTGGGATGATCACCTGAGCCTGGGAAGTTGAGGATGCAGTGAGCAGACATCGTGGCCCTCCTCTCCAGCCTGGGCAATGCAGTGAGAAGGAAGGAAAGAAGGAAGGAAGGAAGGAAGGAAGGAAGGAAGGAAGGAAGGAAGGGAGGGAGGGAGGGAGGGAGGGAGGGAGGGAAGGAGGGAAGGAGGGGAAAGAAAGAAAGAGAGAGAACAAAAGAAAGAGAGAGAGAAAGAAAGAAAGAGAAAAGAAAGAAAGAAAACTATGAACTGCATATTTTGGTTGAATTTTATAGTATTTGTTATATGTTCATAAAACTGCTATTAAAATTTTTAAAAACAGACAAATTGAATATGGCAAAACTCATAAAATATAGAAAATAGGGATGTTGAAATATTGTTTTCATCCTTGACTGAGTTTACCTAATACTTTTTAAATAGCCATATGCAGAAACTAAAACAAATTAATTGATTTTTGGTGTTTTGTATTAGACTCAATAATTTGTGAATGAATGCAAATAGTAGCAGAACATGGGAGTGCAAATGTTCTTGGGAGGAAAATTTTATGACCTGATGATTTTAGTACTAGCCCAGATGACTTATTCAAAATCTTAGATCTGGGTTCCATTGTCAGTCGGCAACTACTTCCACAGATCTCTGCTTCTCAGGATCCATTGTTATTGCTACACATAATATTCCATTAAGTCTCCCTCTCTAATAAATCTATTCTGAGTTTTTACAGAAACAATTTAGTTCAAAGGTGTGTATGAGTAATTGGGAAAATTTGGAAAGTTGTATCACTTATAAATAAAGTGTCCTTACTAGAAGAAACTTTTAGCGAATGATAAACTATTCAAATGTATGGACATGAACGATGGATTGATTTGCATAAAAGTTGTCATACCACTTTTTGTTTTACTCTACTTTGCTAAAAAAATCTTTCTCAAAACAAGCATCAATGTACGAAACATTTTTCATAAAATATCCTTGATTTATGAAAACAAAAAAGTAAGATATTATTAATTTGGGAATTTCAGTGCTCCTATCAATTTTGAAATCCGCTTCAATTCCATTACCTTTTGAGAGTACAGCGAAGAGTTTTAATTTTTGAACCAAAAATATTTAAAAACGAAGAGAAACTAGAGCAAAACAATAGCTAATCTTAAACCAAATAAGGCATAGAGTAATTTTATCTGTGAAAAAGACAACAAAATTGGTACTGCTAAGAAAACGTCTCCTTTGTAAATGTCACTTTTCCTTGGAAATCTTTAACAATGTTTGTCACCTGTTATAATCTAACTATCAAGTTAACAGTTAAAATTTTTAAAGTATTTATTTCAAAAAGTACATTTTAAGAAGAACAGAAAGAAAAAAAAGAGCAGTCAGAAAATGTTCCCTGCATATCATTATTCCCTGTTCTCTTCACTCATATAAATATCCAATATGGTCTTCATGCTTATATTTTTAGTGTAGACATAACTATTCTGAACTTTTCATTTACTATTTATCATAGACATGTATTCATGTTGCTAAGAAATTTTCACAAAGGCTAAATGACTCTTATTAATAAAATTCATATGCCCATGTTATACTTATTTTCTGCACTTTAAAAATGTTCTATATTTTTGCTTCTGCTATAATGTGCATCTTCCTGCATATAGAATTAAATTTTTTCTTAAAATAAATTTCCTGCAAAAGTTATTAGTTATTTTTCTTAAAAAAAATGCCCCAAACTTTAATATTTGGATAGGGAGATAGAGAGAGAGAGAAGCACTTAAGTCACAAGAGTTAAAAGTTTGGTCCACCATCTACTATGGGTCCATGCACAAGATACTTAATTTTCTTTAGTTTTCTTTTTTTAATTTGTAAAATGAACTCACATAATGCCTACAATAACTGGTTATTTATGTGCATGCATATAAAGTACATAGCTCAGAGTCAGACACATACTAAGCATTCAGTAAATAATATATACAATGACACAACAATGATAGTGATGATGAGGATGATGGGGGTGATGATGAGAATGATGATGAGGAGGAGAAGGGATTTTAACATTTTTTGATAAACTTTGCAATTTTCCAAACTAGAGTTCCTCTTTCAGTCTATGGAGATAAACAGTATATTCTAGCAGTTTAGGCTTAAAGTAACACATAATACAATAAGAAGTATATGTGTATTGTAAGGAGGGGAGAATTTTGGTATCAAGAAATATAACCACTCAGAAAGTAAAGAGATTCTGTGAAAACTCAAGAGAAATTATATATTGTATCCACATTTCCCAAAGCTATTCCCTGGTGGTTGCTCTTGGCGGTGGGTTTTGCATGTTTGTAAAAGCAATAGAGGTTGATTTCTGTATGTTGATTATCTTTACTAGATAAAATACAATAAATCCTGAATATTATGGTCAAATGACCTGTTTGTTCTAGACTTGGGAACATAGAAAGAAAGCACATCTTACCCTAAAACAGCCAGTGGCAGGGTGATATATACTCGTGTGCATGCCTCTGGCACGCTCCACTCATTAGACAGAAGTCCTCATCCAGTATTTGTTTTCACTCAGCCCCCTGGGCAAAAGATGTATGTAATATTCTGGAGTCCATTAAGCAATAGCTGAAGATAACAGTAAGACAAAACTTGATGGACTAAGGTGTAGCTGCCAGCTTAGTGTGATTAATTCAAAGAAATTTCTTGTAAGGCTATTGTTCAATAATCAGTATTTATAATGTTTTATCATGGGATATTGAGAATATCTTCTTCAATACATCTTTAACAGTATGACATAATGTGCATGATACATATTTAAAGGCCTGTAGGTGAATTGAAAGAACACTAGACTAAGAACCAGGAGACTGACAATTTATACCTATTTTTACATTAAATCATTCTGTGACCTCGAGCAAACAAATGGTACGTTAGTCTTTTCTTAGCCATAGATTGAGGTGGTAAATGAAATGATGCCTACATTTTTCCTTCTGGCTCAAGAAGTCAAGGAATATATTTATCAATAATTTTAGTAGATACTAGTATTTCCATTTGCAGATAAGGAAAATGTGGCCAAGAGGAAATAAGTGACTTGTTTAGGTCACATGGTGAGTAAATATGACACTGGACATTTCACTCAGTTTGTCTTACAGAATGAAAGATTATGCTGGCAGTAATGTAGAAGACTAATTTGAAAAGAATGAAGCTGGAAAATAAAATAGATAAGAGTTTATTTTAGGGTCTATTATTTTAGGGTCTAGGTAAGGAGTGATTAGTACTTGAAATAGAGATGTGGCAGCGGTTGTGGAGTGTAAATGATACATACACATTGTATTTATAACAGAGAATGAGGAAACCTTGAATGTCCATTTGATCCACTAAATGTGCAGTGAAGAATAGGGAGAACTCTAAGATGGTTCCAGATTTCTGGCTTGGGGACAGCATAAATGGCATTCCCTATAACAAGAAATGTGGGTGACCAAGGGCTAGAGGTGAAAATAATTGGTTTAGGAAAAAATCTCTGCCCAAAAGGTGTTTAAATATGTTTATAAGAAGATATATATATATATATATATATATATATATATACACACATACACACACACACACACGTATATAGATAGATTCATACACACACACACAGAGAGAGAGAGAGAGACAGAGAGAGAGAGAGAGAGAAGTGAGGTGATTAGACAATATTTAGGCTATATAGAAACAGG
Source organism: Trachypithecus francoisi (assembly GCF_009764315.1). Lineage (NCBI taxonomy): Eukaryota > Metazoa > Chordata > Mammalia > Primates > Cercopithecidae > Trachypithecus > Trachypithecus francoisi. The sequence continues at coordinate 101,138,974 of NW_022681458.1, forward strand.
GGAAATGTCCAAGCCCCATGGATGTGGAAATAATAAGCTAGAGGTTATACTTAAAGTAAAAAGAGAGAATAAAAGTCTGACTCTGATCTTCTGTGAGCACTGAATCATAGAAGAAGGAAGAGAATCTAGGAATAAAGAAGCCGTTAATGTATTAAGAAAATAATGAAGACAGTTTTACAGAAGTCAAGGAAGAAAAGCGTTTCAAAATAAAGGTCCAAAATGTTCCACAGAAATTAAATGAAATGTGTTGTTTAGATCTGATCATGAAAGGTTGTGTGATCATGAAAATGTGTTCGGATTAGATCATGAAAACTAAAAAGACTGATGATTTCACTGAAAGAAATGTTCGTGGTTTGGTAACATGTAAGTCAGATTTTAAAAAGTTGAAAAGTGAATGTGAGTTCATAATATTATGGACATTTGTGGAGAACCTGACACATCATGATGTTATCACTGCTGAGACCAATGACCTTATACTGATATCAAAATTATATGTTGACAATAATCATATTGTTATCACTGGCATTGTCTTTCCTTGAGGTGATATTGATTATTGCCAATATTTTTGAAACCTTTCTTTGGCCAGAAAATTACATAGGGCAGCCTGTAGATCAGGTAAGACTGAATTTACTCTGTGAATCCAAAGATTGACCAATGAAGCTTTACCAAATTAGGATTTCACTGTGAAATCCATGTATGTGATAAAATAGACATTTTACCAGCATAACCACACCAACTGCAGAACAAGTAATATCAAGTTTTGGTGTCAATATACAGTTTTATCTGTGTTAGTAAAGACTCCTAGAATTGATTCTTCTTTAGAATAGAGAATGCCTCATTAGCCACTGACACATTATAATTGCCATATACTCTATTTAAATCTAGTTCTTGTTAGGGATGTCTCCATGTTGTAATAACCCTGTCAGTCAACATGCCACACGTTCTTATGCGCAGGAAGTTCTCTTGAAAACGTCAAGCTATTATTAAATACTCGTGTTTGGACATTCCCTTTGCTATCAGGCTTTAATGCTTAATAAGAAAAGGCATTCTGCTGTAATAATTTACTTTCATTTTCTCTTACAGGTTTGCCAGTAGGAAAGTAATGTGGTATAACAGTAATGTGGTTTTGGGTTAGAATATTGGCATAGCATTTAGAATCCAGCGTCAGTTCTGTTACTAACTAGCGATGTAAACTTAAGAACATTTCCATAAAGTCTCTGGATATTTATATTTCTTTTTGGTAAAATAAGGAGCTGCAAGAGAATGTCCCCAGAGAATCATTCTAAAATGATTCAGTGTCTCTAGATGTTTTTGCATCTTACCTCCTTGAAAAATGAGACATAGACCTCCCACTGATCTTCCCAGAAGCATCGTGGGCACCACTCAGTCTGTTGACGTTGACATAATATTCATTTTAATGTCATTCTTTTGGACTGGATATGTGCAAGAGATAAATGGTAGCTGAGCAACTTCATGAACAGGTTTTATATGTGAAACTGAAGAGGATCAACAGTGTGCAAAAAGTGCAAAGCAGAACATGTCAGGGGAATGCTCAAGTATAACTTCAAGTAAGGTGAGCAGCTGTGAGCATGCTGACAAAAGCATCAACAAACACTCTAACTTGGTACATTGGGGGAAAACAGCTTTTTAAATAAAATTCTGGCTTACTAGGATTCCTAAGGGTAGAGGCACTCTTAACATCTGGCTTTGTAAACAGTAGCAATCTCCGCAAGCCAGAAGATAATCTCTATAGAATATAGTGCGGTAAAATGGCTCATCATAATCAGTCTCTGGTGCCTCTTTGCAGAACTAGAAATTGTTATCAGAGACATCGTCTTCAAAATGATGTGTTGAAATGGTGATCGTCATCTAGGCTTTCCTACCAGGTCTCATTTATTCTATGGCATTAAAGCAAAATACAGTGAATAAGATGCTTTGCATGTACCAAAATTTCCTAGAACACACACTCATCTAATTTTAACTTGGCTGATAGAAGATTATGTTTAATCTCTTTTTGTACCAATCCTTGGACCAAAGCAATTCATCAGGTAATTCACTTTATAAAGTCATCACTGCTGTCAGTTAGAGCCTCCTCTCCCCATTCCTTTCCCTTTCCACTTCTATTATTTTGACTGAAAGAGAGATACTCGCAATTTCACTTCTAAATTCTTAATTATCTAGACTTCATCCTAATCCTAGCAGCGTTCTTCTTCTTCCTCTTCCTCCTCCTCCTCTTCCTCCTCCTCCTCCTCTTCCTCCTCTTCCTCTTCCTCTTCTTCCTCTTCCTCTTCCTCTTCCTCTTCTTTTTTTTCTTGGGATGTAGCCTCACTCTGGCACCCAGGCTGGAGTGCAGTGGCTCGATCTCAGCTCACCTCAACCTCTGCCTCCAGGGTTCAAGTAATTCTCCTGCCTCAGCTTCCCAAGTAGGTTGAATTACAGGCATGAGCCACTACACCACCATGGGCTAATGTTTTTTTATTTTTAGTAGAGATGGGGATTCACCATGTTGGTCAGACTGTTCTCAAACTCCTGACCTCAGGTGATCTGCCCGCCTCGACCTCCCAAAGTGCTGGGATTACAGGCATGAGTCACCGCGCCCAGCTAATTCTGGCAGCTTTCTATCTCTCTCCCGAGTGAATATTCTGCCATCTCTTCTTTTTTACACTGTATTGCAGTTTGTATCTTTATACCTACAGTCAGTGTTCTCAACCAAGGTGCATGCCAGATCTACACAGGCCACACCAAAGAAGGTATTCCCAGCCTACCATGGAATGATGAATTTAGAAATTCTGAGGGAAGTAGCATCTTTATTTTTTAAAAGTTCATGGGTGATCCTAATGTACAGCCTTGTTTAAAGACCATGGCCCAGCTAGACAGTTATTAGTATCTTTCACTGTTAATGTGTGATGGAGCTATAATATTTTCTTTTACAAATTTTATGAGATCTGAATGATCTTTTCATATTTGAGACTAAAATCCTGAAGACTCTCCTATTTTTGTGTTTTTAGTTAGAGTGGTACAATGGCTTGACAGTCTAGTGACTGGAGTCAAGAAATCAATTCAGACATGTGCCAAACACTCCACTAGGTGCATTAACTTTCATTATTTCGTGTAAATACACTAACAACTCAATCAAATTGATATTATTATCTCAGTTTGTGAAACACTGACAGTCAAAATTTTTCAGTCATTTGTGTGACATCACATTCATTGATCTGTAATCTACAGAAACCAGAATTTTTGGATTCTGTCCCAGTGCTCTCTTTCATCACTGATATTTCCCAGGTGAATTTCAGGGTCAAAACTGAAAGGCTGGAACCCATTATCCCATAACTACTGTGTTGTGTCTTCTACTCAGTGAACTTGCTCTTCTCGTAATAAAATAGATCTCTCATTTGCTGTTTACTCACAGTTTTATTTGTTTTGTTTTGTTTTGTTTTGTTTTCTTTTTCTGAGATGGAATTTCACTCTTATTGCCCAGGCTGGAGTGCAATGGCACGATCTTGGTTCACTACAACCTCTGCCTCCCAGGTTCAGGTAATTCTCCTACCTCAGCCTCCCAAGTACTAGGGATAACAGTCACCCACCACCGTGCCTGGCTAATTTTTGTATTTTTAGTAGAGACGGGTTTTCACCATGTTGGCCAGGCTGGTTGAACTCCTGACCTCAGATGATCTGCCTGCCGCGGCCTCCCAAAGTGCTGGGATTACATGCGTGGGCCACCATGCCCGGCCTACTCACAGTTTTGAAGATCCTTTCTTATAGTTTATTTTCACAATGGGCATGCTATCATCTGAAAACGTCTTTGTACATTATATACATACGTTATCTGGAAGCTTGACTCTGGAGGTCTTCATTCAGAGAACAATATTGTTCATCAAATGCATGCCTTTACCATTGCTATTCTATTTCCAGAGGAAGTTAGGCCCCCTTCAAGTCTTGCCATGACATTGTTAGTGCCTTTGAATTAAAATATTTCTTCTGAAGAAAACACTGAGAAAGAAATTACATTAAATTCCTTATTTTGTATATATTTATTCTTCTAAAAACTGAAGTCAAGTAATAAGCAGCAGTTCCTCATATATACTTGCTTTCCTTCAAGTTATTTACAGATTCTATTTAGTAATTTGCAAAACTCAAATCAAAATTAATCAGTTCTATAGTTCCCAAGTTCTGGGATATTTAGAATTGATAAAATGCCTACAATCTGCCAGCTTTTGGACTGAGTAGCTAATTGAAACTACAGATTGCATATTTAGCCAGCGGTTGGAATATTCCTAAAGCCTTCCCAATAATGACTTAGGCAAAGGACATTAATTTAGTCTTCTTACCGACTTCTTTATACCCCTTAATGCAGTTTTTGGACAGTGGCCAGACATGATCCCAAATGATCATCTAGTTTGCTCTCTGCCTTTAACATATTTAAGAAATTCCTAAACCTGACTTTGGAATCTCTTTGCAGGGCATTCTACAAAGTCTTATCTATTGTGGTTGGTTTTTGCACTTGACTCTGTGAACTTTGCAAATTTCTTTTGGACACAGTCATTTTAAAAGTAATTTTCACTATGTGGCTATTTAAAGTAGAGAATGTGTTAATATTTATGTGAAAAGTCTTTCAATAATTTGTAAATTGTCCAAGTTATCTTTCACACAATATATTGAAATGCTCCAATTATGATAGACTGTATTCTTCAGTTTAAAGTGGCTTCTGGAATTTCTATTCTGTTTAATTAGTCTTTCTGCTTATTTCTACATCATTAGTTTATTCTTTAATTCGTATTGCTTGTATTTTTCTATATTATTTTCTAGAGCAAATATCACCACTCTCCTTCTATTCTTGTTAATGACTCTTGTCTTAGTAATTCTTAGGTATTTATTTTTTCTAATTTAATGTTACCATCTTTCTGAGAATTTAATTTGAGATTATATTATATTTTAGGGTAAAATGAGGAGAAATAAAGTTTTAATTTCTATTCACATAGTGTGAATTTTCTTCATCAAAATCATAATGATTTGTGCCACATTTCATAAATTCTGAGCAAGTGTGACCTCAGTCATCTTTCAAACAAAACTATCAAATCATTGTTTAAAGTGTTTTAATATCTCCCGTTTGATCATTGCTTTATATGTTTTGCATTTGAAACTACATTGAAAGATATATATATATATGGGGTAATGATTACTTTTACTTAACTTTTATCAATATAATATATCATCTTTTGATTAATTCATGTTCTATAAGAAGATTTCAGTTGTGTCTGATATAAGTACTGTTCCTCTTAAATATGTAGGTTTTTATTTGCCTCTTATTTTTTATCAAGGAAATATTTCTTTATTTTTCTTTGAAAGAAAAATCATAGATATCTTGTTAACCATTATATTTCCAGATTCTCACACTTTATTTGTTACAGAGAGTGTATTCAACAAATATTTTGAACAGAAATATTTAAAATAAACAATATGTAGATAAATGTTAAAAATTCAATCTGAGAATCAATGTATTTTAATTAGAGTATTTAATGAATTTATATTTATTGTGGCCAGTAGGTACATTTGTTCTTATTATTATCATTTATCATCTTCCTTTGTAAATGTATTTCCTTGGTCTCTCTTTTTATTTATTCTATTTTTTATTAGTTATCAGTTTTTTCTAGTTTTGTTTTCCAGTAAATTTGGAAGATACACACATATATATATATATCCTGTTACCAGCACATTTTCAAAAGTCTATAATTTTTCAGCACCAGAAATAAGATAAAATCTATTCCTATCATTTTGTAGAATAGGAAGTTGACAAATTTTTATTTCTTTCGAAAATTCTGTATTATTTTTTGTTAAAAATTTCTAACATAGCGTAAACAGATTATTTTTATTATCCCCCAAAATAGATATACTTTTTTCAAGCATGATTTTTAAATGTTTATATTATTCTATCAAAAATGACCTGTAACTGTCATAAAAACCAGACATATTTTGAGGCATAGCTGAAATTCTAACTCTGACAGTTTCCTTTATATCAGTTTTATTTTTTTCCAAAATCTATATTACTTATATTTTACTTTGTACTTTTAACTGTAATTCCTATATGCTACTTTTTATCTCTGGTTACCTTATTTTAATGTCTTTATCTTGTGTCTCCAACTAGATTAATCTGCTCATTTGGGAGCAGCAGTGTTTCTTGTAGAACATGGCTGGGTGGGCAGTGGATCTGGCTAGACAGCATGGCATCGTTAAAGAGATCAGATCATTAAATACATGAGTCAGGTTGCAACAGGCTGCCTGGGAAATTCCTATGAGTGTTCTACAAGTGATGTGTCTGGCGCAGTGACAGCAGATGTCAGCAAGATTCAGTAATTGGCACCCCAATTGGAGGCTCTAGTGTTGTCATCTTTAGTTCACTCAGGTGGACATATTGGTTTGAAGAAATTGGACCAAATAATTTGGATTGTAAGTGCAGAATTTAGAAATGAATCCAGAATTGCAATATGCAGTTAGGGAAGCTGTCCTGGATCACTGGATTAGCTAGGTAGGATTCTTTAAGTTACTTTTTAATAGCTAAAAGATTACTTTAACCACCTGTGATAAGAATCTGGAATTTAGGCTGCTTCGACCATGGGAAATGGAGAAATGAGAGATGAGATCCAAGAAGGTATATATAGAAGTGTGAACATAGGCTCTCAGGTGATACAACTGTATATTGGATGGATTTTGTGTTCTTAGCTAGTTCTTGACATGTTCAAATACAATATTTTATTGCCTTCAACTTAAAGTGCAAATTCTTTAGTATGTCTTTAAAAATGCATTATCTGACACTTTTGATTTTTCAAAATTCCAGATAATCATTTTTCACTTTACTATCTAGCAATATGGGCCTCAACACATCCTGTTCCGTCTGCTAGAATGCTCACCCCTCACTTTTATTCCTAGCAAAATATTCAAAAGTCATCTGAAGTGTCCACTTCTTGGTGATATCTTTTTTGCTCCACAGGGAGCAAAATAAATATATGTTTATCAAAGCCTCCACTGTACATTATGGATACCTTCCTTTATAGCACTTAGCAGGAAACTTTTTAATAGTCTCTTCAGACCCATTTTCTCATTAGACATATAGCTCTTGAAAACAGGGGCCATGACTTTCCACTAGAGTAATCCAATTCCTAAGTACTGTGCTTTTCAAACAAGCACACAATAAATAAATGAGAATAGAAAGGAGAGAGGCAAGAAAGGAAAATAAGGCCTCCTTTTCATTGCCTACTTATATTATCGCTTCCTTACCACTATATCAGTTCTGCATTTAGAAATTAACTAATACAAAGAAAAAAAAAAAAAGGTTTTAGCCAGAGACTATTTGTGTGTGTGTATTTCTTTTACTAGATAAGGATATTAATGGCAGTTTTTGGGATCCAAGTACATTACATAGAATATAAATTCAATGGTCTATTTTAGAGAGTATCTAATTACAGTCCTATCACCTAACTGGGCCACTCTGAATTAAAACAATCACAGTCTTGGTAGGTTATTGCAGTATATTTTTAAGCCAGATAAAGACAGAGTGAATATGACAGAGTGGTTAAGATATGTGTTCCTTCCTCCTCTTGTCCATCACTTTTTTTTCTTTTTAAACTCTGTCACCCAGACTGGAGTGCAGTGGTGCTATCTTGGCTCACTGCCACCTCTGCCTCCTAGGTTCAAGCAATTCTAAAGCCTCAGTTTCCCTAGTAGCTGGGATTACAGGTGTGTGCTATCAGCCCAGCTAATTTTTGTATTTTTAGTAGAGACAGGGTTTCATCATGTTGGCCAGGCTGGTTTTGAACTCCTGGCCTCAAGCGATCTGTCTGCTTCGGCCTCTCAAAGTGCTGGGTTACATGTATGAGCCACTGTGCCTGGCTTTGTCTACCACTTTCAATTCCAGGCTACAGCACAAATAAGAAAAGGCTCATAAAACTCAAGAAATCTAAGATAGCACACCCTACCATCAAACTGCCAGGGACAGGTAAGTATATGTATTCTTTCATTCTATTTCAACATTATTCATATATGTCAACTTGAAATTTAAGAAATCTTGAGAGTTCAAAGATTTTGTTTCTAACCATGTCAACAACTGCCTATACTCACATACAAGGATATTTCATTTTCATTTTCTAATACTTATAGCTAGTTGATTGTTCTTCTTATATATTAAGAGGAATGCCTATATATATATAATAGACATACATTTTTAAATGCATGTTTTAAAATAAAGTAATTGATACTACGAATGTTGACAGAATAGAATAGCAGGCAATGAGAACTTTTAGGGGAAGTATTTAGCAAAAACAGTGAAACAACTAAGTGTCAAAATGACAGTTGACTTTGGCTTTTCAGATAGGCAGATATGAGGAAAGAAAATATTCATATTTATATTTCACAGATGCACATTTGTATCATTTTATTTTTATTTTAAATAAAATTCAACGCAGTAAGAAAAGCTAACCTAGCTACATGAACAAAAATATAAAAAGTATCCTATAGGGGGCACTCAAGTACTATGAACCACAGCATCCACTTCCTCTAGTTATATTTTGTTGGATGAAAAGGTGTCGACCCTTGGGCACATTTTCGTATTACCTTTTATATAAAGAACAAAAGTGAGTAAAATAAATGAAAATACTCTTTGTCACACTTCTACTATTCCCCAGTGAAAGATAAAGGTATATTAAGAGGTGTGATTAAACGGCATTTGGAGAATTATTATTCTAAAAGCATAAAGGCATGATAGTGTAGACAGCTGAGGTGTTGAGCATTTTCAAAATTCTAAACAAGGTTTTTTCTGCATTACAGTTCAATGCCAAGGTAATTGTCATTCTCTTCTGAAGACTGTTTTGTCTAGAACAGTAAAAGGCAAAGTCATGTACCTAATTTTTATTTAGGTTTTAAAGAAGAATAATACGAGAATATTTAAATTACTTTTAAGAAATATAGCAATGAGGACTTAGTCAATCACTTGCACAGAGAATTGTTAACAAATGGTGGGGTCCTTTTTTAAGGTTTGGGGGGTAGACGAAGGTGAGGACAAAGCTAAGATTCACTCCAGCAGACTCTTTACCAGATGTTGTTTCAACTCATCTATGTTTCGATAGCTAAGAGTCCATTTTAACCAAACCCTAAAGGAAAACTTGTCATAGCACCTAAACAAAATCAAAACGTGATTTCTTTAAAGTGGTGGTGGGGGAAAAGTTTCATTTAAGCTTTGAAATCATAGTTAAAAGAAGTTGCTTTTTAATTTTAATATGGTCATATTATAGCAGCTTAAAAATGAACTTCAAAACTCCCTCAGGATAGTCGTAGGAATCCCATTAAGCATTTTAAACACCAATCTCCCACCGAATTTCCCTTTGAAGCACTTCACAGTGCTCCACACTGAGAGCACGTGTGTTTCATTTCTGTTATTTTCACACAAGAAAACTTAATTTGTGCTTTTGGTTTTAAAACAGGACGTACAAGTACTAACTCCCTTCATTAGCTTGTTCACCACTATCACAGTTGTGAATAACAAAATCACTTCCAGAGTCATTTGTCAAACGGATACTTGGGACATTTGCATGAAGGTATAATCGAATCCTACAGCCTGTTTATAATATAAAGTAAGACGTTAACCTTCTTTCCATTTTGATTAAAGATATGTAAATATTTGCTTACATAAAATTGGATTATATGTCAACGACTCCTAGCAATGATTTGAGAAGAATCTCAGGTTACTATGGATGTACTTTAAAAGCATCAAATTTTAAATAAAAGGAGGTAACTTGTAACTCAGACTTCCTGAATTTAGTAGTTATTATGGCCAAAAAGATAAGATTTTCCAGAATAATCTTGATTAGAAATAGTCTTCTTGTTGCTCCATAATTCTGTTTATTAGGCCATGTGTTCAATTTTGGCTTGGAAACTGTGACTATCATAAATAAAATGTATGGAAGGGGAAGTAGAGGGCAGAAGAAACTGGCCTGAGAGCTACAAAGAGAGCCAGGCGGTTGTCACCATGACATCTCTGAGGCTATAAGTTGCTTTCACTCACAAACTACAGCTGGAAGCATCATTGGTTTTGGCAATTCCCCAGCCAAATTCAGGCCTGGTGACTAGATGTCTTTTGAGAGAGATATATAAATTTATATATATATATATATATATATATATATATATATATATATATATATATAATTTTATGTGGTCAACAGAATATGTTACTTTTTCTGAACTATTTTCCCAGTGGCTATATGTATCTTTGTGAAAGTGTCCAAGTTGATTAAACTCCTTGGTTTTAGATAATTAATATCAACAATCCTTTGACCAATTTTACATGTTATCCAAATATCAGTCCATTTGTGATTATGTATTTATATATACATAAACTTTTTAATTTTCCTATTCATTTTAGAGTGTTTTCAGGCAAAGCTCACTAAAGAGCATAGAAACTATTTCCTGTCATTTCTTTCACCAAGAAAAAAAAGAAAAAATTAGGTTAGAATAAATTAGGCTTAATATACATCTAAAAGTACAAAATTGACATTTGTTTTAGAAGTAAATGCATTTTATCACAAGGAAAAAATATAAACTCTAAATAATAATCATATATATTCTTGGTCATTCTATGTTCAAGGTATTCATCCTCTTCTACCTCTTCTGTTGTATACCTGGGAATAACTTTATCTTGACACTCAATTTTGCGGTTTTTGTTTTAGAATAGGGTTTGCAGAATATGAATGATAGATATCCTTGGTAAAGTCTGTTTACATTGCAGAATATAGCAATAAAAAGTCATAAAAGCATTTAATAATCTTTCAACTGTAATTTAACTTTGCTAGGATTCATCCATAAAGTCACATATTTTTATAAATCTTGGTAAATATTACCAAGATTTATAAAATATAAAATATTTACCAAATATATTTAAGTCCAAATATCACTATTTTTTTTTCTACAAAGAGAGACTTATCATAAAATTAACCATTCTATTTAGGGCTAAAAAGCACTGTTTTGCTTTTGAATTTTTATGGTGATTCAAAAGTATAATTTTCATAATAGAAAAACACTTTTGGACGGCAAGACACATTTTCTCAGAGAATTTTTTTTTTTTTTACTTAAAAAATTAACAGTGTTCTAGAGAAGTTAGTTTTGTAAGTTTTTCTTTAAAACAAACTTTAAAAATCTAAAAGCCCTACTCTACATAAATGTCACTTACAACACACTTACTTAGTACTTACTCTATGACAGGCACTGTGCCCAAATGGAGCTGTTGACAGTCTCCCAAAAGCAATTCCCAGTGTGAATTAAGCAAGGTGCTCTTTGAAGAAAGGTACATTTTTCTCATCTTTCTTTCCTTTTTAAAATTTCTTTGCTTCTCTTTACTGTTTTGTTCTGTAATTTATTATATGAGGACCATTTCTGATAAAAGAATAGAAAAAAAATTACTCTTCTGGAAAAAAAAAGTGAAACAATCTCTGCTTCTAAAGTAAAAAAAAAAAAAAAAAGAAAAGAAACAAACTTGGCCTGAGATGATATAGCTACTAAGTACTTTTTTACATTTTAACAGCCATTCATTTTATTAAAGTACATATTATGTATAATTAATAGGGTTCTGGTATCTCATCTTCTCAGCTCGCTGTCCACGGCTCATGCCCAACCACTATCTTTGTCATTGTAAATACCCTGATTACTTCGGATATAAAGCTGTATTCTATGGCATAAGGACCAGGGAACAGCCGAGATAGGAGATATTAAATAAGTTCAAGGGAAAAAAGAGAAAGCCATTAATCAACAGTAAGGCAAATTGCATTTGAGTGCCTATTATTGGAGAAAGCATTATATAGAAAGAACATTCTGGGGGGACTGAAAATTGTAAAATGCTAAAGGCTACATAAAATGTAAATATAAGAAAAAATATGAATTGATATGAAGTTGGAAATTATTATTTAGAGGGGATAAGATGCTTGAAAAGGTCATAAATCGGTCTTCATTAATAGCTACAATACAAATAAATAGATGAATGAGTTGAATGACTTTTTCAAATTCTTTTTTGTCTTGATTTTTTGTGACCCCATAACATAACAGAGTCCTTAGAATCTAATGAACATGTAAGCATGTGTCACTGTTGATATTTCTGAAAGTTCTTAACATGTATGTACTTGCTACCAAGTTCTAGATCAAAGTATGTTATAATTTAAATACATCTCATGATTTCTTATTCAGTGTTGAATTCTAATAGAAATTGGGTTCTCTGTATGACTAGAAGACACTTTCCAAGAAAGATGCAGCACTGATTTTACGGGGTGATCCCATTAGTGGCCTTTATGTATCATGCTTGTGGTTTCTGAGAGGGTGGTTTCCATGCCGATCTTGGAAAGTAAGTCCTTTAGCACAGGAATGATATTATTATTTCATTTAGATTATATGCTATGTTCCTGCAAGAATTATGTTTATTATCCTTATTGCTATATGCATGGTGCTAAATACAGTGTCTGTCACATAATATATAGATATTTGGTGAATGAATAAATTCATATTCTCTGAGCTACCACTTCTGTGAAGTAAAACAAACAAACAAACAGCAGCAACAACAACAACAAAACTAAAAGAATACCAACAAAGCTGACTACATAATACAGGAAGAAGTCAAGAAACTTTATTCAAGGTCTGTTTCTGTTATTAATAAAATATGTGACCTCAGACTAGTCACCTTTTCTTTCTTTATAATTTTTTCATTTGCAAAATACGGTAAATTGGAGTTGATTATTTGAATGTTACTCCCAGCTCCAACAATCTTAAAGTCTCTATTTATAATTAAAGATCATCAAAATGATGACCAGAAAGAAGGTCAGAGATCAATATTCAAAGGTAGAAAAATGCCACAAGGGCATATTCAGGCAAAGTGCATGCTGACCATGGTCACTGGCAATCGACCCTCCACCTGATCCACTAAGTCTATTCTGGATCTGGGGAAGGCATTGTGGAGCTCATATTGAACACACATATGTCAGGGTCTAAAAGTACCAAAGCAACATACTTTATAATCAGCAACTGACTTAAAACCCAAGAGCTAATTCCATGTGAGTAGAGTGACAAGGATTTGGTGAATTGTTGACATTTTTGTATTACCCACACACAGATGGCAGTATTACCAATTGTACCTTCTGATGACATATCCAAAGAGCAAGATAGGATTTGTTTCTTCAGACTATATTATTATTATGGATGTCAATCCCTTAAAAAATGAAAAGAAAAAAAGGTAGAATTTTTAGTCTTTCAAGTCTTCTGCTGGCTTTGTCTAAATCTGTAGACTCCTTTTATTTTTACTGTCAAGTTTATCAAACAAGAGTCCAAAAAAATCCAAATAATCAAATCAGTTTTAAAAGCTTATATTGTCTTCTGAAATTTATAATTGCTATCAGGCATGATTTTTGCCATAATATTTATGTCTTAAAACATTTACAGAGAGTAACAGTAAAGAGAAGCTGAAAATATAAAAAGAGAGGACTAATGTAATTGTCTTGGAAATGTTTTTACTTTCCAGATTTAATTAAATAATTGCGTCACTCTTAATTTTCTTTTCAATTGTGCATACCTCCTAATAATTGTTTAATAGTAAGAATTAGAGTTACACAAAAATCTTATTTATCTCAACCAAATATTTATATGCTAATTGAGACAGTATGCTGAAAAACAGAACACACTTTTGAAGAAAAGCGGTTAAAAATGTGCATTGAAATGTTGCAGTTTGAGAAATAACTTGCATATAAAGTTTTTTTTTTTTTTTTTTTTTTCTTCTCTTAGAGGCTTTGTCCAGAGTAACTCTGTTTCAAGTTAAAGAACTGATAATGTTTCCTTAACAATCTTTTTCTCTCTCTCTCTCTACCTCGGCCCCCTCTCTTTCTCAATCTCTTCCCTTTCTTTTTCATCTTGTGTCTGCTGCTGCCTGGCAACTTTTCTATCTGAAAACAGGCAGGCTAAGAAACTTAGCAGGCCTTACAATGATAGCTGCAGAAATCCTTGGCAACCTAACTTTCAGGCCAACTCTCCTTCACACACATCTCTTCCATGAGACAGATTGTCAGCTCCAGCTTGTTTAGACACATGTCCTCTCCCTAACTTACGATGTTCAGATGTGTAGTACATAAATTGTTATTATCTACTGTAAGAAATCCAATCGCACAAAAATAATTAAGTTAACAGAAATGAAATCTGATATTTGATCACATGCATGGAAACCGTGGCTCTAACTGGGAAGTGTAAGATTACCACTAACTGATAATTAGCATTCATGTGTTGTTTTAAAACAAAAAGGAAGAATGATTGGTTCTACTTTGTTTAATTTATCTTAATGAGAGATTTCATAATATTCTATAGTTTGATGAATTAATTTATTTAACATGTCAGTGTTAATAACTCTGATTAGAATGAAGAAATTATAATGGGCCCTAGTAACAAACAAAATTTGAACGCTCCCACAAGCTTTTCTCTCTTCAGTAATAGTGCACTTTATTAATTTATTTTTTCATTAAAGCATATATTATGGGGAAACAAAAGAATTTCATAGAAAATTATACTTAAGCTTTTCATTTCATATTTATAATCCATGAAAATTTGATGGTCACTTAAAACCTAGGAGCAAATTATTTAATATTAAATCTCAAATTTGGTCAACACTTTTATCAACCTCACTGGTGCTCACAGACAACAATCTTCTTTTATAAACTGGTCATTTTCAAAGAATATCTGGAAGAAGAACTACTTTATACAAGAGATTTGATGTGGGACAGACAATTTTATCCCATTTCATTTTGACACTGGCTTTATTTCAGTTTTGGAGCAAATATAAATCTACTGCTTAATATTTAATCTGTTTATTATATAGTATGGCTTCATGGTATGAATCAGCGTCCTTAGTAAAAATTTTAGTCTTAAAAATTCTTAACAAGCATTTAAATTCATGTATTGTGTCCACCTAAGCACTGGTGCATACCTAAGCAACTATACTTCCATCAAATTTTTGAGAGAGGTTTTATACCATTTAGATCTTTATTAATCATGGTCTTAAAGGGTCAATTTTTTAATTTTAATTTTATTTTATTTTTGAGATGGAGTCTCACTTTGTTGCCTAAGCTGGAGTGCAGTGGTGCGATCTCGACTGACTGCAACCTGCGTCTCCCAGGTTTAAGCAATTCTCCTGCCTCAGCCTCCTGAGTAGCTGGGGCTACAGGTGCATGTCACCATACCCGGATAATTTTTTTTGTATTTTTAGTAGAGACGGGACTTCACCACATTAGCCAGGATGATCTCAATCTCCTGACCTCGTGATCCGCCCAACTCATCTTCCCAAAGTGCTGGGATTATAAGCGTAAGCCACTGTGTCCTGCCTAAAGCTGAAAATTTTATTTTATAGATAATACTTTATTGAGATTCATTCACAGTGGAGATTAAGCTTAACATGTTACCTTTTATTGATGCTCCAGCCTATCCTTTAGTAACTAGTTTTCCACATTTACTATCACTATTTTATAGTAACTGTTTTGATCCTATGTCATTCGTGATTACTGACTTAATTGGTGATTACTTAAGAATTCTATTTTGCTTTATTATTCTGGTCACAATGTGTAGACAATGCATTTTTAATTTTTTTTCCACTCAACAAAGTAAAGAAGTCAACCAGATGATCTAAAAAGATCATATGTTTTTTACTCTGGCTAATTCATTTAACAGGCTATTAGGAGGCTCTACGTATTTGGAATATAGTATATTTAGAATACCAACTCTCCTGAGTATTTACTATTCTGATGATCTTTCCTAGCTTTTCCTTTTTCCGAGCTGACCATGGAATCTAGGGCTGCTGCACATACTGCAGAAGTGAATGAGTCAGTGATTTTAATCATAGCATTGGGGCACTTTAGTGTGTGGTAAGAGCCTTTGGTGGGTCATACTGTTCCAGGCTGCTTTCCTTTACCTTGTAGTTTTTGAAGTGGAGGGGGATTGGTGGTAATCTTTCAGAAGAGGAAGAATCTGGATGTCCTTAGTATGGTTTGTAAGCACTCCTCATTTTCTTGCCAAGAGTTAAGTGGTTACAGATCTCCTGATAGCTGACCTTCTAGTTGACTGAATGGGATCATGTAAGAAAGACACCTGCTACATCGTCCCAATGAATAAGTTTGTCATACAACACAGAGGTCTGTGGACCCTTGAGAAAGAAACGTTTATTACTTGGCACATCATTCAAATCTCTCTCTCTCACATGCGTGCGCGCACACACAGACACATACACATTCTTTAAACTCTGCCACTCTTTTCAAAGTTTGTGAATTTTTGGTATGAAGTAAAATATGTCAAGAATCTATCTTTGTATTCTATATTGTACACTTTATTATGAAATAATAAAAATAGGAGAAATTAGACATGTAACAACTTTGGAAGAAAAGAAGCATACATCTTTGAATGTAGAATCATATTTTAAACGCTAAATGGTTGATTTTCAAGGGAAAGTAAACTTTGTAATTTAAAATACGGAAAAAGTGACATAAAATGCATTTATAATCACAGAGTAAGAATAAAAATGTGAAATGCACAGATTATTGACAGTGTTCCGCAGAGTCACCTCTGTGTTCTTTGATCCAGTCTAGTTTGAATGGCTTCAAAGGAGCCTCTAAAGATGTTTCTGGTTAATTTTCCTCCCACAAATAGGTAGATCGTAATGCCAGCATTCACCTGTATAGCTCAAACAGCAAAGTAAATGAAGTTTTTAAAGTATCTTCCTTCACTTTTCAATCATTCTCTTCCTTGGTTCTGTTCCCTTTTCATAGTTTTCCTCTCCACTCATCTCCAGTTTCAAAATATTAAATACAAAACCTTTTCAATTCTTGTTCTTAGACGAGAATTCCTGATGTTACAAGGAAGAAAGTAAGTCTTCAACTATTAAGATTTCTGAGTTTTAATTCCGTAGCCACTTTGGAATGGCAAACTCAAATTTTAGGGACTGGGATGATCATGTTGAAAACTTAAGTGGTCATAGAAACAACTTTACCAATATTATCATTCCAACGATTCACGTTGATGCCTCTGATGGCTCGGGAAAGTTCTTACACCACCACTGTAGTATATGGAAAAGGAAAACAAAACAAAACACAAAATAAAAGCCACAACAAAATCCTCAAAGCCTGTTTAAAATGGCTCGAAGTACCTTTTTAAAAAAAGAACCCCAGAGAAAAACGCTACCAATTCCTTGCTTTATTGTTCCCTGCCTGGGGTCCTCAATAGCCATTTCCATTAACCTTCCCTTTTTACGCAATGGTTAATGACTTTTGGGGTTGTTTTGCTTTTTGTTTCTGCTGAGTCACTAAATTTTGCCTCTTTGTGCCCAGGTGCTGCTCAGCATACAAGTTAAAAGTGCAATTCAGGAAGCACTGGGATTCTGTGTAGACCCAAGGAAACCATTTCCCTAAGAGAAGCTCTGTTCCTTGGCTTGTCCTTCCTGCCCGTGAAGGAAGCTTCCGAGGAACGAAGGGATCAGCCCGCTTTGCCTGCAGAAGCTTGGCTGAGGGTTCCCAGCCGGCTGTGAACTGCGGAGCATTGTAAGCGCCTGGCTGGCTCAGCCCAATGCAGAAGTCTCTCCCTTCTCCAAAGACCCAGATCCCTACAGAACCAGCTTCTAGTTACTTTCGCTTCAAGGGGATTAAAATAATTGTGATTTGTGGCGCTCTGCGTTCGCGGTGGTATTTTCCTGTTGTGTTAAATGCCTCTTACTAAGTAATAGATGTGATTTATGTGGACGACGAAGGGGTGTGTGGTGGATTCGGTGATTAATCAGTGAATTCCCATCCGCTGGCATCTCTCACTGCCCCTCTTGCGTGATGTAAGATCAGACGTACCCTGCATTGAAAAGTCAAGACACACGGGCGGCTCGCTCGCGCTCACACACGCTCTTGCTCCTCTCTCCCGCACGCGCGCATCCCTCCACCTTCCACATCCTGCTCCAGGCAGGAGAAGGTGGACTGGTTGGACTCATTGAGCTGAAGAATTTCCAGTGACATTTGTAAATGACGCCGCTCGATTCCGGGCTCCAAGCCGCCACCGCCGCCGCCGCCTCCGGGCCGAAGGTGCCGCCGAGCAGTCTCCACCGCAGACTTCCTTACCGGGCGACCACAATGTCCGAGTTTCTCCTCGCCTTACTCACTCTCTCGGGATTATTGCCGATCGCCAGGGTGCTGACCGTGAGAGCCGACCGAGGTAAGGAGAACACCTTCCCCCTCCCCTCCCCTGGCTTCCTTGGCTTTCCTGCTGGGCGATGCTTGCAGATAAGTGAGTGTGAAACTTAAGTCCTTGCAGCCCCGCTCCCCGGGACCGGGTGGCCACAGTGTGCTGGCCCCGTGGAGGGTGAGAGGTGCGGTGCGGGGTTTCTGAACCAAGTGCCAGAGTCCTCCGCACCCCCGCAGATTTTCCCTTTGGCCGTTTCCCGGTCCCGATTTTGTCCCCTCCGAGGGTGTTTGGACTTGACTGTGCGCTTCTGCCCGCGCATCCTAAGCGCTGCAGATGTTTGGATGAGAATTCGCATTTCCGAGAGAGACTTCCCTCCGCGATGGCGCTCAACTGCGAGCTTTTGAGAGCCCCAGGTTCTCCGCGTTAAGCGTGTCCGCCCTCAACTTAGCTCCCAGGTTAACTTTCTTATCTGCTGCGTTCGGGGTCTGCGGAGCGGCGAAAGCGCCGATTCAAGTCCCTTTCCTTTCTATAGCCCCTTCCTGGGGGCAGACCAGGGACAGAGTCCTGTCATCAGTGGAGAGGCTTTTAGGGCGCTTCCGGGCGCACGCACCTGCTTGAACTTGACTTTTCGATTCTGAGGGTCTGTGACATAGCCCAGGTGCCTGAGGGGCTAACCCACCACTGGAGTGCCTCGCTCCAGTCTGGCGCTTTGCTTTTCCTTTTTCTCCAAGTATCTGGTGAATGGTAGAAGTTTAGAAGGGAATGAATATGGGGAGCAGAGGAAAGAGGAGGTAGGAATTAGAATAAGCCGGGATTCTATAAACTTTTCATCTGGAAAATCAAGAACGCCTGTGCGAGTTTAATAATCTTTGACACCAGATGCACTAGTGAAAAAGGGAGGAAAATACTAGATGAATATTTGGGGCACTGGCCCTGGCCTTGGAATGGTTAACTGGTTAAAGTAAAATCAGAAGTATCATAGATCCTTTATTTAAATCAGAAAATGAGCTTATATTGACTGGTATAGTTCAGCTATTTGGTTTGAGAGAGAGAGAGAAGAAACCCAGATCCCAATGCCAAACAAATAGGCATTGGGAGATTTAGTGATTGTATGTATATGAAACAGATTATGAATTGACAAAAAATATTGCTTCATTATAGGAAGGAAGAGGGAAATGAACTGTAGTGTTTCTATTCAACCTGCTGTTGGCAACTAGATTCTAGTCTTTATAACATACCCACACGTGTCATTTCCTCTACCAGTGGTGGGACTAATCTGAGTGCCTTTAGGAAATCTGACATTTACTGGTGATAATCTTTTAAACATATCATTGCCACCTAACCATAGCTTCTGAACTTGCTCAACTTGCCTTGAAGTTGGTGTGGAATAGTTGGAAACTATACTGATGAAATGATAGCACATAGTTCTCCTTGAAATGGTGATGTCTTTGATCTGGAACAATCAGCTCTCAACCTTTCTTAGGAAAAATGTTTGAAGTTGGACCAGAGCAGATGAACAGAATGGAGCTTTTTAGCCCAGTGTGCTAGCAAAATATAATGGTACTGGCAGACTACTGTTATTGGTCTCTTCCTGATTGAGTCTCCAATCTCCAGAAATTTGACTTCATCTAGAGCTGAGTTCTCAATACTTCTGTATGTGTTTTGGGAACAGAACTATTGCTACCATGATTGGAATAAATATCTGAAGAGAATTTCATATATAACATAAAAAATACAGACTCCCCAACTTTCTTCTGAGATAGAATATTAAATAACTAAGAGGATTATATGTGGATGCCAATTTAGTTTCATGAGGGAGAGGAACATCTAAGATAAAAGCAGAGCACATGGTAAATGATTGCTGTTTTTTTTCTAAAAAAATGAAATAGTGTCATGTTGTATCACCATGTCCACGTGAAGTACTATATCAGATAGCACAAGCAAAAATAATTGTAGACCAGCACTTTACCATGATTATATATTTAACACACTTTCAAAACTGTTAGAAAAGAGCTAAAATTCTCACAGTTATCAAAAGTGAAAAGGATGGGTCCCATTTGGAAAAAGGAATTTTAAAAAAGAGAGAAATCTTGTTAAGAAAGTTAAGAAAGAAAGTGTTACTGCATTATGACAAGCTTCCCTCACTAATATGCTGAAACAGAAGATATGGGAATATAAACTCAAGAAAGAGGTTAATGAGATGTAACTTTCTGCACAGGCTTATGTCAATCGTCCTTGAATAATAGAACAGGCATGTGAATTACACAGGTGCATTTTGTAGTGCAAGAGCTAACTGCTTGACAAAAAATGAGAATTCACTTTTAGGTTCTACATGTACTTACTGGGTAATAGGTAGCTTCTCAAACTGTATGAACTATATCAGAAATGTTTGTGTAGCCGTGTTGTTCCCTTTATACCTTCATGAGTTCAAACATTGTATTAAATAGAAAAAGACTTGAAACCAACTCATATGTTTATGTTCAAACCATATACATGCACTTGTCTTTTAATTCCTTATTGTTTATTTTCTTCGTTTATATTGATTTTATATGGCACTAAACTAACGTACATGTAAGTTTTTATTACATTCTGTCACATCTTAAAAAGGAAACATCTTTGTAACTCTTAACAGCCAAAATTGGAAGATAAATCAGATTCACTTAGAATCAACTAATTTGTCATATAACAATGTCATATCATATCAAAGTATTGCTTGATAAGGATTAAAACTTGAAAGGAAGTATATCTTAAAGTGTCAAATTTTCTGAAAAGAAAAGGGATTGAGAGGCCTAATGCTAGTCTCTGTTAAATTCTCAAGTATGATACGATTTGGAGACATATTTCCAAATAAATAAAGTTCATGCTGTTAGTCATTTTAATGTATCTGTGTAGAAAACCATCTAATAATGGCAATTAAATATGTATCAAAATTTTAACCTCCTCTCAAAGAAGAATTAACTATGATTTACGTCTCTTTATATGCCACAAATAACATTAAAGTTTTGTTTTAAAGAGGTTGCTAATCTTTGAATTAGTTCTCTTTCTCTCTCTCTTCTCAAGCTCAAATTTAAACTGAGTAAGAGAGAAAAGAGACAATGGAAAAGGTAAAGAAAGAATTAAATGAGCTAAAACAGTAAGAAAAAATGTGAATTGCAGAAAACAGAATTTGGGAGGAAAAAGGAGTTAAGAGAAAGCTGAAGGTAAATTTAGGAAAAAGATGGATGGATGGATGGATGGATTCTGCCATACATCAGAATCCGAATCAGTATTTCTTGAGGAGATTAAAGTATATTTAGATAAAATAATTTCTTAAAATGTTTTTATCTCATGTTATTATATTATATGAAAATATTTACATTAAAAAATAATTTAATTGCCACCAATATGAATCTGATTATAATTAGACCTCTAAGAATGGAGAGAGACAGGAGAATATTGCAGAAAAATTAAATATTAACTGTGCTAGAATTACAAATATGGAAGTGATTTTTTAAAAATGTAAGTGAAGGTGAAGGAAATTTTCTTAGAAAGGGTGGTAGATGAGTGATATGGTTAATGTATTCTTAGGACTTAGATGACACTTTCTAAATGCTACTTGTCATTCAAGGTGGAGGTATGCAGAGGTATTCAGTTTGCAAATCTATTGGATCCAGGACATTCGTTTCTTGCCAGTTACCTTGTCAATTTCTTTTCTCAGCCTAGGGGATACCATAAAAATCAGCTCCATTCAAAGTCACCTGAACTGAACAGGACTTGGTCTTCTACAAGGATTATAATGTTGAGGGAACTTTATATCTTCCCCCAATGCTATATATTAATATGATCCAGTTTTTTATGTTTCTGCCATTAATTTTTGTATCTTAATATGAAATGTGCAACTCCCCATCCCTTTCCTTCAGCATTTTCCTGGTTATAGGAATTCTGTGTAGTAAAAAGTACCAATCAAACATACTGATAGATTTCTCTATCTTCTGTGGCTGTCTGTCAAAACAATTCTTGTACAAAGGAAACACTTGTCTTCATTCTAGATAGATGAATTCAAAGAAAGTAGAATTAATCCTAAAAGTTAAACATGCCTGTGCCAACATGATACCATTCGTCAAACGAAGTTAGTAGTAAGTGGAACCCACTTATACAATTGCCCTAACCCTGTTTCTATCTCTCTCTCTGTGTGTGTGTATATTATCTTTAAAATGGCTTTCCTTGGCACAAACACATATTAAAAATACCACTCTGGCCTGAAAATTGGAGATGATTTTTATGAATGAAACTTTTGCTTTTCAAAACTTCAGATAAACATGTCTATTTATCTGGGGGAAAAAAAAGTGAAATGAAGAAAATTTTGAGTTATTTTTGACTCATAATATGTAATATTATAATGCATTTCCTTATAACAAGTATTTCATTTTAACAGAATCTGACTGTGTGGAAGAAACACGTGTCAAGATTATTTGCTTTTGAAATGCCTATAATTATGGTATACCCAATGCTTATAATTTGAAGCAATACATTTAGTAGTGGAATGCTAAAGAAAATAAAGCCAAAGATTGAGTTCTATTATGAATTAATCAGAATATATGCTCAGCCAAATTCCTATGAGAAAATACTTATGTCCACTTTATACAGTTTTAAAACTTTTCTTAAATTTCTTCAAGAAATTTGACTTCTCCTATATAATCCAAAAATAATGACCAAAAGCTATCTTGATGCATAGAAAGGTCAAATAAGAAGGTTTTTCTTTTGGTTTCGGCAGAGGAGGGGAGAGGTAGGAAAAATTAGCTAACTAAACAGAAAAATATCAAGAGATGTTTTTTATTTTCTTCTATGGAGTTGCTATACATTTTCACATGGATAGCTATTCCCAAATGTAACCCGTATCACAAACCATTGTCTAGAGACATAGAAATGAAGTTGCAACATAGTAATCACAAATCGTATAGTCTATAGGCCTTGGGAACATTCTCCAGTTATTTTATTTTGGAAGAAGATTTTTAAAACTTATTAGCTTTTTGGGATAAAATCTTATTTAAACAGTAAATAATACAAAAAAATGAAAATATCTCTAAAAAATAATTTGAGTTTTTAAAAGTTGGTTTTTGGACTAATTTGCATATGTGAGTTCCACTGGTACAGAATGAGTGTCTTTGCCTCACTCACTCAATTTTGAAAAGTATTATACTTGCAATAGTATTGAATCTCTGTTCTGGCTCTTCAGTGCTCTCTCATTTGAATAACATGTCAATCTCACCAAGTACATCTGCACCCTCTATTTTAGAGAAAGGAGAATGAAGGATTCAGGAGATTCTGCCATACAACCCAACAAGTAAGCTTAGACCTTCAAAATGTATGTGCTATTTATTTTCTACTAGTTTGTCTTCTACAAGCTGCCCTCACAATTTTAAATCTATATTTTCGTCTTCATAAATGATCAGATGGCCTCCCTTTTTCCCCTGGCATAAGTACAAGGCCAAGTTAGAAAATATGTATTATGTATTGCTCTGTTCTAAATTGAGTGATATTAAAATGTGGAGTCAGTCTCACTCTTTCCATCACTCTCTCTCTCTCTCCATCCTTTTGATTTAGGCTGTCTCTATACAAACCGACATATTTTGACTGAGCCCCCTGCCTAAACTAATTGATGAAACTGACTAGTAACTGAATGGAAATCAAAACTATGAAATAATACCCATACATCCTGTAAAAAAGTAAGACTGGTCTTGCAAGAAAAGCCTAAAGTGAGATTCTATGAAGAAACAATAACAACACCATATTTCCCTGAAAGAATTATGCAACATATTTCCAGTTTGCAGAGCAAATCATATGTGCTTTTGCTGTTGTGTCTCTCATACTAGGCAAATTAAATATGTTTGCTAGTAACTACATATTTATATAATGGGGTATTATACAAGTTTAAAACACTATTAGAAAATAAATAAGTATTCTGAATTCATTTGTACTCAAAGAGAATTTACTATATTGAAAGTGGAAATTTATTATTTTTCTGTTTTCCTTTACTTTTTAACTAAATTTGTATTTCTCAATTTTGTGAAACATTAAAAAAAATACTTTACAAAATGTGGTTTCGAAGACTTTCTCTCAATAAAGGATATATATAGTGGAAATCATTCATAAATTCATAAATAATCAACAGGATTAAATGCTCTTTTAAATATGACTATAGTAATTTTGTTATGCAGTCACATTAACTTAGCTTGAGTCTGCAATTAGGTACCCAATTACGATTTTTAAAAATGCAATGGCATGATTAAACAAATAAGTATGCCCGTTTGTTGATCTTATTCCCTATTATTTTGAATTTGTAAGTATCATTAGTGGAAAAGAGCAATGCTCATTTTGGGAATAATCATGTTTCAACACGACAGGGGTCTACTCAAGGGGAAGGGTGGGAGGAAGAAGAGGAGCAGAAAGGATAACTATTGGGCCCTAGGTTTAACACCTGGGTGATAAGATAATATAATCAACAAACCCTTGTTATGCGTGTTTACCTATGTAACAAACCTTCTCATGTACCCCCAAATCTAAAATAAAAAAAAATTTTCTATTATTCAATAACTCTACCCATATTTGTTTAATAATGATGTATCATCAACATTTGGGATTTCTTCTTAAATATTTCACAATACTTGTAAATATGTAACCCTTTTCAAAGGTGTCTTTACCTTTAGAAAAGAAAGAAAAATAATTTTGATTAATACATTTGTACCGTAGATTCATTTGTTTAATCTTATTTTTCCCAAATACAAGCTTGAATATAAAAGTCTCTCAGATATAAACTGGTGTATTTAAAAGTTTCCATTTAAACATGAATAATATTATAACTATATCCTTGATAGAAGTTGAGAAAGTACCTTTCCATATACAATTTCTTCCAACTTTGTTAAGAGAAAAATAACAAAAAATAAAAATAAAAAAAACTTCTTGAAGAAGATAGATCACGTTGCCTTGCTAAGATACCGACGTTACATTTCATCTCACAATACATTCTTATTAACAGTCAGACATCTCTTCCGGAGTTGCATACACCGCATTGTCCTGACTGGCTCAGCCTTCAGACCAAAGACAGGTATTGTTGAAACATGACCTCATTTTAGTCAAAAGAATATGTTTCTTCTTTAGGTAAGATCAAGGTACCACCTATCGTCTCTTGTTTTATTCTTGCAATCAATAGGATGTCCCTTCCTAACTTTTCCACATTGCATTGACATCCTTCAAGACTTCCAAGACAGCTTAACTTTAGAAATACGAATACATAATTCCTTAAGAATTTTTCTACCGCTGAGTTTTTCTTTAATGACAATTTGTCATCTTAGCCCTTTCTTCTTAAAATGAGAAACGATAACTAAAAATAAGTTTTGGGGAGAAATGAAACTTGGTTGTGGTTGCTTTGTGTGTTCCTAGCATATCTTAAGATATTTGTGAGAAAGAAAAGCTCTAGGTGTAATGCCGATAACAGAAATGTGTTTAGAATCATCTATTTTATTTCGAAACTAGGATGTGTAAGGAAACGAAGAAAAATAATGCTGAGAAAGAGAACTTTGATAGTCAGAATTTATTGAATCCTCTGTCCACTACTGCTCAGATCAAGTAGCTGAGCTAATTAGAACGTTAAACTTTTGCTAAAGTAGATATTATAGAGCTTTAAAAATGATTCAGTTTATAGATTATCTAAGACATTTTGTGCATTTCCAAAGCTTTTCATGGTATATTTTTATCGGGACAAAAATGTTAAAATAGCAAGTGTACTTTATTAAAATATTCCACTTTATTCAACTCTATTAACTTTTAAGACATTTTTTCATGACTAAGCTTTGAAAGTACCGTGATAATGACACCAGCTTCGGAGTGAGATTCTTGCCTCATCAGGTGAAAGCACTACAGATTTTGCCCACTGGGCATCCATATTTTTGAGATTTTCATTAAGCATAATAACTACATCAGATTTGTAGATGGAGTTACTCACTCAGAATTCAGGCACTGTTGCTGAGAGCCCTTGTATTGATGTCATTTCTAACACAAAGACTACAGTTCAGCAGTACTATATTGATGTCCTGTAACACAACAGCACACTAATCTTATTTGCAAGAAAATTTGATGACTGTCCAACATAATCAACGTTTAGTATATCTAAATGTATAATTTAGACATACTAAATATATCAGATATTCAGAACTTAAACCTTTTCCTTTGTCCGTTGTTGGATTACACTCAATTCTACAGTTCCTTCTCCTACTAGCATGTTTTCTCCTATTTTCACTTACTAATGATCTTGTCAAATATTTAGAAATTAATCCTGGCAGTGAAAGAACCAACATCTTAGCACATTTCGACTTTCTTTGCTATTCTCCTTGCTAGGAGAACATAAAGTAATGAAGGGCATGAGGGTTTTCCCTTGTGTGTATTTTCCTCTAGATGTCTGTGAAAACATCACCAGAGTTTTACAGAAAACTGCTCCGATCCATTCTGAGAAGATAAACATAGCTATGACCCTAACATTCTGTGAGTACACAGAGTGTAATGTCTGTGAAAACGCATTGTATAATGTATTACATTACATAAATACCTATTATTTTATGCATTATATTATTTGCTTTAATATAAGTTATTAATAGCAAGAAGCTCTTTACATTTCAGCATACTTTCGTTTTTTATTCAGTTTTTTTTTTTTCCTGCTGAATCACGTGGTCCTTGAAGCAACCCATATGGTTGGTGATCATTCATGTTTTTATTCACTCATTTGACAAAGATGTAAACACAAAGAAGTGTTTTTATTCACTCATTTGACAAAGATGAGCAAATAGGTGGTAATCACTGTTTTAGGTAGTGGGAATGAAGCAAGTGAACGAGGTAGACAATGTAACTAGGCTGATAGAGCTTTAGTGCAAGAGGAGACAGAAACAGCAAACAAATAAATAAATAACATCCTTACTAAAAGGAAAGAAAAATAATGTAATGTAACTGAGGAAAATGCAATTGGGAGTCGTAGTTATATTCACAGAAGGCCTTTTTGAGCAAGTGACATATTTGCTAAAACTAAGTGACAAGAGGGAACAAACTCTGAGTCGTCTAGAGGGAGGAATTTTCTATGCCACCCTTGAGAGGAAGTTGTAATTTTGGTATTTTAAAGAAAGAAGGTCACTTTGTCTGAAATAAACTGTGTGTGTTTAGGAAAGAAGAGAAGTAGAGAAAGCCATATTTATGGTGAAGTCAAATCAGGTCAGGTAGGGTCATGCAGATCAAAGTGAGGCATTTGGGTTTGGTTCTGATTTTGAGCAGCTACTGGCTGTCTAATCAGAGGTGAAAATGATGCAACTTACTTTTTAAAGAGGTAATGCTTGGTCTGAAAAGAAGGACCAGAAGGGAAATGATGAATCCAGTTCAGGGATTATCAAAATTCATCCTGGAAAAGATGTTGATGGCTTGAATGAGGGAATAGTGGGGGCAATGAGGACAAGCTAGAACAGAGATTGGCATTTTTAGTTCAGAAAGATTTTTTATAAGAATGATTGCAGCACCATTCTATGTATTAGGGAGGACAGGCATGAAACAAAGCCTCAAAAGATAATATTTGGAGGAAAGGGTTAATATTCTAAGCAGATAATAAATAATTTCAGGCTATTTTAAATGGGTCCATTACATTTTGCAGAGCCTCTTATTGATTTGTGTGAAACATGGTTCACAATAAAAGTCACATGATGGTCATATGTGGGCCATACAATATTGGTTACTTTCTTATTATCTTTTCTTTTGTATTTCAGAATTATTAATATCATATTTCCTACCACCCTGTGTTTACCTATGCCATGTCTGTATAATGGAATTAATTGAGTCTGACTCACAGTATTCTTTAGGGAGTTAGTTAAAATGATACACTTAGCAATGTTTTAAGCATTGGCAAATATGGAAGCAATAATTTTGTTGTTAATTCTATCAATATAAACCAGCATAATAGCAAAAGAAGCAGGCATTGGCCTATGAAGACTCATTTGGGTTTGTTTATTGAAGAAATTTGCAGGGTTTTAAAGAAAGAGCTCCTTTTCAATTGTCCCTGAATTCTTGACATGATTGAGAAGAGTTTATACTGACACTCAAGTTCCTGCTGATGAATAGTTAATTAGGAAAAAGGGAAGAAATTGTAGCAAAGTAATTATTGGCTGTATTTATCACCCTCCCTGGAAATTCCAAGAAAACTGTAGTAAAGGCTGGGCGTGGTGGCTCACGCCTGTAATCTCAGCACTTTGGGAGGCTGAAGTGGGCAGATCACCAGAGGTCAGGAGTTTGCGATGAGCCTGGCCAACGTGGTGAAACCCTGTCTCTACAAAATATACAAAAATTAGCCAGGCACAGTTGCATGTGCCAGTAGTCCCAGCTACTCAGGAAGCTGAGGCAGGAGAATCACTTAAGCCTGGGAAGCAGAGGTTGCAATAGCGGAGACTGTGCCACAACACTCTAGCCTGAGCAACTAAGTGAGACTCTGTCTCAACAAACAAACAAACAAACAAACAAAAACTGTAGTAAAGAAGTGAGTGGTGAGGATCTACCAGGTTAAGAGAACCTACCAGGTAAGGGTTTATGATACACAGTTATGATCTGTTGGACAATTAGAGCCCTTGGATTATTTTTATTTATCTACGCATTCCTTGAACAAACATTGTATTGCCTGACAGGTTAACATGTACCAGTCTCAGTGTGGTTTGTAGACTTGGAGGCAGAAATAACAAGACTATTAAAACCAGGACTAGACATAAAAACACTAGCAATTGTACAACTTCGGAGTGTCAAGGAAAGCTTGTTTGTGAATACAGAGTAAACGATTTGGGGTCTATTTAGTCCTTGTTGAAGCTAAAAAGGAAAGAGAGAGTGAGAGGCAGAGAAAGAGAAAGGAGGAAAATTTTATAAAACTAGTGGAAGGCAAAAATATCACAGCCTAGAGAACATATGAATAAAAGAGAAAGGAATACATTATTTGAAGGAAATACTGTTACTGTTAAACTGACTGAATTACCCTGGGTCCTAAGGTATTTGAAGATTGTTTTGGGGTTTGGTTCCTATGATTTTTTTCATTGCTCTGTTTTCTCTTTTGGTGCTTTCTCTCCCATTCTCTACTTTGAGAAAAAGTGAGAGTTTAGGTTTATAGCTTGATATTCAAATCTGCATTTCAGAGTACCAGCTTAATCCCCAAAATATCTCACTCAATTTGTTTTTAGGTTATGAAGAACATCTAAACAGAGTATCAAAAAGGCAGCTTGGAGTAATCAACCCTTTTAAACACTATTTACTTTATATTGCTGGACCTGCAGCATTATGGAAGAAAATACTTTACTTCACCCAGAGAAATTACCTCGGAAATGCTACATGATCATTACAAGTAATGTATGAGAAAATAACCTTTCTTAGTTTTCAAGCATGGTATGTTTTTAGACTTAAGGGAAGACCTACTAAACACACATTAGGTTAAAATGAAAAGAGATTCAAAGCTCAGGCATTTAAAATTTTAGAAATGCCTAAATAAAATATTGAAGCAAAAGATCTCAACCAATTTATTTGTTGTGTAAAGAGCTTACATGCAGATTTAGTAGACATTTGCTAGATGCATGTGTAGAAATCTAATTTGTTCATCACTTTAAGTTTATTTTTCATTCATGTTGTCAAACCCTCTTGGATAATTTGGCTCCAAAATTTCAATGTTAAAATCAACATTATACCTTGAAATAAGTTAAATATGAAACACATACCAACATTTTATTTAATTTTACAGTGACTGAACCAAATGAAATTTGAGGCTGGAGAGTTTGCATTAATATTTAATTTGGGACTCACTGTAAATTTGTTTGCTGTGTACTTTAGCAGAGGCGTGCCAAAAGTATGGAAATAAATTAATTTAAGTAAATAAAAACAGCAGGAAGGGGAAGAGTTGCTTGTATATGTGTGAATGCGAGGTATGATTTATACCCCCTGACTAGGACTCTGCTCATATCACACCACAGTCTGCTAAAGGGCTTTTTTCTTTCATAAGGAACTGTGGGAACAGTTCAAAATGAGTATAAGGGAGTTATTTATATATTAGGCAAAGCAAAAAAAATAATAATTACTGACTGCACACTCACAGTTAAAGTCATTTGGGCAGGAAATGTTGACCCCTTGGAACAGATCATAAAGCTACTATAAAGAGCCAAGGGAAATAACCAAAGCATATTCAGATAGCTGTTAAGCCTGGGAGACACCTGAAAAATATAGCAATAGCATGAAAATCACTTAAGTAAAAAATAAACTTTCAGAGGCGGAAGCTACTTGAATTTACCAAGATTTAGAGATGAATGCCAAAGAGGATTAGTAAAACTCTTCCATGCAAAGTACAGCAGTAATGGCTGCATCACGACATTGTAAACCCAAGCCCGAGAGTCACAATGTAAGTGAGAGTGGAGTGCAATTTGTAGTAAGAATAATAACATTTCCTTAAAAAGCAAAAAAAATAAAAAAAAAATCACATAAAGCAACCCAAAGTAGCAATCCTGCCCTTTTCCTTCCCTTCTGCAGGCAAAAGAAAATGATTGGCAGCTTTTCTTCTATGGTTTCACAAAGAGAAATAGGGTTGACTGTGGCTTCTGAGATTCCTAGACTCAGAGGAAAAGGCTGCTTAAATTTCTTTGCTCGTCATGTCAAGTAATGGCACTCAGACATATTTGACTGACCTTTATGAATTAAAAGTCAAGATATAGGGCAAGTTTTGCAAACACAAAAGCGTATAACAGCCAGGCTGGTCAGAAGATGATGTGGGTGACTTGTAAATTGGAGGACATCCATGCTGTCCAAAAGGGCAGCTGATATTCAGCTTGAGTAGATTCCGGCCTTGTGTGAATGTGGGCCCAGGGTTACAGGCCTTTAAGACTGGCTGGGAATCTGAATTTTTATGCAAAATGTCCTAAGTTTTAAATGTTGCCTATCAAGATAAATCAGAAAACATACACACAGGCACACACACTCTCTCTCTTTCTCTCTCTCTCTGTCTCTCTCTCTCTCTCTCTCTCACACACAGGCACACACACACACACACACACAAACACACACTCAAATAAAAATCCATTGTGGGAGCCAATAAAGCAAGTTGCTGGATTCAACATTGAGGCTAACAGCCTGCGGTTTACTATGCAACCCCTGAGTTGCCGCTATCAATAGAAGACTGGAATGGGTCACAATGAAAACATATTTTACTTGGTACACTGCAGGCAAAAGATGGCCCTAGAGAGTCGAGCATAATGGCTAGATATTTCGAATGGGCTATTATGGCAGGATGTGGGTTCAGAAAGAAGAGTACGAGGATGACTCCTGCATTTCTGCCTTCACATCTTCCTCCTCCTTCCTAAACGTAAAGCAGAATCGGGGAAGAGAAAGTGGATGCAGAGAAAATCGTTAATGACCCAGCAGAGGGTTAATGATATTAGACCCAATTGTGACTTAACGTAGGATCGTGTTTCTGAAAGTGCCCTAAGAAACAAAACTCTCTTAATACTAATGAAGAAATGTTAAGTGGAGATTTCAGCCTTAGCACTACAGGGGCCTGGGGGAAAATATTCCATGTGGGAAGTAACAGCACGTGATTGAAACAACATTACCATGTCACACACACATGGTTAGTGAAATGTGGAAGGAAATAAAGAGAAGACCAAAAGGGATCAGAAGAAAAATACAGCAAAGGGAAGGCGGCAGAGATATGATTCTGTTAAGTAGACAAATTCTCATACTGAGATACAAATGAGATCACACTTAGGTTTATGTTTTATCTTTCCATTTTTTGGGAAGCTGTGACTAAACAAAGGCCAACCGTGTCCTCTATTAGCACACACTGACTTCAGACTTCATACATGTGTTTCACATAAGAATTAGTTTATCCAAACTCATTATTTGACAAAGTATTTTTTTGCTTTATATTTTGATGTAATTTTAGACTTACAGAAAATTTGTAAGTCTAATACAGAACGTTTCCATACACCCTTCAACCAATTCCCCAGATACTAACATAATACATAACTATAATACAATATGAAAACAAAAATGTAGCATTGGCAAGACAACATTATTAACAAGGGTATAGATTTTATTCATATTTTACCAGTTTTTTCCACTAATGATATTCTATGCCAATATCCAATACAGGATGCAATGAATTTATATTTTTAATAGAGACAAGGTTTCACCATGTTGGCCAGCTGGTCTCACACTCCTGACCTCAAATAATTCACCCGCTTTGGCCTCCCAAAGTTCTGGGATTACAGGCGTGAGCTACTGTGCCCAGATGCATTCTTTCTACTATACACTTATTAATTGGAATGCTTCTCTAAGGAGGAGCTATCACTTCCTTATTTATTTATTTATTTATTTATTTATCTATCTATCTATCTTAGTATAGACAGGTAATTTATTTTTTGTGATATAATCTAGTACTGTCACTGTTTATTTTCTCACTCAATTGTTCCACCTTTGGCCATTGGGAGCTCTTTCAGTTTGCCTCCTCCACCCTTTGACATACCCTTATCCTTTTTTGAGCACTTTCTTATTTTCGAATACTGCTGGATGCTCCAAGCTCATCTTGTATTTATTTTCTCTGTTTGCAGCCTGGAATCAATCACTTCTCTAAAGCATTTTATAGGATGTTGAAATTTCACAGACTTCTAACTGAATGCACTCTCTTAGGTATCTTAAGGTTATCTTAAGGTGATAACCAATTGCAAGAACAATTCCTCTGTTACCGTGTTTTACTGTTCTAAAAGAAATCATTTTGCTCATAACCTTATGTATTTCTATTTTTAATTTTTATGGATTCGTAGTAGTTATACATATTTATGGACACATGTCATATTTTGATATAAATATACAATGCGTAATGATCGAAACTGGGTTTTTTCGATCATTGGGAGCAGATTCTGGCCTTGTGTGAAGGTGGGCCCAAGGTTACAGGCCTTTTTGGGATTTTTACCACCTCAAACATTTATTATTTCTTTTTGTTGTCAACATTCCAAATCTTTCATTTTGAAATGTACAATAAATTATGAACTATAGTCACCCTATTGTGCTATCCAACACCAGATCTTATTCTATATATCTAAATGTATGTTGTAATCATTAACCAGCTGCTTTTCATTTCCCACCCTAGCACACCTTTCCCAGGCTCCAGTATCTATTGCTCTACTCTTTACCTTCATGAACCCCCACATATCAGTAATAACATGGGATACTTGCCTTTTTGGGCCTGGCTTATTTCCCTTTGTATAATGCCCTCCAGCTCCATCTATGTTGCTGTAAATGACAGAATTGTATTCTTTTTCATGACTGAATGATATTTCATTGTGTATATGTACCACATTTTGTTTATCCATTCATCTCGGTAGACAGTTCGATTTTGTATCTTGGCTATTATGAACAATGCTTCAATAAAAATAGTGGCACAGATGTCTCTTTGATATGCTGATTTCTTTTATTTTAGGTATATACTCTGCAGTGGGGTTGCTGGAATAGAACTACTCAATACTTTAATTTTAATATTCACTGCAATAATTGATTATATGCTGACTAGAATTCTGAATTGTTGTGATTACAGAAGGTGATGCTTCTTAAGGCATTTGAAATCCACTGTTTTCAAAGTTTCTAAAGAGAAATACAGATAAGTTTTATAAAACAGACTACTGCATATTGATCCTTTTTCAAGAAATCCGTGTTAGGGATGTTGACTTAAAAAGAAGCATAAGCAAGTCATAAAGGAGACAATAGCAAAGGATTTGATCAGAACTGGCAGGTAAGACAATGGGCCTATAAGGATTCTATATCTTGGCTTGCAGAGGGGAGTGCATAGAGAAGTAGATGCTAGAGATAGCGAATGGGTTTGATGTTTTGGACCAGTCGTGACTAATTGGCGGTGGCTGTTCATACTGCTGTATATAGAGAGATCCTATCTGAGTCTGGATTAATTGGTAAAGGGCATTGTTGTCAGTCAGTGATGTTTCCAGTGATCACAACTGGAGGACATATAGGAGTGTGGGCATCTGGCCTGCTTAGTTAGCATTTCTGGTTTAGTTAGCACAATAAGAGGCTCTAGTAATTTTCACTGAAAAGGATGGTGCCTGTCAATGGTCCAGAATTGCCAATGAACTAACTGGTAAAATCCCAGATAATGGAACAAGCATTGCTTTGAATAAAAGCAAGTGTCCAGAATCTTCTCCAAAGGCCTAGAATCTCCACTTTTTCAATGTACACACATTTTTATTTATTTATTTTGTTTGTTTTGTTTTTAGTGCTGCTTCACCATGAACAGAACATTGTTGTGTTCTTTTGGTTTAAAATTTCTGGTGGCTGATGAGACCTTCTTCTACATGATAATTTTCACTTTTTCCTAACTTTGAAGCTAATTTTTTTTTTTTTTTTTTTGGAAACTGTAAAGTCTAAACCTAACCTTGTTCTCTAAAAACTCTGATTCTTCTTCGATATCTGTATATATCCACTTTTAATGAGGCATTGCTTAAAAATTATAGATATGGAATTACTAATCTATCAGTTTAGCTTCTGATAATAGCTCTAGTAAGGTAGTGAGAAACAGAACTAGTTGGAAAGTAATGCAACACCCATATCGAATTTTTAACAACTTAATACATTTTAGGAAATGATCCATCTGAAAGGCATTATGACTTGCTGAGAAAAGCTGTACACTGGGAACCAAGAGAAGTGGGCTTGATTCCCAGCTCTGCATCTGACTCACTCTTTGTCCTTGGGCAAGTCACTTAGCTTCTCTCTGTGTCTATTTCCTGTCTCGTAAAATCAGGAGAATAATGCATAAAGCCTCCCACCTCTCCAAAATGTGTTGAGGCTGCGTTCCATAACCACTGAAGGAATCTTTCTTTCCCCTGGTGGTTAAGTACCAACTTATTTTTATTAGCATCTAGTTAGATTAAATTTTGCAATAAGAGCATGGAATTACAAATAACTTCAAAGAATCCTTTAATCCTTGAAGTTACACTGGAGTTTAATTGCAATACACATTGCTTTGTGTTAATACACCGACTGGCTAGTAAGAGGCTTTGAGAGTCTTGTGTGTACAAAAATATTCAATGCCTCAATCTATTGGAGTACCTGCTATGGAGTCTTGTACTGAGCACATCAGAACCCATTAGAAGAGTAGAAAATAGAATCCTGGGGCGAAGAGGCTTACACCCAAGAAATAATTACAGAACGCTATCTAGAAATATTTATTCAAAAATGTTATAGTCAAGATTCTAGTTTAGACAATGAGGAAATCAATGTAGTCTGGAAAATCACAGAGCAACGCCATGCGATAGATGGAACAAATGCCTCTGATTGTATGACATCTTCCATGTTTCCTCCAGTAAAACTCATCTTCTTTATTTCCCTCTTGAATTTGGTAGCTCATTTTGTATTTTTCCAGTTTTCTTTATATTTTATGGCTTTTTAAAACTCTTTTTCTTTTTAACTACTACATAATCATGGATCACACATTATATTTAGTTGTTCTTTTTCTTAATACATAATTTTTCTTAATTCTCCTTTTATGATGAATTTTAGTCCCTCCATAGTTTTTCATGAGTTTGACCTTATAGAATATTCAATACTCTGAATTTGCTCTTTCTCATTATTTTATCTATCTTTGTACTCTGTAACTGATATTTTCTGTAAACTACATATTAGATCTATAGGCTAGACTAGAGGCAGGTTGAGCATTTCTGGGCAGACTGTTGGTCATCTGTATATTAATAACTGTGAGGTAAGTTACTGGTACATGTAATACTAGAATTCATAGCACAGATGGAAAGGCACCTTGATGTAATGCTTTTCAGCTTCTGCTTTGCTACCATGCTCAGCAACAATATGGTGTATCATTGTATAAGAAAAGACTGCACTTATATGGCACTGTGACCTCTGATCAATTACATTATCTCTTCAAGTTTGTATTTTCTTATGTATAAAATGAGGATAATGATAGCTAGTATACATTATTCTTTTGAAGTTTTGAGACAATACCTGTTTTCTGTTTATAATAGGCACTCAATGAAAGGAAGTTTACTAGTAGAAGTATTAGTAATAATGTTTGTTATACTAGTAGTACTCAGTCATATAGTCCTGCATGATGAAAATATTTAAGACTGGCATTGATTCTACAAACAGAACAGCAATGCTATTCATACCAGAATCCCATTGTAACAGATGGATTTTGCCTGTTTGTTTGCTTGTTTGGTTGTTTAATATGCCACCATGTGGTATGATTTAAATGGAGGATATCATCTTTAAATTCTTTTCAGAATGAATCAGGTTATAAACAATCCAATAAGGAAGTTAAAACATTATTCATGGACAAAAGCCTCTCTCAAGACTCTCAGTTTTTTCTCAGGTTTCTTTGCCCCATTATCATTTAGTTTTTTGCTTTGTACTACTTGAATGTGAGGAGAGAAATGTATGTGCAAGATCCAGGAGCCTACACTTTTGCTGTTCGCGATAATTTACAAAACACACGTTAGGGTTGAGGTAATGAGATTAAGTTTTGTTTTGTTTTGTTTTGTTTTTGTTTTTTTGTTTTTTATTTTTATTTTATTTTATTTTATTTATTTTTATTTTTTATTTTTTATTTTTATTATACTTTAAGTTCTAGGGTACATGTGCATAACGTGCAGGTTTGTTACATATGTATACTTGTGCCATGTTGGTGTGCTGCACCCATCAACTCGTCAGCACCCATCAATTCATCATTTATATCAGGTATAACTCCCAGTGCAATCCCTCCCCCCTCCCCCCTCCCCCCTCCCCCCTCCCCATGATAGGCCCCGGTGTGTGATGTTCCCCTTCCCGAGTCCAAGTGATCTCATTGTTCAGTTCCCACCTATGAGTGAGAACATGCGGTGTTTGGTTTTCTGTTCTTGTGATAGTTTGCTAAGAATGATGGTCCTAGTTCAACCGTTATGGAAAACAGTATGGCAATTCCTCAAGGATCTAGAACTAGATGTACCATATGACCCAGCCATCCCACTACTGGGTATATACCCAAAGGATTATAAATCATGCTGCTATAAAGACACATGCACACGTATGTTTATTGCGGCACTATTCACAATAGCAAAGACTTGGAATCAACCCAAATGTCCATCTGTGACAGACTGGATTAAGAAAATGTGGCACATATACACCATGGAATACTATGCAGCCATAAAAAAGGATGAGTTTGCGTCCTTTGTAGAGATTAAGTTTTAAAGTCAGTCTGCTTGTCTGCAAATGCAGGCTTTATCACTTGTTAGCTGTATAACATTGGCCATGATACAGAATCTCCCTGAATCTTTGTATATCTCTTTGCAAAAAAGCTCAAAGGGATGTTGTGAGCATAGAACAGAGATTTATATACCTCCAACTCAAAGTGACTTCCTAACACACACTAGGCATTATTGTACTTTTCTTATTATATACATACTTTTCTGGGTCTCCAGTTTTGCCTACAGTGGGCAGTTATTAGCACTTAGAAATCAGTGAAGTTTTAATAGGAGAGATCAGGTCTGCTGCAAGGTCTGTGCACTGCACAAAGGAACTACATATAGAAATGGAAAGAAGTAGTGACATCCACATTGCATTCTATTTATCAAACTATGTGCCCTAATCCGGGGTTGCATTTGTCCAAAGATGCCTTTTTCTAATTAGCATAAAAGTGCCATATAGACTATTGCTGCCTTAGATGGAAATCTAAACAGAGGACATTGCAGGAACAAAATTAGTGAAGAAAAAGAGGATCAATTTACAACAGGTTGTTCATTATGATACAGTTAATATAAGAGGACTCCTGAAGAGTGAGATATGTAGGAGATGTTGTTCTTTACAATCTACTGAACCCAAAGTGGGCTTTAAAAATAGTTTCTAAAAGAAATCATTAAGAATTGTATGAATATAATTAATGAACTACTTTATTATCAAAGAAAAGATCATTGTTGCAGAAAATACTTCAATATAGATTCTCATATTTTCTCCCTCAGATTAGTCATTCAAAATGTAATTTATTTTTTCCTCAGACAGTTTACAATGACATTTTGGCTACATTAGGACAGAGGGTTTCTCCTACTACGTAGTAACTTATCGGTGATCCCTGAAGTCATGACTGCTCTCTTGCTGCGTGTCCTGTGGGGATCCACCGCCATGATGAATCTGAAAATATCAAGACTAAATTATTGGCAACCTGGAATACTTTTCTGATCTTGATAGTATTATTTTAGATGGCTTTTTATTTTAATGTTATAGGTTGAAAATAAGGACTTTTTCTGATTTTCATTATATATTTTTACCCATGCAGGGCTTTTACATTTGCCTTATAAATAAACAAGTATGGGGAAAAGAACCCCCTATTTTATTTTTTATGCTCCATAAGTACCACTTTACTTTTTGAAAAAAGAGGAATTTTTATTCCAGGAAGAATGATGTGCTTGTGTAATATCAAGTACATGTTCAATGCTTCTAAGTGATAAATTTACATAAAGAATAGTTTGCTTTCTCATCAGAGTCTGTACATTAAAGATTTTCTGTCAGAAAATCAGAATGAAGACTAAAATCAAGGCTTAGGTTTGTCTCTTTTAATACTACACATATCATTCTACACAGCTTTTGAAAACAACCAAACCAAGCATCACTTTTAAATGTTGACACTGTACTTTGCTGATGCTATTATTTTCTCTTCAGGTAAGGGGCCTGTGAGGAATGCTTAATGCACATATTATTTTCCTCCTCAGTGGGAACAACTCCGGTTTGAATAAAATAATCCTGAAATTTAAAACAACTTTTTTTTATTACTTTTGTCTTTTGAAAACCAAACATGTTATGCTTTTGGTTTCATGCAAAGCAATTTAAAAACCAGTAATTTTAGACAAAATATGTACGATGTTAATCTTGGGCTTCCTTTAACTAAAGGGAGGTAATTTATTAGAGTCTGTTTATATTTGAAAATTCTTTATTTCTGATAAATTTATAGGTATTCTCAAAATTATTTTTAATAATTGGAAGAATATCATTTCTCAAAATAAGCATTGCTTACAGTGACAACACAGAACTGCTCTCAGAAGTGCCCAAGTTATGTTCTTTTGTTTTTGCTCTTACATTTTCTTGGTAAATTCAAGCCTTGTTCTAATATTGTAAAAATAGAAGAAAAAGACATTAAAACATTTCTAGGGCATTAAAGTGAGTTAACATCATAACCACCAACTGTCAGCAGACTTTGGGGAGCCAGCAGGGAGCCATGTTTACCTGACATAATGGATGTGTGGTCACGGAACTCATTAAGCTATAACAATCTTTGGGAAACCGCTGTTCCCCTTCCAAAGTCCACTCTAAATGTCCTCTTTCCTAGTCCACTGAGGTTCATAATGCTTATAAGGTCATCATGTTCTTTTTTGTTGTTGTTGGTCTCTTTAAGCTGATTTTCACATGTAACAGACGAATCCTGTTAAATGAAAATTGAGATATTTGTCTCTCAAAAATTCATTTTCAGTTAAGACACCACTTTAGGCTCACTAGAAAAGTTCTTGGATAAGCATAATTCCTGTGACCAATAGTCCCGAGATCATGAGGCACCCCAGCACTTGAAATACTCAGTTGTCTTAAGCTGAAGTCAGTTGGGCACAATATATAAGCAATCTGACTTTAGTGACCTTGGTGAATAAATTCTACAGAGCAAATTTTAGCCGAAGGCTGGAGCCAAAAATATAACTAGATCTCAGGTGTGTGGAGTGATGTGAGCATCTATAGGATTCTTTTGTCCCTTTTTACTTGTGTTATGTCTTACATAAGATAATCATAAGTGATAGAAAACTTATGTAAACATGCACTAAAGGCAAATTAAAGAGCATGCTTGAAAAATAATTTTACAAATCCTCCATCCACTTGGTAGTGACAGCCAAACTGTTGAATGTCCAAGCCTCCTCACTCAGCTTTGTCAGTGTTCAGTCATTTAATCCTTTAGCTCTTCAGATTTTCATGAAGCCTATATTTAACATGAAAGCAAATATAGGATATTAGAACAATAGTGCCAAGAAATAATCATTAAAATGGCAAAGACTCTAAAAATGGAAATTCTCTTTTCATTCAGTGATGGACTTTTCTTTTTCCATGAGAGGAAGAGTAGTCAATAACATTGACAACCTATGCTTTAGTGGATTTCTTTATTGACCATCTATTGATTAATTACTAGCAAATTACGCTCTTAGTGGATAACATGAAAAGACTGATCATATAGATTTTTTAAGCTAATTTTAAATTTTGGATTGCTATTTCCCATGGAATTGAAATGAGTAGAAGCTTATTTGAGAAAAATAATTTAGCATAATGGTAGAGCTCTAAAATCATAGGAAAGATTTATTTCAGATAACATGTCTGCTTTATTATTTATGGAGAGTTCCTTATAAATTCATTTTTATATTTGTGTTATATATTATATGTAACTTTTAAAGAGATTTGATATTTGATTTTCAGAAATGTGTTAGGAAACTTTTTGGAGCCATTAAGATATATCTGTAGCCCTAAGTACTCAAACTATAAGACTTTTGTCTGAAAATTATAATAGTAGAATGAATAAAATTATGAATATATCTAATATAAGCTCTTATGAAAAATTATATAATATATATAATATACTTATATAATATAAATATATATACATAATTTATTGAATGCACCAGGTACGGTGGCTCATGCCTGTAATCCCAGCACTTTGGGAGGCCGAGGCCGGTGGATCACTTGAGGTCAGGAGTTCGAGACCAACCTGCTTGGGAAACAGAGCAAGACTCTGTCTCATTAAAAAAAAAAAAAGAAAAAATAAAAAAATTCTTGAATGCCTATAATGAGACAGTTGGACTAAGAACAACTGTCTCAGCCCATTTTACGATTTTGAAACAGAAAAGTTGAGACTAGGTGTTTTAAAAAACCAGATAATTTCTGGAGTCTTGGATGTCCAATATTCAGGTGTCAGCATCTGGTGAGGGTCCTTTTGCTGCGTCAGCCCATAGCAGAAGGCAGAGGTGCAAAAGTAAAAGGACAGAAGGGGACCAAACTCATCCTTTTCTCAGCAACCCACTCCTGTGATAACTAACTCATTTTCACAATAGCCACATTAATCCATTAATAAGGGCAGAACCCCTATGACCTAATCGCCTCTTAAGGTCCTACCTCTCTACAACATTGTATTGGGAATTAAGTTTCTAATATATAAGCTTTAGAAGACACGTTTAAACCATAGCATCAACCTTTTTGAGCAGTATAGTTTTATTTTAACCCAGCAAATGTTGTAATAAATATAATTTGTTTCTAAATGTCAATTTTTATATTGTGAAACATAACATTTTTTTTTTCTCATCTCACAGAATTAAACAACTAAGCAGACTCACTCAGAAAATGCACTTATTTACATTTTAGGGCATCTGTCTATGCTAATTAAGGCAAAAATGTATAAATTTATATATACATTTTGCCTTAAATATGAAGCTTTATATTAAATATGTATAATGTTATAATTATTTTTATAATATATGCCTTTATGCTTATGTATATTTGTCCCATTAATTCAGTATTTTAGCTAAATGAGAGCTATCATGTGATCACATAAAAATGTCATGAAGTTTTTAAAAAGCAGGATACAATAATTATTGCATAGCATTGCCTAGATAATGAGACATAATGTAACCTTCAACTTTTAAAAATTTTATATTGTTATCGGATTTTTCAAGGTCATCATTATTACCACTGATTATTATACTCTATTATTTGTCTTAACCTCATATTAAATTGATCTAGCATTTTTGGGGTGAGGTGTCGGGAGGCAAGAAGATGTTTGCTGTGGGCAATGGCATATTCCAAGTGACAAAAGAGGAAATATTTAAAAATCTGATACCATTTATATCTTAATGACATAGAAGTTATCATGGAATATAGACTGGTCCTGAAGCCAAAGATTTAGGTTTGCGTTCAGGCTTTTTATTCTAGTGGAGAAATTCTGAACAAGTCACTTAATTTCTTCAAAACTGAGATTTTGTATCTGCAAAATGTAACTAATGACAGCTTATTACATGAGGTTGTTTCAAAATTGAATAAGATAATGAAAGTGCTTTACAAATCTTATAGCACTCTACAGAATTAAAACTTAATGATTCCACAATAGTAATAATCAAAGTCAGTTCACTTTTGTGATTTTTAAAAATTATCCTATTTTGCGATCTTTATTTGTTTTGGTTAATTCTTGTTTCCTTAACTTGCTCCTATAGATGGCAGGAAAATTTAACTGAAAAGCAATTCATCATTTCAAAAACATTTCTTACAGATATACTAAATAAAATTTCACTTTGGAAAATGTGTGAATGACACTATATTGAAAAATCATAGCTGAGGCTGCAGAGTAAAGCCTGTGTGGTAGACATAGGACTTGAGAAGAGTGAGGAGTATGTGTACTAGTATTCCGGCAGTTCATTGTTTTGTGGTGTTAAATCCCATAAGAAAAGTAGAGATGAAATACTATGGAATTTCAGCTTTCATTATTTATAAATCTAAGTACTTTTAGGGAAAAGGGTTAAATGATATTTTATCTAATTTAGACTTACATTACCAGAGGAGTACACAACCTTAAGGAACATGTAAATTAAGACATTGTTATTTAAAATAAATTTTCTACTAAAATACTTATATTAATAATTGAAATATAAAAAAAAAGAATCACTGCTAGGCAGTGGAATTAATTTAAAATCTAGACCCTGAAGAAGTTTTCAAAATATAAACAGAGTTTTGGTTTATTTTTAAAAATACAAATCTTCAGCGCTAATGAATTATCTATAGAAACCTGCAAGCTTGGACCGATTAAATCATTTTAGCTGATCTCCTTTTGGACCATATGTTTATCAATTTAAGATTGATAACTAATTCATCAACCATAAGCAGAAAATTCCATAGAAAATAGTTATTTCAATCTGTGATTTTTCTGAAATTCTACATTTTGTGAACTATACAGCCATGTAAGAGTTAACAATGAAAAGTATGATCTTAGCCATATCTAGCCCTATTTAATGGGATGTGTCAATGAGAAATGACACATCATTGTTGTTAAAGCCAGAGGTAGATATGTATACAATTTTGTTAATTGAAAAGAACTAGGATGTCCAATCCATTTGGCACCCTGCAATTAGAATGACCTTTTTAGAAACCCAAAGAGATCTGTCTAAAAACCTTTAGTGGTTTCCAGTTGCTTTTAGAATAAAATGAAACTTTCCTTGGCAGGACATCTGGGGATAGTGATGACCTATAATTTGCCCTCCTCTTTGGTTTCACCTCCATTCGTGTTTGTTTAGTAGCCTTTCCCACCTTTGCACCTCAGCCTATACTGCACATCTGCCTGTGAGCCTCCTTCTCTCACAGCATTTGCTAACAAGTGCTGTGATTGT
Source organism: Trachypithecus francoisi (assembly GCF_009764315.1). Classification (NCBI taxonomy): domain Eukaryota; kingdom Metazoa; phylum Chordata; class Mammalia; order Primates; family Cercopithecidae; genus Trachypithecus; species Trachypithecus francoisi. The sequence continues at coordinate 101,182,653 of NW_022681458.1, forward strand.
TGTCCAGTGCTGACATTTTTTCTCTTAGACTGTGAACTTCTTGAGGGTAGTGAACATATTTCATTTCTATCTCTGATGTGTAGTGTCTGGAACATGTTAGGACATTTAAGACAGATGAATAAATGAAACCAATGATCTTCACAACTGGTCTTGAAAAAAATTGATTGGAGAGCTTCTGATAGGTGAAGACACTATGGAGCTCTTCAGATGTTTAAATAAAGAAGACATGAGTTGTATACTGCATGCATTTCTAAGACTTGGTTAAGTATAAGGCTGAGGAAATGTTTCAGAAAATATGTAGTTACTATTTCCTGGAATAAGACCCAAGTAAAGTAACTCTGGTGAGCTGAAAAGAGGCAGGTTTTGACTATACTGCAGCCTATTGTAATCTCCAATGCAAATAACAATACTAATGAGTTAAGTGCAAAGCAGAATGTCAAAAAATACCTTTATGGTTCTGCATTGTATCAAACTTATCTCCATCTTATATAAACACTCACAGGACTCAATCCAATATTTGGAAAATGGCCAGCTTTAAAGAAACTATTTGGAGCATTGGTTTCAGGCCAATCTTTGCTAAATCAAAGACTGCCAGTTTCTTTCATGCCAAACAGCACAATAAACCCCTCTGCAAAAGGAATAAAGACTGCTGAGAAATAACTGATGAGGCTTTTAATGTCAATAAATGTCATTCTGTGCATCAGTATTGTGAGAGCTTCCTTTTCACAAGTGGAAGAGGGATTTTATAAACTCTCCCGTGAAAGAATGGGGATTTAGAGTTGGCATTAGTAGACCTGTAATAAAACAAATCCTTCCTTCCAGTTCCCCTTGAAGTGAAGAATAGCACTTGAACTTCTCATTTGGTAATATGTGGATTATAGATATCCCTCTTCTGCACCACTAAGGTGTGTGTCATCTTTTTTCTACATTCATAAATATCCTCTTGGGAGAAAAAGGAAGTGGAAAAGAATTGAGAAATTGTCTTTTGGCTTCATTAGATGTTGCTTGATTAAAGATTTGGAAGGTACTGTGAAAATACATTTAGTTTTCTGACAATCTTGTAAATGAAGCTCAACAACTATGCACCAGAGTACTGATCAGCCACTTGTGAGGAAGCTTTTACACAGCTGACAGGTTCTGCTAATGAATCCTGGATTGGCACAATATTTAGTTTGGCTTTTTCTTATACACTGTAGGTAAGAATCAGCCAATAGTATGAGGTCAGAAATGCCATTTATTTAGCATATTGTCCTTATTGCATTTTGTGATATATTCTAGCTTAAAATATTTGGCTATTCTGAATATATTTAATTTATGAACAATCACTGGGTCATCTTTTATAAGACTAGAATGTTAAATGGTATTTGGGAAACACAGAAATGCCCTTTTGTCATTTCATTGTTTGGCCAAGACTTCTTTCTTTTTTATTTGTTAACTGCAAAATTTGTACATTGCAAGTGACTAGTCAGCTTCCCTGGTGACTGCCAAAAACTAACAAACACTTTAAACTCAAAGTGTGTTCTTTAACATATCTAAAGAGCATAAAGGTTAGAGTTAGGTTTCTTTATTAAGGAAAAAGTGATTGGCCGGGCACGGTGGCTCAAGCCTGTAATCCCAGCACTTTGGGAGGCCGAGACTGGCGGATCACGAGGTCAGGAGATCGAGACCATCCTGGCTAACATGGTGAAACCCCGTCTCTACTAAAAAATACAAAAAACTAGCCGGGCAACATGGTGGGCGCCTGTAGTCCCAGCTGCTTGGGAGGCTGAGGCAGGAGAATGGCGTAAACCCAGGAGGCGGAGCTTGCAGTGAGCTGAGACCGGCCACTGCACTCCAGCCTGGGCAGCAGAGCGAGACTCCGTCTCAAAAAAAAAAAAAAAAAAAAGGAAAAAGTGATTATAAGAATGCCTATTAAAAAACTAGGTTCATCACTGAGAGAAAAAAATGGATATAGTAGCTTTTATATTCAAAAGACAATTGATAGACTTGTATATATACACTGAGTTAACTGTTTGGTCTTATGGGTTCTCAGGGACTAAAGCTAATGCATAATAAGAAAACAAGTTAATGCAAATAATTTACTAAATGAATTTACATAAATTAATCTCCTAATTTAATATGAATAATTTGCATGATTATTTTCATCTAGAAGAAAATTAAGGTAGATAAAAATATAACTTGGATAACTTGTTAGCAAAATCCTTCAAATACTGAAATATGTAATATTTAAAATAGCAAAAACATTAATTAACCCTTTGCTTTTTACAAATCTTAAAATAGTGAGATTTAGCAGGAAATTTCTGCTCACCAAAATACAAAGTCAGCTTCACACTAGAGGATCATGCTGATCCTTTCTTCATGATTAAGAAAGAAAAAATTATATTTATACAGTGATATCTAGAAGACAAAGCACAGAAATTCAAGGAGTAATTAAAATAGTGCTTAGCCAACCACCAAATTATTCTTAGTTATTTTTGTCCACATTAATTATATTTTAAAAGGTAAGACTTTTAGCTTTTAAAATGTGAACGTTTAGTTTTTGCTAATATTTTAATTTTGTTATGGCTATGAGTTTTTGCATTATACCTAACTGGACACATGGAATAAATTTAGGGAGACACTTTTTTCATATATGTAAAATATCTAATTTCTGTTTTCTAGATCTTCTATGACCCAATTTTGTGACATGAATTTCATAGCAAAAGATTTGCATTCTAAATTTTATTATCAGTAGCCAAATTATGAATCCATATTTTCTTTAATTTTAAGAATATGATCAATGTAATTACTTTTTTATGTTCTATTTTATTTTAATTTTTTTACTTTTGCCTCCCAGTGTAATTAATTTTAGATACTTTCAAAATACTTATATAATCAGTTTCATTCTTTCCTAGGTTCCTAGGAGATAGGAACCTAGCCCTAACATTTGTCTCCAAAGGAATGACTGCCAGATCTTGTTAAGTGAATTTGTCTGATACAAACTCAAGTTTAATACAAAGAAGTACTCAATAGAGGAATTGTCATGTTTTCTTTTTGTGTGTGTGTGTCATTTGCAGGCATTTAATATGAAGTTAGAGGAGGTTTGTGATTGGGGTACAAATTAGTTCACAATGCATCTGGCTATAACATGCATAAGGCTAATGTTTTGAGACACTGCTTTAGACTTTAAAATGCATTTTCAAATACAGTTCAACAGCCAATAAGTGTCAAAGCACTGCAGAGAGAGACTAGAATTCAGATCTTCCAATGTCTACGTCTTTTGTTTTTTAAGTATAATATCGTAATGTAGCATCCCAGAGTGACTACATTAATATTTAATAAAATGTAGTGATATGACAATAAAGCACTATCAGAGTTTTGTTATTTCACGTCTCAGAACTAAAAGAATCACTTAAGTGTCTTCTCTCTCCATACTATCTCAGACCCAATGGGAGACTAAAAGCTTGTTCAATTAATGGTTTATGTTCTCAGAACATTTTTGGAATTCTTGTTTTGGAATGCCTTCAGAACCTATGACATTTTCTATTAAACTTGATGCCTTAATATCTTGATTTCTAAAATACAACTCCAATTAAAAAAAAAAAGATCAGAAACCATATCAAGTTAAGATCTCTGAATGAAGTGAGTGATTAGACTTGTCATTTTAGTTTTGACTTTCAAAGTTTGAGCCTGAATTTTTAAGTGATAAGTTGTGTCTAAAAGTAATTCTAGGAGAAACAGTTAAAAATAGTTTTCTTAATAGCATCAATACAATATTAAGCTTCCTGTCTACCTTAAGTAATAGCTTCATTTGGAATCTTTAGGACTGGAAGAGTCATCTAGAATCCTATATTATCAGGATATATATATATATATATATATGTATGTATATGTTTTATTTCTGAATATGTCTGACATATGCAAACTGTCAAACATATGCTTTATATCAAAATATATGTCACATATGCAGAGAGATAGACATACTAGCATGTCTTATATTCCATTTTTATGAAGTGTGAGTGTGGCCAACTTCAGTCCAAATCATATAGTTCACCTATATAACTCGGATGTTACCTAAACTTTTCCCAGAGCAATAACTTTTTTACTACATGAATGATTATGAAGTGGCACCTGAGAGTGTTTAACTGCCAACCTACAACGCCGAGGATATCCAGCCTGGCTGTGGTCCAGATCACCAGAGCAATCACCACTGTTTGAGAATGAATCAGGCTACAGTTGGTCCTTTATTCCTTTATGTACAAATTCTGCAGCCTGTTAGCACACTTATTTCTACCTTTCTCCCTAGTTCACCCCCCAAAAAAGCAAGTGGGGAGAGCTCCATCAGGAGAAAAACAATTTTAAAATAATTGTACCTGTGATAAGATTTATTTTATTGAGAACTCCTCTTTCACTCTCTTCCTTTCTCTTTCTTTTCCTTGCCCCTCCCTCCTTCCCTCTCTCCCTTCATCTTTGAGTTCCTCTCTTCTCAAAGCAAAAGGAAGGGGAAATATGTGTGTGGGGGCAAGGAGTCCTTGAAAGAAGGAAGCTAAATTTGAAATAGTTTGAAAACAACCCAGATCAATCTATCAGTTTAATTTTATTTTCATCTTAAAGAATCCTTAAAGCAGCTTTGTTATTATCATCAGGATTTCTTCACTGGTTTGAAAGGTGAAAGGTTAATGACTCATTTACGGAGGTATGCAGTTTTCTTTTATTTTTCACTTACAATTATCTTCACTTGTTTTAGAATGCAATCCGGCCTCCAAAATGTATTGTAGTCATTCATTATTTCTGTAAATTAAAGTTTTTAAATCACAGAGTTAAAATGAATCATAAATAAGCATTAATTGATTTCAATCACTGAATGCCCACTTCCCAGAGAAATGAATGGGGCAGATTTACTTTTGAAAATCTGCTTTCCGTGGCAGCTGGAGCATTGGGGCTCAGCAGATGTTAGTTTCTAAAAGCTGATATTCACTTCAGGAACTGACTCTGGATGTTGGTGTTGCTTCTCCTCAAGGAATAAAATGATGACAGAGTGGTATCAACGCTAATGGATTTTTGACTGCAGTAATGGTAACTTCATAGAGCACTGGTGCTCTCCAAGCACTGCAGTGTGATGCCTTGGGCCCCCGATATCTCATGGAGAAGCCATTTAGTTATAAACAACAAACCCTACACTTCCTTCCAGGTTTCATACGTAGATCTAATTTTATATAGGTGATATAAAACCAAATATCCTTAAAGTTAGTGTAAGAATACAATGGTCCTATCAAGGAAAAGGAATGTTTATAAATGTAGAAAATCGGCCGGGCGCGGTGGCTCAAGCCTGTAATCCCAGCACTTTGGGAGGCCGAGACGGGCGGATCACGAGGTCAGGAGATCGAGACCATCCTGGCTAACACCGTGAAACCCGTCTCTACTAAAAAATACAAAAAAACTAGCCGGGCGACGTGGCGGGCGCCTGTAGTCCCAGCTACTCGGGAGGCTGAGGCAGGAGAATGGCCTAAACCCAGGAGGCGGAGCTTGCAGTGAGCTGAGATCCGGCCACTGCACTCCAGCCTGGGCGGCAGAGCGAGACTCCGTCTCAAAAAAAAAAAAAAAAAAAAAAAAAAAAAATGTAGAAAATCCCACTTATAGTTATTGTGGCAATATTTGCATTGTTTGTAAAATTAGAATCAACAATTTCTTTTATATAAAGATGACAATTCTATTGTGAACCAGGCTCTATTATAATTGACATCTCTCTAACACTTAGAATCCAGGTTACTATTCCAGGAGGGGTGTTCTAATGAGGTTGTTGCCATAGAAACTTTCCAATCATTGATGTCGTTTTTACTATGGATAATTTAAATGCTATGGGAAATTCAGAATTTTAAAATTATTCAGAAACAGAACAAATTCTGAGGGGCAGTATAATATTATTTTACCTAAAATAAGGCAGTTGAGCAAACTAATTATTTTGCAGATTGAAGAAAAGGGTTTATTAGTACCATTTGATGTCTGAGCCTAAGAGCGAAAGCCAAGAGAAGAATTTGTTCTGGCAAATGTAGTTTGTTGATGGAAATGCAGTGTTAGAAAATCTAAATGACCATTAGTTCAATTTGGGATTGTGAATACTTAAAATAGCACGAACAATTTTAATATAAATGGGATAAATAATCTTCTGAAGGAAATATAAAGAAGATGGCTTTCTTATCATAAACTACCAATTAACTTTATCAAATTGGTTTGAAATTTAAGTGGAAAATATTTTATCCTCCAACTCATGTTAATATTATAATGATAATATCTGTCTGCAATGTTACATAAAAGGATTTTGTCTAAAATGGGTTTGTAGCCTTATGAAAATTTATTACCTCATGGTCATCATTTTAAACTACTGTTGCAATTAGATTATAAACTCTTTGAAGGTAAAGCCCACTGGGACAGTGGCCACCAAAGGAAGAATGTAGATTGAAATATTGCAGTAAGATCAAGGAATCATGTTTAATTTGGTTTTACACATGCATTGCTGTTGAATAATGAGTTTTCCCAGCATTATAGATGTGACATATTACAGAAGATTAGATGAAGTATACTTTATGTACTGGATATCAAGTTGTGCTATTCTCATTTTTATTCTGTATGAATAATGTTTTCAGGCAAAAATACACCAAGTTATTGCCTGAGAATTAGTTGCCTGTTCATTTATTGAAGAATCATTCATACTGTCAAGAGTCAATGCTATATGTGCAGAGGAGAAAAGTGATTCTAATTAAGTAACAACTACTCGAATTACCAAAAGTGAATTATCTAATTTTGAAATTGTGTCTTTTGAAAATGATCAGTAGTGTTGCTTATAACACATTTCTGCTTTGATTTCCCATTTATCCATGGCTTAGTCCATTGAGATTTCTCATAATAACATGAGGCATCAAGTCAATTAAGGTTAACTTAACTTTAAGATTGAATTTACATTTTATCTCAATATGTTATGCATCTATTCTGGCTCTACTGCTCTGAATGATAATAATGTAAAGAGCGGTTTTATTTATTTTACTACCTCTGTTCCTGTTACATACAATGAAATTAGACTTCTTAAAATGTAGAATTCAGATTTTATTTATTCTATATTTTGTTTTGCAATGAAGTCCTAAAATTGAAAGTGGATATACATTTGGGTATTTTTATGATAGTTAAACACATTCTCTAATTTGAAAACAAATTAAAGAGCCATTTAAAAAATCTCCAAAGTAGACAGTTTCCAGTAATATCTGCTTCTAAATAATTTCTGAAACTATGGCACAGACTTAGCAATTCAAATATGTATTCTTAATGCAACATTACACTTTGAAGTATTGTAAATATTTCTGAATATTCATAAATGCATTTATTTTATTTAAAAGCATCAAAAAAGATTTAAGATTCAGTAATGTCTAAATATATTTGGCACTCTTGATAATGTTCCCCAAAACACTGGAAATTTTTATTGAAAACATATTTTCTGGATCCGATCTCAAGCAAATTTCTTTCTTCCTTCACCTTTTAACAGGTAGCTGTTAGTGTGGTGCTGTGTGGTAGAGGAATATGGGCCGAAAAATAACCACACATTCTTCATTTCCTGGCATTATTAGAGGTCTGTAAAAGACAGCTGGATTTTCTCTAGCTTATTCTCTTTCTTCAAAACATTAAAAAGTAAGAGAATTTATGCAAGAAAGAATATTAAACTTTGACGCTTCATTTTCAGAAGAGACTTGTAAGAAGCAAAAGTGACATCATGTGATTTATTCTCATGACGAGATTGTAAAGGGAACAAGACCTATAAAAACTCAATCTGTTGTTGTTATATTATTTACATGTGTACACTATGTCTTACTTATTTTGAATGCCATATTTATAAAATGAGTGCTTCAAAATTGGAATATAGACTCTTTATATTGAGCTAGATTCAACTTTTAACAAGTAACTTCTAACTTCTTAGTTTGATGGTAATTACATAGTTTTAAATTGTACGTTCTTATTTTTGTGGTAACATATTTTTTCAATAGATATCTCTGTGTCTGCTGACATTAAATCATTTTGCTGTCCTTCAAAATACATACCAGCTCACTTAGATTTTAAAATGTGGAGATCTATTTAGCGGTACATTTCATGTCTTTCAATTGAAAAGCACCAGATACGATTTTCTAAATAATTTTTAAAGTCAAGTAATCTATCTTAAAATTTTAATTGCTAAAAAATTCAATTGCTAATCCAAATAGTACACAAAAGTAAACTGTTGCTTCTTTTTTTGCACATGTATTATATTATAAAATTAAATGCAATGCTTTCTTTATAAATACAAATACATTTAATTTTCTTTCTCATATTTGAAATAGGTCAAGAGCATTGATTAAAGAATCATGGACCCATATTATATTAAAAGTAAAAAAGAAAGGCTTTTAGCCGGGCGAGGTGGCAGGCGCCTGTAGTCCCAGCTACTCGGGAGGCTGAGGCAGGAGAATGGCATAAACCCGGGAGGCGGAGCTTGCAGTGAGCTGAGATCCGGCCACGGCACTCCAGCCCGGGCGACAGAGCAAGACTCCGTCTCCAAAAAAAAATAATAATAATAAAATAAAATAAAATTCTCCTCTTAAAAAAAAAAAGAAAGGCTTTACAAGGAAATACAGTTTTCAATGATTATTTTTTTCACCATATATGTGTGAGGGTTTTCTTATAAAATAGGTAATTTTTGATTCTATGCATAAAGAATCATCCCTCAAAGTGCTTACATTCTAATAGAGGAGTTGCGAGCATTAGGAATCCCAGTTTTGTACAAGGCAAAATAAATACAGCAGGATTCTTGGTAAACTAGTTTTTTTTTTTTTTTTTTGCAATGGTAATTACAGCAAACTGTAGACTGCGATAGTCTGATGGACTGTCTAGATATACAAATAGACACTTACAAGGATCAGTGATTACAAAGTCACTCCATTAGATTTTGGAGCTAAATATTCAGTACTCATGGTCATGAAGATGTCAGCAATAGAAACTGGGAACTTCTAGACTGGGAGGAAGGGAGAGGAGAACGGGTTAAAAAACTATTAGGTACTATGCTCAGTACCTGGGTGATGGGGTCATGCATACCCCAAACTTCATCATTATGCAATATAGCCAGGTAGCAAATGCACACATGCACCTTCTGAATCTAAAATACAAGTTTAATAAATAAATAAAATAGAAGTTTACATCTGCTATCTTACATGACTTTGTAAGGCCTCTGTGGAATAGGTAACATAGAGCCGATAAACTTATGTGTAATGAGATAATATAAACATTTGATTTCATAGCCAGTAATTAGATTGAATTCTATGTTCAAGGACTTTTTGTCCCCATCATAGTAGGAGGCCTGTGGATCATTTATTGGAACACACAGATTCACCACAAAGGTAAATGCCTATAGTTATAATTAATATCACATTGGAAGAATATAATTTGTAAAAACAAATACAATTTATTTTGAGGGTCATGTGAATAATGAAAGTGACAGCTTTGCCTTGCTGCCTGGATTAACATGAGTGTGCTCAGGACATTCTACTTCTGCTTCGGTTTACTTTAAATTCCTTTTCTGCCTTCATCTGTAAAAATGAAGAGATTGTTATCTGGGTAAACACTGTTATTGAGTCCTAGTGTGACTGAGAACAAGGAGGCTGGATTCTTTGATTGGCCCATCAATATCCCACAAAACTCATAAATTTCTCCCTTAATATCATTTATATATCATCTGCATAAAACTAAATAAAACAAGCCCATAGAACTCTGTGAAATTCTGCAAAAGAGGATGTCAGTATAATACAAATGTTATTTATTTGGGTCTAGGAGGAATAAGTCTGAAACACAAAAGATAGTTAAGTGGACTAAAACCTGGCACCCACACTAAATTCCATTTAACGTCACCTTGGTTTTAACAACTGCTGACATATAGGACTATTCACCAGGAATTGAATGGAACTACAAACTAATTTCATATTGGATCCTGAGCGATCTTGACATAGTCATGTCTTTTGTTTCTTGGGGTTGGATTTTAATCCAAAAATGCCATCCTCAGCAATTTAGCAATAAATCTAGAGATTTTCTAATCTCCTTGTAAAAGTAATCACATTATACATAGTTGAAGAAGTAGCATTGCACATATTAAATATTAAATGTTAGCATTAGCTAAACTCCTTTCCAATTCAGAAAAAATACATGTTGAAAAAGATATTTTCATACTTCAAAAGGGGCAGATTTGGAATCTGAATAACTTAGGAGCCACTGGAGTACAGTTTAAGGCCAGAGGTAGTAATTAACTCAGGCCTATATAAACCTATGAGTACTCTCAGAATATTTAAGCCATTGGTTACATATGACCCATCGGTAGGGTCATTTTAGATATTGATTTCTTCTTAAATACAATGAAAAAAATTAATTAAAGGATACACACACACATGAACACACTTAGGCGAAATGGTTGTTTATGCAAACTATACCAGATATTTTAAGTACTTAATGATTATTAGGGAACTGTAAACTATGGAGTCTATTGAACTACTTACTCCCTTGGAATTAATTTACTTACAGTAATGGCATATCACAGGTTCTTATTAAGGGACTTTTTAAAACTAGAAGGAGCTAAAGAGTATACTGTAGTATAGTACACATTTGGTAACTTATACTCTTGTGCATTGCTTCGCATCTTGCTAAAAACATATACACATCCCATTGCAGATATGTTCTTTAATATAGGGGTCCTTCTGTTGATTTTTTTTAAAAAATCCTTTTTATATGTGCATATCACATCTACTTTTTTGTTGTTCTTTGTGAACAGAAAACTTTTTTTTTTTATTTTGCAATTTGAAATTTACATATTGCTAACTAACCACAGTACCTAAAGTTTGGCTAATTTGGTTAATTCACATAGATGCTACAAATATTCATTCTTCTTTAGCAACATTTTGGTATACACAAGATGGAAGAAACATGGCATCTGAGAGAATATTTTTTCCTCTTGAACTATTTTCTCCTATTTTCAGTTATCGATTCACTTATCCAATTGTAAAATTGTAGCACTGAAAGGAAACTGACTTTAAGTGCTAAGGAAATTTATTACTAAATATTTGTTACTAAATATTTGAATATATTTGGTTTCATTTATTACATTTAGTTGTATTTAATATATAAGTTAAGATGAAGAGATTGAAATCTAAAGAAGTGAATTAATTATTTTCTAGAACACAGGGTTGTGCCAAAATCAGGACAAAAAGTCATTTTTAAGCTTCATTGTATGTTTCATTAATTCAGTTTAAAAATCATTTTAGTTTTTATAGCATTTAACTAATAATATTATACCTTAAAATAAGCATGATGTGTGACATACTTTGAATCTACTTTTTATATTTATAGAACTGATTCTTCTTGCAAGCAGTCCTGTCGCTTAACAAATTTGTAACAAGAACCCTTCTCTACAGCTATACATCAATTTAAGTATTTTACAACTGCATGAGGCCAAGTGGCCCCGCAAAATGCTGACCCTGCGTAATCTGTTACCATCTTATACTTTATCTTTGTGTATTTCACATAAAGCTGGGTTGAGCATTAAAGCCCACTTCACACATTAAGTCATAATCCAAAAAACACCAGCCTTATAGCCAAAAGTTATTGAAAAGGAATTTAAATCATTACCTCAGTGCTATAGCCTGAATATGTGTGATACCTAGAACCCATACATTTAAATCTAGTCTTCTATGTGAGAGTGCTAAAAGGTGTGCCTTTGGCAGGTGATTAAGTCATGACAGTGGAGCTGTCACGAATGAGATTAGTGCCCTTTATAAAAGGGACACAGAAAGCTAGCTGACCCCTTCCAACATGTGAGGACATAGAAGATGACATCTATGAATTGGAAGATGTCTCTCACCAGACACCATCTGCTGGCACCTTGATCTTGGAATTCCCAGCTTCCAGGTTGTGAGAAATAAGTTTCTGTTGCTTAGAAGCCACCCATTTTATGGCATTTTTGTTATAGCAGTTCAAATAAACTAAGATAGCTAAGTCTCTTGAAAAAATATAAAAGGAGAGTTGTATTGCATGCACCATATCTTCTTGAAAGTCACTTTCACATTCCTCCCACACTCTAAGTAGAAATTGATCACTTGCATCTATCACTGCTCTATAATCTTATCTTTATTATTTTGCTAAACTCCTCAAAATCTTTATCTTTAATGCAGCTGTCACACAGGTTTACTCTTTTACACACACCTCTGTGCTGCTTAAACCCACGCACGTGCACACTTTCTTGGAAATCCAGTTTACTCCCTCTGGTGACTTCTTCTATGTCCACTGCTTTGCCTTTCTTGGCTTTTCTAGTACTAGTTCACACATTCAATGGATATGTGATGTGGACTATAAGGATGGGGGACATTTTCAATACTGTATTTTGTCTTGCCTATTACATTTATTCCCTTTGCCTTTTTCAAGAGAACGTCATGATCTTAAAATAGAAAGGAGCTAACTTTCCATTCCTTGCACCCCATGTGTTATATCAAAGTAAGATAAAGGTTAATTTTTTTGTGATAGCCTATATAAAACATTATTTCACACATTTTGTGGTCAGTAAAAGTGATGCTGCCTTCAAGGAACATAATAAACAGCTTACTAGGAATTGGGGGAAGAAGAGAAGGAAAAATTGGCCTTGTTCTCAGGAAACTCATGGTTCACTAGGAAAGTTAAAATTGGTAATATAATTCTACACAATGTTAGTTTTAATTACTGTAGAAAAATGTAGACATGATGACAAGATGGAGAAGGACTTCAAATAAATCATCACTTTGGGTGATAAAAAAATTGAATTTTGCCTTATAGAATGTGAAAGTACAAGACAGGAGACTTGGGAGATACTGAAAAAAGTGGAGCACAGATTTGTAGATGGGAAATCACACAGGGTCGATGTAAATGGGCTTTACTCTTCTATGTGATTTTAGTGTTCTTAGGCTGTAGATGGTATATTACAGGACTGTTATTTTGTTTCACATATTTCCAAGAAAAATGTGGAAAACTTATGATGATGATTTTGCAGAAAAATAATTTAAATCCAGAAATTCACAAGCAAAACTGAAAATAGAATTACTAAGATTAGAAATTGTTGTTAATAACTATTTTAGTGGAAAACTTAATCAGATTTTACCATCTCATATAAACAGAACTCTGCATACACAGTGTTTTTCACTGAACTATGTTATTCATACCATTAAAACCTATATAATATGTAGTAAGAGTCCCACACAAAACACACACACACAAATCTCCTTCCAGATTTACCGCAACTCTCAAATGGATCAGATTGCAATGCTTCTAATCCACTTGTACTTTGTTCCTACTGCTGTATCTAGAGAGCACTGGACTTTTTCTTCTTGCGTTTGTTTCTACCATATCTATTAATTTTAGAAAGCAATTTCCTTATGAGATATTTTTCCACACAGTTATGGAACTTGAGGGCAATGTTCAGAAATGTTCTTGAGGAATTATCATGAAGTAGTCACGTCAACAAATAACCACTGTACATAATATAAATGAAAATACTAATATGACAAAAAAATCCAAAAACTAGCAATTTTTAAAAATGCAGGCTTAGTTACCTGGCAGAAAATATATATTTTTAAATAAACAATTATTAAGAATTTATTAAATTACAACTAATTTACTGGGTACTTCCTCTGAACTAAGAAACCCAAATATTAGATGCATGTAACAGAAAATCCTATTTGCCATGCCATGAGCAAAGAAAACATATTAAGTTATCATATAAAACAAGATACCTGGATGAGATCAGCGTGGAAATGGCACAGGGCTTCTGTGGTAACCCACAATCATCCTGTTTGCTTGCTCTGCCATTGTTAATGAATTAGTGTTAGTCCTTTGTTTTTCACCCTCTGGAAGCAAGATGGTTGTCATAGGCTTAGATAGCTTCTCTACTCAAAGCAGAAAAAAGAAAACAAGGGACGCCACAAGGAAATTGCCTAGGGTAGCTCTCTCCTTTTATTATGGAAGGAAAAGTTTCTAGAAACCTTTCAATAATTTTCTGTTAATATTCCATTGATCAAAATTGGGTCACACACTCATCCCTAGCTGCAAGGGAGGTTTAAAAGAGAATTTCTGGAAAGGGTGAGTATGCTAGTCATGACTTTCTTAGACCAATTATGATACATCTTTTGGGCTTAATGCATTGTCTTCCTGAGCAAAGACAGAGTTTTATTTTGAAGAAAGAAGTGTCTGTGGTGAGTATTAGTGGCATGCTGTAGGGGCAAGGAATTAACTTAGTATTTTTCACATGTAGAAAGAAATCTAGCCATCTTCTTATAGTTAACAATTGCATATTTGGATCCTGATTTCACTCACATCTTTGTACTCAAATCCAAATGTTCTTCCTGTAATACCTAAACAGTTTTGAGGGAGAGCTTGGAAGTTTTTCTTCAGGTTTTAGCTGTACTTCTAAGAAGTATAATTTTCAGCTCTTAGTTACCTTCCAAAGTTAAAAACAAAGTCGGTTTTATTTTTTATTATATGAGACATATAGAGCACTCCAGATTCAAAGGAATCACTAACAGCACCTATCACATCACAAATGATGACAGAGTATTTTCCAATCTCAATCTCATCATTTTCTTTAAACACTTAAGCTGCAGCATGTAAATACCTTTGCCAAAGTCTAAAAAAATTAGTTTATCTCTGCAAATAGAAGTTGTAGATAAATATGAAATATTTATACTTCACTTTCAAGATGAGCAGTCTTCTTATTCAGTTCTTTGCTTAAAGAACAGGTAATTACAGAAGTTTCTCTAAGTAATTGAGGCAGATTTTATCTATTCAGTCATTAATCAAAAATCATTAGTTTCTCTCATAACCAATAAGAGAAATTTTCAAAGAAATCCATATGGAATTTTTGGCCTTATATATAAAGTTATTGCAATTATATATTTTCTTTAAGGAAGACCAGTTGCAGTAAAACAAATTATTATTTTAAAATAAAAATTGTATTTTAATGAGTTAACATTTAGCATATCTTGATATTTCTTTAGCTTCTAATATTAGTGCATTTTGCACATAACTGACCTGTAGTAATAGCCTAGAAACTATATATCCACTTAAAATTCTGGAAAGGTAAAATTTTTAGAAGATGAAATTTTCCCTAGAGGCTAAGAGTAAGTTAGGATAGGAACAAGAATTCCAGGTGGATAGTACTTCGTATTGCTAGTTCATTTTTCATTATGTCAACTTGCATATTCTTGTTTCATAGTTTCATAAGATTCATATAAATCATTCACACCCTCAGTTCAAAATGTGGAAATAATTGGTGAGAGATTATCTGGAGTATTTTTGTTTCCAACGTTGTATACATCTGTAAATTAAAGTCTTGAATATTTTTTAAAACATTGGGTTCTCATTATCTTTCCTGTGTATAATTGTTTTCATCTCTGTACCCACAGTGTTCGTATGATTTACAGCTGCAATATAATTGTGATAGAGAAGAGAGAGTATTGGGGTTGAGATGGAGAAGTCTTTTTCATCTGTAAAATGGTAGTGCAAATAGCTAAATTACAAGGTTGTTATGAGAGATATAATACAGGTGAAGAGTATGTATCTGATCCTCATATAAACTTGAAGTTTGGATATTATTATTATTGTTTACTGGTGATAAAACCAAGCCTCAGAATTATGTTTATAAATATTATATATGAGTAATAACCTTTCAAAAGCACTTGAAATTATATTTTAAACTTTGTTCCATTTCTTATAAAGACTGATATTTTTAATGAGTGGGTGGTTGATAAAATCATGCTGTAATGTTTTTAATATAATATGAAAAGAAAAAATGTTAAAATGTACATATTTTATCATTATCCACATAGATGCAAAACTCTTCTGACACTTTTTTTCTGATAGCAATTCACAAATAAACATTTTTGGATATATGATGAAGCTACTAATGTGATATGCAATCAAAGCATAGTTGCCTATGAGAGATAAAACCTAAAATGGATCATATCAAAAGCCAAATAATAAAAGAAAACCCTCTTGTCATCAAGAATATATAAAAATATATTCTTAAAAGTATTATGAGCTCTTAAGTAGGCTTAAACTTTGCCATTTTCATTACTCCAGTTAAATTTAAATTTATGGTTTCTTAATCAGATTAACATGTCACAATCCTTAAGTATCTTCATTGCCTCCCTACTTTCTAAAGAGTGACAACTAATCTCCTGCTATTGCATTTAAGATGCATGATAATTATCCCTCAACCTACCATTCCTTCTCCAGTCTCAGACCACACTTGTCCATGAATGGGACACGTCTCTGACAAGATGCCCTTCTTCTTTCCTCCAAAGTGTTTAAAATGTAAAGACCTGGCCTGTTTGTGTTTGTTCTGTGCCTGAAGCATGACATACTTTTTTTCCCAAATACTAATTTTTCAAAATCCATCAGAACATTGTGATATTTTCTAAGAAGACTTTTCCAACCCTTCTAAATTTAATAATCTTTTGCTCCTCTTCAGTTGCAAGACATTTGGGTCTATGCACCTTATTCTTCTTTATATCTTATGTTTGTCTTATGCATAAGTTTACAAATACTTTGAGGGTAGTCCGTGTTTTATAATTTTCTGTATGTTCTACAGTATCTGTCAAAGGATATTGTAGATTATTAATAAATAGTTGCAGAAAAAGCTTAAATTAAAATTGATTGAATAAATATCATTTAGGTCTTCCTGGCTCCATATGTCCCTTCAAAAGAATATAAGCTCCATGCATTTAAGAGCTTTTACCTGTTTTGCTTACTAATGTATTTCTAGTGCCTAGAAGAGTGTCTGGAACATAGAAGGAACTCAAAATTTATTGACAAAAATAATGCATTTATGTATATAAGTCAATAACTTTTGAACAAATATGCTACTTGGACTGTTTCGTTAAACATTGGTATTTTAATAATGTTAACAAAGCATTATTATTGAAAAGCTAATTTGACCACCCATGACTAGCTTTTCTGTGGGGGGAGGTATCCTGATACGGAAGAATATTAGAACAACTGATGGCTAAGGTATTGTCTAAATCTAAGCATGAATGAGCATTATCCAATTATATTTCACATTAACTAGTAGAGTTTTCACTCACTATGGCTTATATTAATCATAGAATTATTCTAATTTCTCATGTACTATTTACAAACCAAATTCAACATTGGTTACACAATATACTAAAACCGATTAATAGTGTTCAGATTAAATGTAGCCGGGAAAATTTACTCAGGACTGATTACTGAGAAAGAAATAACTATTTAACGTAATTGTGTTATCCTTATCTTCTAAATATCAAGCAGTATAACTGATATTCTTGATGCAAAATTTAAAAATGAACTTGAGTGAATCTTGCTCTATGAAGTAGTTATTTTTCAGTGGAAGCCGATATATAGATATAAAATATTTTCAATTATATTAAAAACTTAACTGTCAGAATTCAAAGAAAACCTGTAGTGAATCCTTTGGTGATTCACTTTTGACACATAAATAATTGCTTAACTAATTTGCATGCTCTGTACATTTTGATGTTTGTGTATTTAAATATATTTATACACATGTATTCTTTAGATAGGATGAAAAATATATTAATGTCAGAGTATTTAATTTTGAAACTACTTTAGTTTGTAAAAGGTCATTTCAAGCAGGAAGAGATAGTGTTCTTTTAAAGTACAGCTTGCTATCTATGTGCAAATTGAGCTTATCTCTTGCCTGAAACAGAATTATCTGTTCTTAAGCTTAAGAAAAGCTGCTATATTCAGTACAGTGGTATTTACAAAAGATCTAGCTTGGTAGACACTTTATCTTTCTCTGTGGTTCCTTGTCTTTGTTAGGCAGAAAAGAATTACATGGTATTATTCCTCATTTGCTGAAAAGGGGCAATATTTTACTAATGAAATGAAAATGATTGCTGGAATATGCTTACATATTAATAAGTGACAGAGACTCAGAGGCAGAAAACTCTCTCTGGGTTTTGTTCTTATAATTTCTCTTTGGAGGTCCATACTGAAATAGCTTGCCCGTTTGTTTTAATTCATGTAAATAATCCTGAATATTCTATTTACATCCCCTTTGAAAATCACTGCCAAAGTAAGACATGTCAAGCCTGCAAAATCCTTGGTATATATGAAGCTCAGATCAAATAAAGGGTAGTTTACTGAAAACAACATAGAAAGGAAGATTATTTGAATACTCGTCTCCCTCCTAGCCTGACATTTCTTTTTCTCCACCCCAAATCCATGAGAAGACAGAGTCTGGGATAATGGGAAAATTATTATACACTCCCATAATCACTGGGGGATAGCATTCCGAAAAGTAGAAACCTAAAATAGAACACTACAGAGTCTCCATATTACTCTCTCATTCTTTATTATATTTATCGAAATGAGATAGCTGTTATTAGCCAACAAGGAAACTGACCTTTATCACCAGCTAATGAGAGGTCAACACTCTCCTGCAATGTAAAAAAAATCACAGAAGGACTAATTCATCAGATTAGGCAAAAGGGAAGGGCAGAGATAGGAAAAAAAAAAAAAATCACAGAGGCAAACAACAAATATAAAGTAAAGTTAAGGTACGTTGTTTTCTTGATGACAATGAGATTTCTAATTTTCTTACCTAACTATGGTACAGTATTCAGTCTTTTCGACTACTGTCTAGGAAGTAGGATTGACAGATAATATACAGGACATTTAGTTAACTTTGAATTTTAAATAAACAACAAATACTTTTTTAAAAATATAAAATTCAAATTTATCGGAGAGCCTTGTATTTTCACTTCCCAAGTCCAGCAAAGCTACCTGGAGACAAGCTTGTGGGTTTTTTTGTTTGGTTGGTTGGTTTTTTGTTGTTTGTTTTGAGACGGAGTCTTTCTTGCTCTGTCGCCAGGCTGGAGTGCAGTGGCGCGACCTCCGCTCACTGCAACCTCTGCCTCCCGCCTCCCGCCTCCCAGGTTCAAGAGATTCTCCTGCCTCAGCCTCCGCAGTAGCTTGGATTACAGGCGCGCACCACCACGCCCAGCTAATTTTTGCATTTATAGTAGAGACAGAGTTTCACCATGTTGGCCAGGATGGTGTCTATCTCTGGACCTCGTGATCCGCCCACCTCGGCCTCCCATAGTTCTGGGATTATAGGCGTGAGCCACCGCGTCCGGCCGACACGTTGTTTTTTAAGAGACTAACTGCTAGAAATGTTTTCCTGTCCAACACCACAGTCAAGGGAAAAATGTCCCTAGAGGATCCATTTCTAAGGATGCTAAGTAGATTCATTTCTAAGGACTAACATACCTCTTTTTGAGATATGTTATGTGAAAAGGTGGACTAATAGCAACACATTTTCACCCTTGGAAAATGACACATTACTCTTGCTGAGGTAGTTCTAGATACGCCAAGTACCTTGTTAGTTACATAAGGAATTCTGCTTTAATGCAACTTTTTATTTCTTTAGAGCTGAAACCACGAGTAGTAGGTTAAAGAATAATTAATAGTATCCACGTGTAGTAGGTTAAAGAGTAATTAACACTATAGCCAGTAAGGGAGAATGAGCCTGATACACTGAGAGGTGGATCAAACAGTGGCTTTAGATGTATATACCCAGAGCTCCAAAGAAGAGTGGTATAGTTCAGTGACTTCCGCTCTGTCCTGGGTAAGTGTTCAATCACAATTCACCTTTTATATATGCATAGTATTATATTGACGTAGTCAAACCACACTCAGATACAACTTGAGGGATTGAAGATATGAGTTAAAAGAGTTATAAAAGTTCAGTTAAACTGAGCATTGCATAATCCACATATAATCTCAAAGCATTTGGCGAACTGTTTATCTCATACATATATACACACACGAAGTTGGAAATGTCTATTGGATACCTTTTTAAATAAGAAAATGTACAAATAATAAGATATAATAACGGAAATATGTAAATTCATAGTATGAGACAGAGAAAATGAAATTTACTCAATTTGTGCCTTAAGTTTGTATATAATAATCTTCATGTATGGGAAAAATACTTAGTTAACATTTCTCTTTAGTATCTAACTCAGGTACTCAGCAAATGATTATTGATTGAATGCATAGATAGATCTTTTGCCGTCAAGGAGTTCACAGTCCAGTAAAGCTGATGGATATAGAAAGTTACACAAATAGTACAATATGACATGGTGTCCTGACACAGATTGTTATGCTACATGTTAATATGGGAGATGTTAGAAGATGCAGATAATCCACCTATGTGAGGAGCCAGGAAGGTATCCTGAGAAGGCTGAACTCCGAATTAAGTGGATTTTTCTAAGAAAAACTAGGTGAAGAGATAGAGAGGATGTAGAAAGAGAGTTTATAGGCACAGGCTGGATGTGAGAAGGAATCCTCTGAATATTGGGAGCTTCAATGAAGTAAATGTTTCCGAGGTGTATATTTTAATGTGGAGTGGACAAAAATCGAAGCTGAAAAGTTTCAGGGCCTCGTTTTACAACAGATTAAAGAGCTTGGTCTTTATTCTATAAACTTCTAGGAACCATTGACAGATTTTAAGCAGGGCCTAAAAAGGTCAGATATGCACTTTAGGTGGAACATTTTGCCAATTATGTGGAGAATGGATCTGAGATGGGCAAAATTACAGGCAGAGGGACCAATTAGGTAATTATTACAGTAATCCCAGGATAAATGATAAGGACAGAGAGGTTACTGGTAAAAGTATTTGAATAGGGGGTTTGGGGAGTGAGGCGTTCAGGTTGAAGAAATATTGCGGATGTAAAATTAATAGGACTTGGTGATTGGTTAGACTCAGGAATGAGGAATGCAGAAATGCCTGGCAGCAAGTTGGAGAGGTGGGTATGAACATTTGAGAAGTCTGAGTTGGAACAAATGAACTAAGATTCATCAACACAGAGGTAAAATCTTGAGAGTGTATGAGATCTTCTTTAAGAGTATGAATAAGAGTGGAGAGCTAGCAAGAAAATGAAAGTCTAGAGAATGTCAAAATCAAAGAATCAGATTGGAGAGGAAGAGGAGGAAGTACTGATCAGAGAGGATACAGAGGAAACGGGACAGCGTGAATCATGAAAAAGAAGAGTGAGGCTGGGCACCGGGGCTCACGCCTGTTAGCCCAACATTTTGGGAAGCCAAGGTAGGCAGATCACCTGAGGTCAGGAGTTCAAGACCAGCCTGGCCAACCTGGTGAAACCCTGTCTCTACTAAAAATACAAAAAATTAGCCAGGTATGGTGGCACACACCTGTAGTCACAGTTACTTGGAAGACTGAGGCACAAGAATCTCTTCAATCCAGGAGGCGGAGGTTGCAGTGAGCCAAGATTGCACCACTGCATTCCAGTCTGGGAGACAGAATGAGCCTCCGTCTCAAAAAAAAAAAAAAAAAAAAAAAAAAAGTCTAGGGAAAATTGAGATGAAAATAATAGTGGCAGATATAAAATATAGCACAGAAGTTCAGAAAATTCATCCAAATAGTTTTCACAATATCTTTATAACACATAACTCAACATAGTTTCATTGAATTTGCTTGTTTGTATTTGGAGAACAGATTTTAAATTGGAAGGTGATTACCACAGACCCGTCACGACATTTGATAAAGATATTTTGCTCTATTTAATGTACAGTCTAGCAAAACTTCCTAATGAACTGATTGGAATTTAAAAGACACCTGTTTTAAAACATTTTACATACTGCATATATTTATAGGATAGTTTATTCAACTTCCTTGCTCTATCAAGAAATTAATTACAGTTTAAAAGAACTAAATATATACTATAGCTCCATCTAAATTCCTCAAGAGAGAAATTATATTCTATCAAGCATAAAATATATATCTAAATATTATCTGTTTATACATACTTACATGATAAACTCTAAGAGCCTATTCAGAGGCGTTATGGGATGTTCATTAAGCACAATAAAACATTCTGCATTCCTCCAAAAGAAGATACCTCTTTCTGATTTCTGACTTTAACAACTGCATTATAGAGGCTACACATTGAAGGACAAGTAAGTGAGAAGAAGGGAAATTAATTGGAAATAAGCTGAGGAAAAATCAGGAAAGTTGGATATGAGGAAGGGCCAGGAAAACCAATGGACTAGTGCCACAATGATCATAGGGCTGGAAGTAGTGAGATGAAGAGAGAAGATGGAACTCAATGTATTTCTTTAGACACATAAACTCTTTGGTCATTTGTGCCCCCAGAAACTTCTTGCTGGATGTTCCCTTCCTTCGGGCTGTGTTTGCCATTATGCAGCATAGGCCTATGAATCTCCACCTTGAGCCAATCTTTCTTTATCTCTTGTAATTTCTCTATAATTTGCTGTCACCTCATCACCCCAAAACCTTTTCTCTGAGAATCTGTAGATTCTTGTCATTTATCTCTACATAGAAATTTAGAATTCCTTGTTAAAACACTCTTCTTATCTTGCAGAGATGACAATTGTGGGGAAGAATAAGACATCTCATGTCCTCATCCTGGCCACAAGAAAAGCCCATCCAAAAGTTTTAAAAGATGGAATAGTGTCTTCTCCTGTACATACTAGAAGACACACTGAAGATTTTTATTTTTGGCATACATGATATTATTCCCATTATTACATATTTTAATTTTTAAACAAATCCATGATTTTGATTCTTTGCATTTTACGGTTTTCACAACTTGACTATTCCATTTAATATAAGGAAAAGCTGAGAGAGAGAAGTGATTTAGCTCATCTGGTGTCACAGGCCTGATGCTCAGGCTCCTGTGTTCCTCAGCAGCTGCTCTTAACAACTCTACTCCAAAGGTACGGTTGTTCCGTCTGGGCCACCTGGGACACGAGTCAGCAGCACTGGCTTTCTTTCCCAGCAAGAAACCAGCCAGTGTGGCTGCTCACTGTCATCTTAGGGCTGGACTTGGGTCCCCAGGGTTTGCATTTGGTGAATCATGCCACTAATGCCTATTGCTTTTTAAAAACCAGAATTATCTCCTTAATGATAATACTTGCTATAATATTTCATGGTCTTTTCTAATAGTTACCTTCCATACGAGAAAAAAAGCCAAAGTAATTTTTTTAAAATTTGATTCATCTTGCCTGTGTTTGTTAGGGTGGAGTTGAGTCCAAATGTGAGAAAATGTATCACATATTGGCATATGGGAAGTAAGTCAGGCATTCTGGATGTAGTAGATACATTTTAGTACTAATAATCTCATTTTTTGTCTTCAATATATCTTGAAAAGTGCTTATTGACTGTGGGCCATATGAAAACCTAAACTTTCAGACTTTATACTTCCAAATTATAGTATTATTTCAAGTGGTGGAAAAACGTTTATGTAAATCAGATTAGCATCAGAGTTTGATGACTTATGGACAACATGATGGTAACTCTGTAGCCAAATCTGTGTAAGTCTGAAATCTAGTTCTACCACTTACTAGCTACACCATCTTGGGCAAGTTACTTACCTTTTTCAGGTCCCACTTTTTACCCTCTGTAAAATAGGGCTGAATAATATTACCAACTCACAAAATAGTTATAAGGATTAAGTGGGTTGAGAGTTTCAAAAACCCCATGCTTACAAGAAGCTTTATAAAAATACGCCAAATCAAATAAAAATAGCTGGGCAAGGTGGTATATACGTATAGTCCCACCTACTCAGGAGGCTGATGCAGGAGGATCACTTGAGCCCAGAATTTGAGACCAGTCTGGACAACATAGCGAGAACCAGTTCCTAAAATAATAAATACATAAATAAATAAAATAGGTCATAGTCTGTTATTATTAACCTCAAATTTAAATTGAACTAATATCTAAGTGTTCCCCACTTCTACTTCTCAAGGTAGAGTTTATTGTTCTCCCCTTTGTGTTTCACGCGTGCCTCTTTTCTACCTCCTTTTTGGTTGCTGTCACACAGTGAATGGCTTAATTTGTATACATGATTGATTCCCCAAGTGGACTATAAAATCTTTGGGAGTACAAGGTATATTGTGATCACATTTTATGTCCAAGAAGTGGAAGCATCCTGGTACAATGTGGGCCAATAATAAAGTTTTATATTGATTAGAAAAAGAAAAACCTCCCTCATTTCTAAATTATTATTTATATTACATTACTGGTTTATTCCTCAAGTATTTCACAAAATATTTTTTCCTACATCTTGAGGTTTTCTTGTTCTTATTTCTTCTTATATCCTCATTTCTGAGGCCTTATTGAATATCTCTTTAAAAAATAAAGTTTTGTAACTCACTTTATTTCCATTAAACTTTATTTATTACTTCTCTTTAACTCCACAGTTTACAAATTTGGACAATATTGGAAGTCAGGCAATTGAAGGAAGGAAAGAATGCATCGATACATTATTTTTCTAGTTAGAGGGAAAGCCATGTTTTCAAACTTTGGATCCAGCATTCTCCCATCAATCCTCCTTTCTTCCATTCTCTTCTGAAATTCCTAGTGGAAGTAGCCATTTGAGAACTATTTCTACAGAACTCTAAGCTGGGAAAGGCACTAGCAGTAAGCTCAAAAATGATAAAATTGTAAGTATAATATACGTTAGGTTTGAACAAGGAGAACCTCCTGGTTTTACCTGTGGTAAGTACAGTATCCAGGAGTTTCAGGTGGGTAAAGTCAGGCCCACAGGGAGCAGGAGAGGAGGTGGAGTCAATCCCCCACCAAAAATATAGCACTTTGGGAGGCCGAGGCGGGCGGATCACAAGGTCAGGAGATCGAGACCATCCTGGCTAACACGGTGAAACCCCGTCTCTACTAAAAAAAATACAAAAAACTAGCCGGGCGAGGTGGCGGGCGCCTGTAGTCCCAGCTACTCGGGAGGCTGAGGCAGGAGAATGGCGTGAACCCAGGAGGCGGAGCTTGCAGTGAGCTGAGATCTGGCCAGTGCACTCCAGCTTGGGTGACAGAGCGAGACTCCGTCTCAAAAAAAAAAAAAAAAAAAAGAATTCTGAACAATACATTATCAGGGTATGTTTTTCATGAATCTGATCATTCAAAGGTGGAAAGGAAATTGCTATTGCAGAGGAAACACTTGAAGCATTAGAGGTGAGTTGTTGCTTTTTTTATGTTGGGCTGAATTATTCCAACACCTTTAATTTAACTTCAAAACAGACTTTTTTTTTTTTTTTTTACAAACTCAACCATTGTGCTACTTCCATTTCTTAATGCTGAATGGTAACAAAGTGATTATTTAAAGACAAGGACTGAAATGTGAATAAAAATCCCCTTAAAAACCCTATGATTTCCACTAAGTTTCCATAGAAACACGGACAACCATGACCCTAAGACTCAGCCATCTTTTCTTTTCTATTGGATCATTTATTGTGAACTTATGTGTTCCCAAACACACTTGAACACACTCAGAAGAGGCTATTCACTAATAGCACCTTTTATTTCCAAAAATGAGAGGACAGATTTAATACTGTAGTTAAAACCATAACTATAATCTGGAAGATATGTAGCAGCAGTTTTCCCAGAACACGTCTTTATTTGACACATGTGGGGATGCAGTCGTGAATTTTATGTCTTGATGTTCTTTGTGTGTTTTGTTGTTGTTGTTGTTGTTGTTGTTTGACCACTCATAATAAAGTTAAACCCAACATAGCTTTGTACAAAATGTTAACAATAACCCAAAATCTTTTCAATGTTTGTAAGCAAATCGAAATTAATATGGGAAGGAAAGGAATCAAATTGAAACGGATTTCTTAGTGCCCTGATACTCCTTAATTCTCATTATCCTTTATAGACAGGATAGCTGATTATTTCATATGCTTGTTGAAAACCTGTTAGTTCAGAGTTATGTTGTGTAAAATGCAAATTAAAACATAAGAAATCTGCTTATAACATGTATTTTAAGAAAGAGGCTGGGCGCAGTGGCTCACGCTTGTAATCCTAGGACTTTGGGAGGCAGAGGTGAGTACATTACCTGAGGTCAGGAGTTCGAGACCAGCCTGGGCAACATGGTGAAACCACGTCTCTTCTAAAAATACAAAAATTAGCTGGGCATGTTGGCGCATGCCTGTAATCTCAGCTACTCAGGAGGCTGCGGCAGGAGAATTGCCTGAACACACGGGAGGTGACAGTTGCAGTGAGCCAAGATAGCTCCACTGCACTCCAACCTGGGCGACACAGTGAGACACCATCTCAGAAAAAAAGAAAAAAAAAAAAAAGAGAGAGAGAGAAAGAAAGAAAATATTGGATGTGCAAAAAAATCACATTTTGAATACTTGGCTGAGATTTCCAAACCTGAGCACTTAGTTGAAATTTGAGATTTCAAGATAAAGAGAATGTTCCTTATTACTAAATTATGTTTCCAACATATATTTAAGTATTTAGATATTTCCATTACATAATGCTATTGAGAAAAATCTCAAAGTGGCAAAATAGCTCAACAAACACCAATCATTATTATATCCATAAGATTCTTATGCTTGTGAAAAAATTATGTTTCTATATGGTTCATGTAAAAAATGTCTGTCTCAAATACCATCAATAGTGTGCTGAGGTCTAATAGTTTACTTCATTTTCAGAGCTATATAATCTGGCATCAAGTAGTAATTTCTATTTTGCAAAAATTAATTAAATGGACATTAAATGTAATGGCATTTCAAGTTTGAATCATGTTAAAATATTTCCATGTTCGGTGGAATTTGTAAATTAAGTTGGAACTAGATCGATCAGTAGCTATATGGTATTTTTGAAAAGCATTACTACTGATTTAAGGCTAGAACTATTTACTAAATAGATTATAAGCCGTGTAGAATATTTTCTCTACTATAAGTGCAACTACAGCATCTAGATTACAACTACATAGATACTGCTTTATAGGTACTGTACATATATACTACTTATTATATGTGCTATCTAGATTACCAAAAAAAAACCCTATTATTGCATTCCTATTATGTATTGCACATGGTGCTGTAGTTATACAAAACAGTAGATTCCTAAAGGAACTTCTAGAAAACTGAAAGTAAACAATATTTTTAAAAGGGTAATAGGAATAGAGCTTAGATTCTACTATTTGTTAATATTACTCTAAAGGCTTATTCAATGTAAGCAATAGCCCTGTCTCATAGATTGTTTTACCTGCTCTACAGGGAAGGAAACTGAGGAACAGAGAGGATACATTAATTCAATAGCATTAAATAGTTGTTAAGTGCCAAACCCAAATCTTAAACTCGAATTTTCTGACCTCAAATCTAATACAGATGATAGTATCAACAGCATACTGTACGATTGATCAATGGAAAGAAAAATTATTGTGGTCTCCAACTGTTAGGAAAGACTAAATTGAATATATTTGACATGAAATGAGGTTTGAAGAATAGCTAGGCTCTCTGAAGCAAAGGAAGGAGGATATCTTGGGTAAGAATTACAGCATAAGCAGAGGCAAGAAAATGTCTAACCATGAAATGATAGGTAAGACTTTTTGATTGTCATGCAGTTTTCCCAAGCAGAGGAGGTCGAGAAAACGTACATTTCAATCAGTTTGTAGACAGCCCCGAGCACCAGACTCAAACTGTAATGAATCTGATGTATGCATATCGTGTGGCAGAGAAGCACAGCAAGAGATAGGGAACAAAGTGCAGGGTATGTTTTGATTGCATGTTGTGAAAATAAAGAATGTTTAGCAGGTGGGAATTCTAGCAGAGGAGAAAAAGTGGTGTTTCAGGCCACAGTGAACATTGTGTGCATTTCTGGGTGGTTTTCCATTCAATGTATTACTCAAAGCAGTAGATAATTATGTTATTTAAATATTCGAGTAATATGGTTCTGTAAAGGGGCTTTGGGCAAACATATTTTAGTTTCGCCATTAAACTAATTCAGTTTTTCTAGAATCTATGACCTACCGTCAGCAACAGAGCATTTCTGAGGCCTTCTGGGCAGATGTAATAGACTAGAGATCATTGAAGACAAATTCCTTGCAGAGAAAGATTTGTGAAAACCTGCAGGGAACCAAGGAAACTATACTCCCAAACACTCGCCCCTGCAGAGAAGGCTTTGTCATTGACTGTTTCTCAGCACTTCAAAAAAACTTTAAATTTGTGAGTAATAACACTGTTACCTTATATATAAATCCAAACAGAAAATTATGAAAATATTGACGGTGGTCCCATACTATGAATGGAGGCTCTATTCTTAATAATAGACATTTTTGTTCATAAATATAACTTCTTTCTCTGCATATACAAGTGAAATATGTAGTTGCAAGTGAAGATAAATTTTAAAAATGATTATATTCATTTGCCTGCCTCCAAGTTGTGGTAGATTACAGGGATATAAATTTAAATAAGACATAGTCCCTTCCTAAAGAATGCTCAGCAATGCAAAAAATGAAAGAATGATTTGTTCTGCTCCTCTCTTACTTTCAGAAAATATCTGAATTTTAACTCTTTATAAGAATATGTTAAAGTTGCCATAAATCTCTCCTAGATCAAATTAATTTCAAATAATCCCTCCTGTGATTACTCCAGGCCAAAACTTTTAGCAGATTCCCATGTTGTGGGTAAAGATTAAGAGATTATATAACTTGTTATTATCATTATTATTATAACTTGCCTTTATGCTTAACCTCATGTGACTCTGGAGCAGAAACACAAACGATGCCATTCATATATTATCTTAGTGTTTATAAATGTTTTGGTGTTAGTATAGGGTAGATGGTTATCAGAATCCTCTGACATTTAATTCTGTGACACACTGTATCTTCCTATGTGTTTCCGGTCATAAGGTGACACCTCAAATGACGTCTTATGAACATGCTCAAATATTATTTACATATATATCATATATACACGTTTTAGGAAAATTCCAATCGTAAATATTGCATTTCATTTTCATTGTCTGATAATTTTTATTTTTGTCTGTAGAAATGCATTTGGAGAGTATGATTATAAATATTAAGAGAAAAATTATTACAGAGACCTCCAAAGACTCCTCTTCAGAGATTTCTAAGCCCCTTTGATCAGCATTCATGTGATGAAGTCCAACAAAAATCCTTACTACTGAATGTTCTCTTGTTCCACTTTAAAGAAGAAGCAGCTATTTAAAAACTAGTTTTATACAGTTTTCTAGGACTCCTTCTTGTCCTCTTTTGATTTGGAACTTTGTGTTCTGTGATTTTAATGCACACTTGAACGCCCCATGAAACATGAGATGGATGAATTAAAGCAACAGTGTGAAAGTAGATTCTCCTTTAAGGCACTTTCTCTTTGTTGCTTTTTCCTCAAAGTACACTTAGCAAGGAGTATTAGGATTTGAGCATTCAAAATTCATGGATGTTTCTACAGGCATACAGAAATTCTTTCTAAATGGATAAGCCTAATGTTCCTTTTGAGGATGCTGTTGGTGTAGATAGTTATTTTCCTCCAGAAAGTATGATCTATTGTTATTTTTAAAATGTAGATATGTATCAAAGTAAATTTCCCCCATCTGGAACATATTGTGGTTCACATCTTCAACAAAATTAAATTGTTTACGGTATTTTAATTTATCAAGTGAGTATGTATCTTCCTATTAAGAAAATGGTTTGTCAGATGTCGTAAAACATTTTTTAACAGTAAAGGTCACATTTTATTGCAAAAACCTGTCAATGCTTTATGTCCGAGCTGTGAAATGTTATTGCTTCAGGGTGATAACGTGGGAGGGGGCTGTGGTTAAGAATGCTTTTCTGAGACCAGTTATGATTTACAGCAGTGAATGGAGAATTAAACCCTTAATTGAAGCCTACAGAGCAGTACCTAGAGGCTAGATTCAGCCTGAAATTTGATTCAGACAATTTTCTTAGTCAAGCCCCTATGGGCTTACCAGTTGATTCTCATGAGTTTTGATTGTGATTGAAAAGACAAGCTGTTTTCTGCTTTGCCCTGAACTTCCCTAAGGTAAATCACCAGTTTTAGTAAGTTTCTTGATTAACGTGGAGGGAGAGTTATCAGGGAGAGAGGAGCAGAGGCAGAGGGAAACAAAGAGATTGAGAGCACAGGAGTTTAACACTTTCCTGAAGTCCCAAAAAGAAAGTATTTTGCTATGTCAGATATCTCTAGAGGAGACTCTCATTTAAACTGATAAACCTGCCCTTCCTGAAATTACGATGGAACTATGGCTGTGGCTTCATGTACTTGCCACTGTGCCTCTTTAAAAGAGTGGTGTGGGTCACTGGTTACAAGCACCTTATATGAAGCTGAGCCACATCAGGTATCACCAAGGGGTTCCTGACTTAGATATGACACAAATGTCAGTACAGAGGTCACAGGATCCTGAATCAAATTTTCCATTCATTTCTATTTATAAGTAATATTCTTGTTTGTTCCCTCAAATTCTCTCTTTATCATATATTTATTTGGCATGTCTTACAGTTTAGTAAATTTCTTACTCTATTAACACACCCTATTCTGCCTTTGTCTCATGTATCAGTTTCCTGATTACTATGCTTAACATATCCTATGAGATTTGCCTATATTTCTTAAGCCTATACCTTTCTTATTATCTATGCTCAATACAATTTTCAACCACCCTTTTGTGTTTTTTATACATAGTAGAACTGAATATTTTCAAATAATGCAGCAGATCCACATTAAGTGTTGAATAAGATATGCCAGGTAATGTGCTGGGTGTTAATCAAGATTGGAGGATAAAATATAATCTCCAATTTACGTTTTTAGAATGGTGAAAGGGCTATGTTATTTACCTAAAGATATAATACCAGGGAGCTAGAAGCTTTTGTGGAATGGACACCACCAAGACAAAAATTGTGATTTAGAAAAATGAATCTGAAAGTAGTGTATAACACAGTATGTGGAAGGAAAGTTTAGATGAAGAAGGTCATTTCCATGGTCTAGGAAAGTAATAATATTTTAAACCACTGTAGTGGTTATGAGATAGGTGAGAGAGGGTCAGATACGAATCATATTTTGGAAGTAGAATTAACATTGTTTGGTAACTTACTGAGTATATAGATAGTTCAGGAGCAGGGGAGAGGAAACTAAGATAACCCTGAGCCTTCAAGCTGGGGTGAGGAGGAGATGACTGGCTATTGACAAATAAAAAGAGGAATGTAGGGAGTGGAGCCAGCAGAGGCAAAAGGGTGGTTTTCCAGTTGGAAACATACTGAATGTGATATTCCCACCGGACTTCTACAGAGAAGTGTAAGGCAAACAGAAAATGGCTCATAGAAGTCATGGCCAGAAATAAAGATTCAGGAATCATCTCCATAAAAGAGAATATTCAGCCAAGAGATTTGTTTCTATCTTCCAGAATAAGAAAATGGACATAATGTGGGAAAAATGATGGAACCTTGAGAATTAGCAGCATCTTGGGGTCAGTAGAAATGAGGAAGTTAGTGGAGAGAAGCCAGAGGAGGCAGAGGATTGGCAGAAGTAGATGGAAACCCCAAAGCAAGGAGCTAGGCAAAGCCTACGGGGAAAGGCAGAATTGGAGGACCCAGCAAAGGTAATGAAACTTGGCCAGTATTAATTTCCTGATGGCTTTGGGGAGAGAGATTTCAGTGAAGTGGTGGGGCAACAAATTGCATTTCAAGGTATTTATGAGTGAGGGGTGATAAATTAGAAACAAGGAAGAGAAACCTCCCTGGTTGAAAGTTTGCGAGTAAAGGAGAGGTACAGGAGAGTAGGAAGAATGAAGAAAAGAGATGGTATATTAGTCCATTCTCACACTGCTGTAAAGAAATACCTGAGACTGGAAAATTAAAAAGAAAAGAGATGTAATTGGCTCCTGATTCCTTCCACACGCTGTACAGGGAGCATGGCAGCATCTGCTTGGCTTCTGGTGAGGCTTCAGGAAATTTTCAGTCATGGCCCAAAGTGAAGGGGAAGCCAGCACTTCGTGTGGCTGGAGCAGGAGGAAGAGAGAGAGGAAGGAGGTGGCATACACACTTAAACAATCAAATCTCACGAGAACGCTATCAGGAGAACAGCACCGAAGGGGAAAATCTGCCCATGACCCGATCACCTCCCACCAGGCCTCATTTCCAACAATGAGGATTACAACTGAACATGAGATTTGTGTGGGGACACATTTCCAAACCATATCAGTTGGGTATTTTGTTTATAATAAATTTGCTCCAGAATAATTTACATAAAAACAGATTGCTGTGGTCAGAGATGAATATGAGTATGGAGGAGTAAGGCACAATCCCAAATAAAGAAGCAACTACTTTTCATATAGGCAAGTAAATATGGTAGTAGGATGTGAAGAAAATATTAGAAATTTAGTTATTGAAGTATCTGGTTTTGAACTAATAAATGTAGACAATTAATGATGTAATTTTGTATTTTGTTGAAGGATCTTTACTGCATGAAGGGCAGTATTAGGTCTAGAAAAATTCTTTTGTTATTCCACATTTTACATTTGGTCTCTGTAGTTTTTAAGACTTGTTACCAAGAGCATACCTTTATTCAAACAGAACGTGTACATTTTATATAATCATTGTAAAGAGGAGATTATACTTCATATTCCAAAGACCTAGGCTGATGCTCTTTAATACTTAATACTTTATTTTTAGAAATATAGCACTACTAATGTTTATTTTATGGAAAAATGATAGTGTATTAGACTAATAATATAAATAGTAAATTAATTGTAAGTAGTGCTGAGAGTGAAGATGTCTCTCATGTACAGATGAATTCCTATGGAAATAATGACACTTTCTGACTGTGAGTAAGATTATCCTTATATGCGTTGCTGAATAATATTGCAGAGAATTTCATAGACAAAGCAAGAGCTAAATAACTTTACCCTACCTTTTCTTCCTGAAGGAAATAATTACAGGCATACAGATTTTGTTTAGTTTTTAAAGATTTGTTTTGACTACAATTATTTTGGCAGATGCATCAAACTTCTACTCAATTATATTCAATACATATTCATTTAATACATACATACCCACTATGCCAGACCTCATAGGATCATATATTACAGTGAGGTAGCTTACAAAGGAGAATAAGGAACACTTGGAGCACATAGTATAATTATTTAAGTCAGGGGTGTAAAATCTTTTGGCTTCCCTGGGCCACACTGAAAGAAGAATTGTCTTGGGCCACACATAAAATACACTAACACTAATGACGCCTGATGAGCTACATTTAAAAAAAAAATCACAAAAAATCTCATAATGGTGTAAGAAAGTTTACAAAATTGTATTGGACTGCATTCAAAGCTCACCTGGGCCACACGTGCCCTGTAGGCCGGGGGTTGGACAAACTTGATCTAAGATTTGAGGGGTTAGGGAGCGTATGTTTGGTGTCTGGTTTGGCAATTGACTAGATTTATTTCTGAGAGAAAATAAGTTTTAAGAGAGCATGGCTCATTCAAAACTCTGAGTATAAATTAGGGAGTTGAGATATATGAAATGGTTAGCAGGGTATGGATTTTAGCCCAAGGGCAATAAGGAGTCACTGGAGCATTATAAGCAAAGTCAAGAAAAACTTACCCAGTACTACCTCAGGTGACATGATTAAAAGCTTTTCAGGATCATCTGACCAGTAGGGGAATAAAGTGGATGAGGCAAGCCTGAATTCAGGAAGCTTCATTAGACAACAGCTGAACTACTATAGGCATTACATGATGGTAGCTTAGGCTAGTGCTGATCTGTGCACTTAGAGAACTGAGTAGATCTGCAGGATACTTAGGGTGTGGAGTTTGTGTTGCCAGTACTTATTTGGGCATGGAGAATGAGAGAGGGAGAGGAAAGAATCAAAGATGCCCAGATATCTGGTTTGGGTGATTGAGCAGACTTTAGTGCTTTTCTCTAAACTTGGAATCACAGGAAGAAGATCTAGTTTAAGGCAGAAGTTAATAATATCCATGTTGGGCACACTGGATTTGAACAGTCTCTTGAACCATCCTCATGGAGGTGTTCTGTGGGCCTGAGGTTCTGGAGAGAGAAGGGGAGCAGCTATGTACCGAGTGATCATAGCCCCAGTGGAAGTGGTTATTCTCTGACCATGCAGAGAAAGAAGAGAAGGGAGCCTAGAACATGCGTAATTTTATGTATGAGGAACCAGAGAGAAAATATTTTAGGGTTTACAGATTGTACAGTCTCTGTCACAACTACTCAACTTTGCCTCTGTTGTTGTGACTCTAAAGCAGCCACAGACAACACACAAGGGGACGGGTGTGACTGTGATACATTCAAATGTACTTATGAGTGAGGATATTTAAATTTCATGTAATTCCCTCATATTACTACATATTATTCTTCCTTTGATTTTTAATTTTTTTTCAATATTTCAAACTGTATAGGTCTATTCTTAGCTCATGGACTAGATAAAAAGCAGTGGATCAGATATGGCAAAAATGTCACAATTTGCTGACCAGTGGCTTATGACATCACCCTCTGGTTATGAGAATCCAAAGAGGAAATGACAAGCATTGGTTCAGAAAGGTAGGAGAGAAATCCAGAACAGAACATAAAAAATATATATGGCATATAATTTTGAGTTAATTAGCTCTGACTTTTGTAGTGGCTGCCTACCAACCAGTTAAAATGTGCAATGGTTGAGGTTTAGGATATTTTTTAAAATATAGTATATTTCGGCCGGGCGCGGTGGCTCAAGCCTGTAATCCCAGCACTTTGGGAGGCCGAGACGGGCGGAGCACGAGGTCAGGAGATCGAGACCATCCTGGCTAACACAGTGAAACCCCGTCTCTACTAAAAAATACAAAAAAAAACTAGCCGGGCGAGGTGGCGGGCGCCTGTAGTCCCAGCTACTGGGGAGGCTGAGGCAGGAGAATGGCGTAAACCCGGGAGGCGGAGCTTGCAGTGAGCTGAGATCCGGCCACTGCACTCCAGCCTGGGCGACAGAGTGAGACTCCGCCTCAAAAAAAAAAAAAAAAAAAAATATATATATATATATAGTATATTTCATTTACTACTATAAAAGTAATACAGGTACTTGAAGAAAGAAGTCATCCCTTCCCATCCCTTATTTCCCCTTTTATCCACCATTCCCACCCCCCACAACATGAGTTCAGATGGCAAAAACCTGAGTTATCTGGTTATCTCTTAACAGCCAGTTCACTAACTTCTTCTGTCTCAATTTACTTTTCTGTAAAATAAAGATAATTTGGTGAATGAAAGAGGATGCATGACAAGACATGAGTGTATGTGCTAAGGCATGAGTTGAGAGTTTGGGGAAGATTAGCGCAGATATCATATATGAAAGCATCTAGTAGAATGTATGTAATATATTTAAA
Organism: Trachypithecus francoisi; assembly: GCF_009764315.1. NCBI lineage: Eukaryota > Metazoa > Chordata > Mammalia > Primates > Cercopithecidae > Trachypithecus > Trachypithecus francoisi. The sequence goes on from NW_022681458.1 coordinate 101,217,889, forward strand.
TGCTGTTCAAGCATTCTCTTTCCTTTCCATACTATTTGCAATGTGATGTCCTGTGTGAATTCTAATCCTTCATATCGAAGTGATTAGTTTGCCTGGTTTCAGATAAGAATAGATGGAAGTGGTTTAATCAATATCAGTATCAATCAGTATCTGTTGATTAAGGGATTAAATGATCCCTTTCATAATGTGAGCACCTGTGCATGAGCTGTAACAGACAGTTGAATGCAATGGCTTCTTAACAATTGCAAATTTCCTGTGCTGGGAATATTGTTGGTGATTGTAGAATTGAGTCCAGGTGCTGGTTGGATTTGTGCATTTGTGCACATCAGATATCATTAATGTAAGAAAAACTGTGAAGCCGTTGGAGAGAGGGAAAGACATGATTTGTGTCAGAACCTAAGTTTGCCATTTACTAGACAAAGACAAGTAACCTTAGGACAAGTTATTTAACCTCCTCACTAAGCCTCAGTTTCATTACCTGTAAAATGTGGATAAACTGCCTCTTTGTAGGTTATGGTGTGACTTAAATGAGAGGACATAAGATATCCAGCATAGTAGCTGACGTGCAGTAGGTTCCCAATAAATATTAGTTCCTCCCTTTTCCTTCTCTCTTATAAGAAAATCAATTTTGCCCTTTATTTCTACTTGCTCTGGACCATTTACCTTAAAGAACAAACCTAAATGAAAAAGAAGAGCTTTACTATGTGTTTGCAAACGGGTTGTTGGGAATGTGGAATGTGTTACATTTGAAGTAAATAAAATCCATTGTGATATGGGCCTCATACAAAGCTAAGATGAGGTCTATAATTAGTTTCATTTAAAACATTAAATTATGATGACTCACTTAATAACTCCAGACTACTAGGCTAAACTACGTTTGTGTTCAGCAAACAGTCATAAAAATCCTTGTTAGACATTTAATTACTGCACAAATTGTTTTGTAAAGCTCTGTAAAACAAACATGTTGATAGCAAAAATGTAGTCATGATTGCAAAAATACTAATCTTTAAAAATATATAAATTTAATTATAAGCAAGTATTTTATCATATAGAATTATTTACCTCTTACAGGCTTGTCATCCTTTTGTAACCCTACTCCTTGTTAAAGAAAAAAGTTCACATGCGAAACCTTTTCACATGTACAGATTGAGAAGAGATTTATTGTGTCCTTATGAAAACATGCTCTGTTGTATTTAATGGAGGCATATATTAACGTTTGTGAACATGAATTTACAAAATCAAATTTGTAAAGACAAGCCATAGACAATCCTTGACTAAATGATAAAGTGAATGAGTGTCAGTTACAGGAAGTGGCAGCGATTACTATGATTCAGGGTGGAGGTGGGGGAGATGAAGTGGTTATTCGTCAAGTCTCTTTGGACAAAACAATTCTGAAGTCATCATTCAAAGGCCTTCCTGTATAAGGCAGAGGAACTGTCTTCCCAAGAGTATTAATGTGATTTTCGTCAGTGATTTATTTATGAAGATCCTAGTTCTAAACTAATATTAGGAGAGCTACCCTATGACTTGAGCTCTACTGGAAGGAAGAATTAATAGTGTTAAAATCCTCTTCAAACTTCTTTGACTTAATCTTCTTTTAAATTACAGCACATTTTGGCTAGATCAGATACAGTTATAACTGGTAGCCATACTTCAATCATACTCCTGTGTGCATACAAACACAAATTTCACTTAAGTGACCCACATTAAGCACTGTCTTACAATTCTGACCTAATAACTAAAAATACAGAGAGAAGGGAGAAGGGCGGAGGGAGAAAAGATGGGAAGGAGAGACAGGGAGAGGGAGAGCAAGAGAGAGGGAGAGAGAGACGGAACCATTTTCTCAACATATTAGTTCAACAAACATTTCTTCAGCTACATTCTATTATTCAGACATTACAAGGATGAATTAGAACTTCTACACATAAACTTACAGTTTTGATGAAATATAAACAATTTAAATAAGGTATTATCATAGAAAAATATTACCATTGGCGGACCACTAACTCAATTTGGAAAATGAAAATACAGGCTTTTAGAAAGAGACGAAATCATTCAATGTATTTTACTACTTCTGAGAGCCTAACACAGTAATGGAAACAACTTTGTTCTGGGCTGTGTTATTACAGAAAATAGTGGAGTGTGGTTGTTGTCCTTCAGGATATTGCGAATAAAACATATTGAGAAACCTGTTCACTGATACAAAGAAAGGAGTTAAATCAAGGAAAATTGTGAAAAAAAAATTGTCATCAGTACAAGGGAATGGACAAGACAATGCTGGAAAATACAGATGAGGAGCTGACCCTACACAGGCTATCACTATCTATATAACCCAGTGGAAATTTATGGAATCCTGGCCTATAACAAAGATTCTATTTAAAGCTGATAGAAGAACCTTCTCTTTCAAGCTCTCCTGCTGTCTTACAGATTCAATAATCCTTCTACTTGTTACTTTATGCTGGCAAAATTACTGACCACTAATGGAACATTAAATCCTCCTTAGTCCATAAAATTCACAATTAGACAAAAAATACGAAGTAAATGTAAAAGCACCTATGGTATTTTCAGTGCAAGTGGCAGTTAACTCCATTTTGAAGTGAGTTATATCTTAAAATAAAACCAGATCTTACTGCATTTCATAAAATAACACATGGGGACCAAATTTTGGAGACTCTCTTTTATTAATTCTAAGGAAAGCACTAGAAGCAAAATGTTTAAAAATCTTCTCACGAGAAGTCACTGGTCAAGAGTGGGAACAATTATCCTGAAGGGTCTTTAAGGAACCAGCTCCTAGACTGCTAGGAAGATTGTTTCCGTGTCCGTGTATTTCATGTCTTTCCTCTTCCTTATAGGAGGTACCATATTATGTGTAAATATTATGCTGATACCTGTCAAAATGTACATTTATTACTAAATAGATTTTGTTTTGTTTTGTTTTTAGAACTAGTGAGAAAATAACACATGCTTCACTTGATCTGTGCTATGTTTAAAGTAGACACAGCAACATTTTTGCTCTGTATACTCGTAAGAAGTGCTATGGTCTGTAGATTTCTACTTGTGAATCAATTTGCATGCCAATATTATACAGGGAGAAAAAGTTATAAGTCAGAGATACCCTGTTTTTTTCATATTTGGGATTATTTCAGTCTAAATAATGCAAATACAGGCCAAAAAAGAGTAAAGGAAATGATACTCAAATCTTAATAAGGAAAACTGTACTTTACAGTGTCTTAGTGCTTTTGTGAAGTTATGGACAGTAAATAAGGGATGATTTCCACTTTGATTTTTCAGATTTGAACTGAATTACAGCATTTTTTTTTGGTCTACATTTTACTATTTTTTCAAAGAACATGCTGCTCTCAAAGAAAGATAAGTACAAAAAATAGAAAAAAAATTGAATTTGGATGATCTAGTTACTGATTAAATCCTAGCCTGTACAACATGGAATATATTATTTTTTTTTAACATTTCTTGTCTATCTATGCTCATGGTAGGCAGAATAAATGCCCCTCAAAGATATCTGGGTCCTAGGCTCAGAAAATTGTAAATATGTTACCTTACATAGCAAGAAGAACTTTGCAGATATTATTAAATTAAGGATTTTGAGATAGATTTATCCTGGATTATCTGGGTGTGTTCAATATAATAAAAAAAGTCCTTAAAAGTGGAAGTGGGGGGTAGAAGAAGAGAACCAAATTTGATGTCAGAAGCAGAATTTGGAATGATGAGATGTGAGAAGGAATCAACCTACCATTGCTGGCTTTGAAGACAGAAGGGATCTATTAGCCAAGTGATGTGGGAAGCCTTTAGAAGCTAGGAAAGACAAGGAAATGCATTGTCCTCTGGAGCTTCCAGAAGGGAACACACCCCTGCAGACACCTTGATTTTAGCTAAGTGAAACCCATGGTACCAAAGTAGTTCAGAAGTTTGTGTTGTTTTAAACCACTGGTTTGTGGTACTTTGTTAACAGCAGAAGGAAGGAACAAATACACAGTGGTATACCACTGTGTGGAAGTAGATTTGAAACTGGACAAAAAACAGAGGCTAGAAAACTTTTGAAGAGCATGATAATAAAAATACTAGATTGTGCTGAACAGACTATTAGTAGAAATATGGAGGTCAATGGCTCTGATAGTAAGGACTCACAGGAGATGAAGAGTGTGGTAGGGAAAACATACCACCTTAGAGAATACCTAAGCCCTTGTAAGTAGACTGTTAGAAGAAATACACACACTAAAACGTTGCTCACGAAGAATTATAAGGAATTAAGAACATGTTATTTGACAGATGGGGAGAGGGTACCCTTGCTATGTAAAGGCAGAAACTTAGAGGAATTGTGTACTGCAGTTATGAGGAGAGCAGAACTTCTAAGCGATGAACTTAGATATTTACACGGGGAGATTTCTATGTAAACTGTTGAATGTGTGGCCTGGTTTCCTACGTGCTGCTTACAGCAAAATGTGAGAGGAGAGACATAAAGTAAGCAAAGAACTGTTAAACAAACAAAAAACAGGACTTAATGATTTTAGTAATTCTCAGCTTACTTTAATGGCAAATAATGCAAAAGTTGAGATTCACTGTAAGGAAAGCATGGTCTAGAGAAACAGCCACAGTGCATCTGGACAGTCTTTCACTGGCATATCAGAAATATCAAAAGGTCAGAATACTCAGTCACACAAAAAGGTTCTTTGAAGAGATTTAGAAATTGCATGGGACTGGTGATTCTTTTTTCCCCTTTCATTTCACACTTTTTGGAACCAGAATATCTATCATTGTTATCCTGTGTCTGTACCACCATTATACTTTGGGAGCAAATTGTTTTTTGAGAGATTTCATGAACCCACAGATGGAGAGAAATTTGATCCAGGATGAATCATACCCACAATCTCACTTGTACTAATTTAGATGATTTCAATGGGACTTTTCAATGATTTCAAAGGGATCTGGGACTTTTGTGTTGATGAGATTTAAATAAGAGTTTGGATTTTGAGTCGATGCTGTAATAGATTAAAAATTTGGAAAACTTCACAACGGGGAGAAGGTGTTTTTCATTTGTGGCGAATGTAAATATTTTGAGGCCAAATGAGTAGCATGTAGTAGGCAGAATAATGTCCTCCCTGCTGCCACAAAGATCTCCACATCCTAATTCTTGGAAACTTTAAATATGTTGTTTCATGGCAAAGGGGAATTAAGGTGGGAGATGGAATTATGATTGCTAATTAGCTGATCTTAAAGAAATTTCCTGAATTATCAGGGTAGGCCCAAAATAATTATAAATGTCCTTAAAAGTGAAGATAGGGGCAGAACAAGAGAGTCAGAGGGAGATGTGGCAATCTATGAAAAAGGTCAGAATGAGGCCAAGTAGGAAGGCATCAATTAGCCATTCCTGGCTTTGAAGAGAAAGTGGGCCAGGAATAAAGGAAAGGGGGATCTTCTAAAACTGAAAAAGGCAAAGAAACATATTGTTCCTTAGAGCTTTTAGAAAGGGACACTGTTGATACCTTAATCTGAGCCCATTGAGATCCATGTCAGATTTCTGAACTATAAGATAATAACTTTGTGTTTTAAGTAACTAAGTTCGTAGTAATTTGATACAGCAGTGGTAAGAAACTAATTTGATACCATTATACAATGACCGACTTAAAGGCATAGTTATATCATGAAAGTCAAATTTGTAATGAACGTCTACCACAGACATGGCTGTCAGCAAATATCCTATTGTTTAGATATTTCAGGGTTACTCTTTCTGCTGCTAGTGCTGTGACATGAATTATTATTTTTGTTTAACTTTTCACTCTCCTCTATATTAAGACAAAGCCCCAAACTCTGCTATTGCTTCTGTCATTGTTACATGGAGGTACATGGTGATAGATACGTATATATGCAGATTACAATAACTGAATAATAAAGCAAAGCGATGATGCCCTTATGCCAACCTTTCTTATGTTTCAGAAATATTTTTTAATAAATACTTCTTTTTTTATTTCATCATCTCAAGTCATTTCTTGATCTGAAAACAAAAAATGATAGATACAGATAGTTTTAGTGTATATTCATGAGTATGTACATGTACTCGGTATATGCTTTTTGCAGATGTTAAAACAATACACGTGTAATTTGTGATATTGAGTCTCAACTCTAGAAGTAAAATATTGCACAGAGTAGTTGCAGAATATCATACCATTTAAGGAAAGACAGGAAGAAGTGTGCATTTTACTCATGGTTCTCAGAATCATGATATTACTACAATCCCCTTCTCCTGGCAGTGCTGGATATTAAAATTAGAGAGTCAAAACATAGATTCACTGTTATGCCTTTAAATTAAACAGCTAATGAGCTAGAATAATGACCCTTTCTCCTAACTGGTTGTAAGAATAATTAGATTTAAAAATATTTCACACATGAATGCAACCACAGTGTTGCCAGTCAGAGAAAGTGAAGATAGAGCACCATACTTAAATTTTCTAACTCTGATAAAAGCCATTTTGGTGCTTGGGTGGTAAACAGGACAGTTGCAATATTAATCATTGTCCAATATAACTAAGATCTTGAAAAAATAGAATACAGATAGGTGGGCACTAATAGGATTGTATGAATATAAAAAATAATTCAAAATATTACAAAGAGCTCTCTGTTTAGAATAAAATTCCAACAAATCAAATTGTTCAAAATTTCAGTTTATAGTAATTTGGATTTACTAGACATAGAAAGAAAGCATTTTTCTTCAAAGCATTCTTGTCAAAATCTTTCAAAAACATACTAAAAGGGTATTATTCAATAAAAATGGAAAAGCCTTGAGGGCCTCAAAAATCATCATTGTATGTGTGAATCTTAATCATACCCTAAGGTCCATAGTCATTTACAAGGTATTGATGTATATGTGTACTGATACCAGGAAATATTTTTAGGGTGGAGACATGATTCAACCTTACATCTTGTGTTTTATTCCAAATGTCTTTACTTTCATATGACAATTTCTACTTTGTATTATGATGAACTGAAGTCCTTGAAATTTTAACAATATTTCTGTAATTTTAGAGTATTAGAATTTTAATATTCATTTTATGTTATCTAGAAATGCTGGTTTCCTTCAAAGTTAAGTTTTGAATTTTTGGTATTAAAAAGTGTTTAAAGGACACTAAAAGTAGCGGAAATAAATTTTTGTTGTAAGCTTTATTTTATTTTAGTTCATAATAATTTGTGAAATTAGAAAAGATCTGTTATAACTTAGAAGTCTCTGGTATAATCATTGTTAAAGCCAATAGAGGCAGACATGTTGCTGATTGAATAGGATTTCTTTCTGTTTGTTCTTTTTAAAAGAAAGTCAAAGTTTGATACTGATTATTCATATCAGTTTCAGTGCTACTCATTAGCAGTCCCAAATGTTAAGAATTTAACTTTCTAAGAGTATCTTCAATGCAAAAGCTATTATATAATTTTTTGATAGTCCCTGCCTTATAGTTTTATTGGCTTTCATACCACTTCCATCTGTCTAGAAAACAATTAAGATGAGGAACACAACTTCATCAATTGCAAATTCATGGTGATTAATTCCTCTAAACAAGTTTTATATTGAAAAATGGGGGGAAATAATTGTACACTTAATTTCCTGATCTGTTATCATCTAGGACGTGAAGACAATAATAATATGTGGCATATAAATACAAATAAACTCTCAATAAATGGAATTTTTGAGAGGAATATCTGGTATTGTTAGTGTTTTTAAACTCAGCTTTTGTTTGTCAGATAATGCTTCCAACCTTTAGATAGAGCTAACACTTTCTAATATTTATTGAATGTGTTTTTAAACTCAGCTTTTTTTCAGGTTGTGCTTCCATCTTTTAGATAGAGCTAATACTTTCCAATACTTACTGAACATGATGCCTTTAGGTTTGGAAAAAGACTGACAAAACTTGATTTGAATATATTGAGCAGTTCCCATAATTGCTTAAGAAGAAAAGTCTCATGTTGAAAGTATCTGGGCAAATGATACTTCTAAACCATATTTGTTTTTGATACCCTTGTAAATAGTGTCAAGACACAAAAATAATATTGATAAATAATGTCTTCCTCTCTTTAAAAGTCCTGATTGCCTGATTTTATAAATCAAGAAACTTGGTTTATTCATTAAGTTCCTTAGTTTGCTTCAAATTTAGTTGTCAAAATTTCGTTGTAGTAATTGTTATTACTTAGTCCATAGGGGCCCAAATGCTGTGTCATCCCTGATAAATCATGCTGCCAAAAAGCAACATTAATTATTTCTGCTCCATCTAGTAGACATCAGCATCAAAATTTTGCCTCAGCTTTCATCTTATGGTTGAAGTAAGCCCATTCATCATCTTTTTCGAAATGAATGGGATTGGATCATGAAAGATTTTTTGATTGGCAGGCTTCATGGTAGATGTGAATAGGCAGTGGTCAGCAAAGACCTTGCAGATTTATTTTCTTGGTCATGCTCCTGCCTCCAATAACTCACTACGTCTTTGTGCTGCAACTTTTGGAGGTCAGAGAGGTGACAGTATGTGAGTAGTAGCTAGGCTGACTTCTCAACGATCTTCTTTAAAACCCTTTTAGTTTCTTGTTTTCTAAGCACGTGGAAGGGACCCAGAAATATAAAAACAATAGCAACTATTTTACCATGCTAGTTTGCTGGGGCCATTGAAGTGTGCCCAAGGTCATAGCTGGTGTATAAAGGAGCCAGTTAAAAGTTTACATGTGAAAGGATAGCTTCTGGAGCGGACATTACACATTTATGGGAAGAGCTCCAGCAGATTCTTAACTAACCTCTAATGAGGAACTCCTGAGCAATAGCAGCGACCCACCCATTAAGGATTCCTCATTGACAGTCACTGTTGGAGAGACATTCACCAGGGTACAAGTTGATCAAGATAGCGAGTAATTTCATAATTTTCAATAGAAATGTCCTCCACAAATTCATTAACCTAAAATGTCCTGTCTTCACCCTGGAAGAATGAAATGTTTTTGAGAGGTGAAAATATCAGACTAAATGAAATGAGTTTTGTATGTTTTTATGTTCTGAAGTCTAATTACCATTAAATACATATGACTAAACACTAAAGAAGATATATTATCAATGCCAAACTTTTGAATGGATTACATTTTGATTCTTATCCTAATAGTCATTTTTAAATGAATTAAGTTAATGCAAAATATATCACACAGGGAACCCTGAAACATTCTGCATAAATTGAATAATGTTTCTCATGAATTTGTTTAATATTTCATAGATGTAGTCTTATCCGTGTTCTTTGCCCTGTTTGCTGCACTACCTTGTATTATATTCTTTGGTGAACATTAAATGGAACAAATGCTTTAATCTAGGCATAATAATTTATTATATTCCCTAGAAAGAAGTGTTCACTGAAGTTATAATAAATACTTCGTAAGAGCAGTGTGTTTCGGAACAGACTTGAAGGGTCTGCTATTGAGTGTACACATTTTATAGGTATGATTAAAACCAAATGTGTTGTATTCAATTCCTCATCTGATGGACTTCTTTCATTCCAAAAACTAAATGGAAATATTGTCTTCACAAAGTTTCCAGATATTTTTGTTATCCATTAACCCACACAAGCACTCTGAGCATTGCTTTACTCTTTATTCTGAACTATTCTTCAGCTCATTTATTTTCAAAATCATATCTAAAAATTAAAGTACTCTGAAAAGTACATTGAATCTGCAAAAGGAATTAATAATATTTCCTGAAAGAAATGAATTTCTTTCCATATCTGTTTCATGTTGTTACTCCCCTTTGATAATAGCCCTGCTTTCATTCACCTAAATCCTCTTATACCTCAAGTTCTAACTTCACTCCTATTTCCTTAAAAGTTCACTCTAGGGCAACACTTCCCTGGTCATCTATGACCTCTAATTGTCAGTGCATTAGGACCATACACGGTCATGCTTTCATGCCTCGTATCTCTCATAGAGCATCCAACTTGGTGATCAATAACTATTTATTGACAAATTAATTTCTCTATTAACCTATTACCTTATTCTAAGCTGATTTTACAAATTGGAAATTGTTGTACATATTATTATGCAATTGATTATTGCCAGAGGGAAAATGATTGTCTTTTCATATGCCTTCTCTTACAACATAGAGACTTTTTTGTGGAGTAACCACATGAATTCACATTTTCCAAACACAGCCATTCATTGCAGTGTATTGTCTAGCTAAAGCTGTGTTACTACCCTCAGAGGTATATAAGACAACAATGTTGCCATTTTTCCTGTGCTAAACAATGAAAATAAGCCAGAATAATCCAGAAATAAATCCAACCTATACTAGGTCTTAAACATCTTTGACATACCCATCCACCTCTTACGGATTCTCAAACTTTCAGAGTAAGAGGGTGGATCAGCAGAGGCAGACTGTCCTGAGCTGGGAGATATAGTGCTCCCTGACAATAGATTTTCTCCTTTTTGAAAGCCTTTGAGGTTTTTGCATTTAACCTTTTCAGAGGCAACACAACCTCAGTGGAGCACCTTTAACACCCAGTAATTCACAAAAGCACGAAGGTTTAAAAACTCTCAGATCTAACAGTGTGGGCTACAACTTATGATATGGAATGGGATCTCCTATCACAAAGAGGAAGAAACACCATTCATCTCAAATATATGCATCCAAAACCATCATTTCTCTTTCCAAATCCCTTTGTAGAAAATATCTTCTTTAAACATGTGAATTTAGATATTGAATATAAAAAGTTAGAAGGATTTTTAAATGCATCCTGAAATTCTATTCTAGCAAGAGCTCCTGAGTTTTCATCTTCTCCTTAAATCACCTTTTTCTTTAACTTATTTAAGGAAAGGTAAAATATTTCCAAACACATGACATAAAAAGGTTAATACATTTTCATAAATGTGGTTAAGGCATTCAACACTCTAAATAAACTTTATTCAACTATGTACTTAATACATAAGTAAATATTTTGATGATTTCAAGAAAAACGTAAAATTATCCCAGTACTTTCATTTCAATCCCTGCTAGTTTGTAAGGGATTTGTTCCTTTTGAAATGTTGTCCATGCATTATGAAGGGAAAAGATCTCTAACAACTTATATCAGCCTCTCTGTCTCAGAAACAAAAAACAAGGCAGTCATGTGGAAGGAGGGAAAGGAGCAGTCATTTTTTAGCAAGGTAAGATAAATGTATTTCTTACCTATATACAATTTGATAATATCTTTTCTTTACCCATAGGCAGAAGATGACTGTTAAATCAAATTATCCCTAAAAACTTTTTTAAAGATTGCCTATTGTATTTACAAAAACAATAAAAACTGGTTCTTTTGCATGATTAGGTAAGGGTTGCAACTTCATAGATTCCCTCCATACCATCTATACTAAGAACTTCCCCCAAAAACAATTTTGTCAATTAGTATGATCACTTAAACATAAACTCATTTTTATAGGATGTGGATAGAAGGAACAAAAAATATTGACATTCAACTGATTGGTAGACCTGATTTGAATTCTGGTGTTATTATTTCCTTTTAAATTTACGTATTTAAGTATAATTTCCATAACAAAAAATCACTCATTTCAGATTGCCATTATGAGTTTTGGTATATTTACAGAGTGGTGTAACCATCCCCACAATCGACTTTCAGAACATTTCCATCATCCCCAAAAGAAACCTTGTGCCCATTCACAATCACTTCCTACTCCCACCCCAATCTTAGGCAAGCAGGGATCTACTTGATGTCCCTGTGAATCCTAGTATTAATAACCCAATTTCAAAAATGTGCATATTGTCATTCAGAGAAGTGAAGAAGTAGTCCCAAGAATGAATGGCTGGTCATCCCATATTTTACATGTAAATAATGCTTATGCAAACCCTATAAATCATGTACTACTATTTCTCCTCTTTTACAAATGTGGAACTTGCGGTACAAAAAGATGAAATAACTTTCTAAAAGTTACACACTTAGGAAATAATGAGAGAGTGAAATTTGTAGGTAGAGTTTTGATATTCTGATTAATTCTGTTGTGTGTTAAAGGAAAGGGGGAGATAATTAAAGGTTTGAGGTATTTATCTTCAGTTTGTTTACATTTAAATAAAAAAATGTGCTGAGCAACAGTATGTGCAAAGCATGTGCCAAGCATGGGAGAGAAACAGAAGGAGTAAAGTGCTCTAAAGCAGGGATGTCCAATTGTTTGGCTTCCCTGGGCCACATTGGAGGAAAAATTGTCTTGGGTCACACATAGAATACATGAACACTAACGATAGCAGACGAGCTAAAAAAAAAAAATGCAAAAAAACCTCGTAACATTTTAAGAAGGTTTATGAATTTGTGTCAGGTCACATTTACAGCCATCCTGGCCCACATGCGGCCCTTGGGTAATAGGTTGGACAAGCTTACCCTAAAGTATTTCTCAACAGAGTTGGGAAGAACAGCAGGATACCTGCTAGATCAGTGGAGTGGTTGAAGGTGGAGTCCAGAACAGGGCAGATGACATGTTGAATGTGGGATTAGTATAGAGGCAGTCAGACTCAGAACCCAAAGAGGAAGTTATATCATAGTACATATCACTTTAAGTGCAAATCCCAGCAGGACACATCATTAACAAATCTTATCTTCATCAGTGGGACAAAACAGCTGGCCTGTTGGGGTTGCTGAGTGTGGAGAAGGTAGTTCCAAATATTTTAAACATCTTAACAAAATAATGGAGGTATTATTTCTATACTTTAATAACAATGGGATGTAGTAGTGCAGTGTGAAAGCAAAAGTACATATTAATCCCTATTTCTGCATGCGAAGCACCTTGTGTTGTCTTATTGGTCGATAGAGCAAACAACCTTTCCTTCAGCGAACGTACATTAAATCCTGACTTTGAATATAAAGTGCTCAAGATGCCCTGTAGAAAGGGTTCACGAGTAAGTAACCAGTACACTCACTGCAGAAAGTTGAAGAGACACGAGGGTGTCCAAGGAAAGCTCCATTATTTCTACAGGAGCGAATAGGTACAAATTTGCAGAGAAGGAGCTCTTTGAGCTGAATCTTAAAGGACTGAGAAAACAAAAATTTAGGCAAAGGGTTTAAGGTGAGAGACACATACTTAATCTACGTAATAACTTCATAATCCATTTCTTAATTTCACATTGATGAGATAATCTCTTATAATCTGAAAAATATTACACTCTTGCTAAGTATTATTTTTATGGAAGAACATTGGAAAAAAATAGTGTGCAAGTGTGCTAGGGGTGAAACAGATAGATTGCTAAAGCACAAGATCTTGGTTGTGTTCCTTTAGTTAAAGCCAGTCAACAGTTTTCCAAATCATCACTGTTTTATATTTTTTCCCCAGCGGCATTCTGTATCACTAGACTTTGACACAGATGTAAGCATTTGGAAGAGATATTTGACAACCTCACCCTGACCCCCATCTTCTTGCACATAAGAGAATTTGCATTTCCATTGCCATAGAACTTGAAATTTGTAGGTCACTGAGATACACTCTGCTAATTTCATGGCCCTGATCTCTGATTGTTTAGGCACAGGTATTGCCTTTTTATATAAATGAAACAAGAAATGGTTATTTCCATTTGGGATTTCTATATCAGACCTAGAGATAGGGATTGGGGTAATTAAGGTGTAATGTTCCCAGTAGAGAAGTATATGAGGCAATAAATAGTGGTTGAGGTTGGTTAAATGCCAAAATGAAGCAGTGATGTCTGATAACTGCTAAAGCTATTTATGGTAAATATACTCCTAAACCATGAACATTAGTCCCATTAGATGACAGAATTTAAAAAGCAGTAAGAAACCATAAAAAGTAAAACATGCAATTTGCTTTCTTTGTCAGAGATACGAAAGTGCTGAGTTGTCTGTTTTTCCCATTGAGAATACATTTAGCATGTAATTTAGGTGAAAAGGTAACACAGTATAAACAAAAATATTTATTGCAATAAAGGATATTAAATATAAAATAGATTGCCTGGGCTGAAATTGTCATCGTTGAGGAAAAAAGTTGTAGGAGAAGGAGGAAGGAAAATACAAAAAAGAAAGATCTACATTTCTCTCATATTAATTTTTATTAAATTAAACCACAGCTGATTATAATAATCTCATGCATTTTGCCTACTAAATGGGCCCTAAGTCTATGGCAAGGACAAAATAACAATTTGTAAATCTGATTCTATCAGTGTTGTCTGATATTTATAGAAAGGATGTTTAAAAGGGAGGGTTTCATTTATCTCTTTGTGTTTGTTTTCTACTGTACTACTTCCCTGTCCAGAATAAAGCTTAAATGTCTTTGTATTACATCCAGCCAGCCTCAGAGGCTGGCCCCTTCCTAATAGACTCCTCTCCCTTCCTATTCTGCCATCCATGCTCTTTCAAAATTTTAATGATAAAAAGTCTTATCCACAAGTAGTGATGGGTGTGTTTTGTGACTCACCATATAATTAGGACAGAATTGATTTCTCTGGCATCATTAGAACCTAGAGAAATTTTAGTCTGCCCTTTAAACTTCTGCACACTATATCCTTTTTTCCAGTCCTATTACATATACCAGAGGAAAGAGAGTTGGTTTTTATAATGTTTGCAACAAAAACAGCAAGTTCAAATGATGTTTTCTTGTTGGAGATAAAACCGCAAAACCTATTTGCCTTTATTGTGAAAACTTTTAATTTTTTTATTTTTGCTGAGACAGAGTCTCGCTTTGTTGCCCAGGCTGGAGTGCAGTGGTGCAGTCTCAGCTCATTGCAGCTTCTGCCTCCTGGGTTCACGTGATTATTGTGCCTCCGCCTTCCTGGTAGCTGGGATTACAGGCGCATGACACAACGCCTGGCTAATTTTTGTATTTTTAGTAGAGGTGGGGTTTCACCATGTTGGCCAGACTGGTCTTGAACTCCTGACCTCAGGTGATCCACTCATCTCCGCCTCGCAAAGTACTGGGATTACAGGTGTGAGCCACCGTGCCGAGCCTATTGTGAACAGTCCTGAAAAATAGAGAAATAGTCTACCAGAAGAGATATTCATATACAAATTTTTAGTAAAGCCTTGCAGTTTAGGAGCCATCATTGGTAGCAAACCACAGGCAGGAATTGAAATGTGAGATGAGCAGATTCAGTGCTTCAAGGACATGTGGATGACATTGTGAGGAATATGTCACTAAGGTCAAGAGTTGGAGAATGGTAACAAATTTTCTTAGGTTATGAGGTAATGGTACAAACATGGGAAGTTCTTGAAGGCCCCTGAGTTATGATAAGGCATATAATAAGGTGAAGGAGCTAGAAGAATATTTATAGATGGCTTATACGTAAGGCTCAAATGTCTATATGGATGAATTAAACAATTATGCTTCAATTATAACTCAAAGAGCTCCTGTACGTTCTGTTAATTTTATTTATTCCCATTATATTTTTTCTTTCCTGTTAATCTTTACCTCTTCTCTGCAAATAGTCTTCTGAAGTTAGTAAATAATATGTTGGACTCTTCAATATGCCATTAGATTATCCCGTTATCCTCAAATTACAAAATTGTTCAGGTCCCTGTTTAAGTGGTCTCACCATGGAGGGGTGTTTCCTTACCTTTATCTCAAGTTTTCCCTGTCTGTTCTTCTCTATATCCACACTCTGTTCCTTTCTTTCGTATTGCATATAGCTATTTATAAATATTTCTGTTTATTACTCCTCCTGTTTGTCTCTAGAGTCCTAGCTCCATAATGGGAGAAAAACATTCTGTCTTGTCCACTATTATATCCCTATCACTTAGAATGGTTACCGACATACGCAAGCGGCATAATATATATTTGGTAAGTCAAACATTGAATGAATGATGTTTTCTCTCACACAATGAGCTTTTCTCTATGACTCACTAACTCTAAAAACAAGATTTGAGTTACTTGTAAAATTCACTGATGTGCAACGTGGTGTTTCTTAAACGAGATTATGTAAAACGTTCCAAATTTTAAGGAGAAGCTGAGCTTAAAAATTCATACTATAACTTTTTGCTTAAGCAGTTTCAGAGAAAAAAAAATGGCCACAATATCTGAAATTTGAATTAGAGTGAGGGGCTGCATACTAATTCAGTTCAATTTAATTGAATTCATTTTGATTCAAAATATTAAATAAGGTGCAGTCTATGGTATATAAAAAGATAAATAAGAATTCACTCACTGTAGGAGCTTCCATTTTACTGAGGGAATCCAACAATTACTTATATAGAACAATGTAATACAAGCCAAATTTGACTATGTGTCATCATAAACGTGTATATGGAGAAATGTGGTCATCTGGCTTGGGGTGTAAGAAAAAGTAACTAATGAGATATACCTTGAGGAGTAAGAAATTCAGGAAGGAAGGAAGAACATAGCATATATAAAGATGGAAGACTCAGAGGGGACTGGGGTACTACGTAGCATAATTTGCCTAGAATTTATGGTATTTTAGGGAGATACTGAGAAGTAAGACTAGCAGTGGGGATGGGAAAACCTGTAGGGGAATCTTAAATTCTCAATACTCTGAGGTTCCTCTGCAGATTTAAATCTTGTACTCTATTCACTCTAAGTAGTAACCACTATTATAGTTTTTATTTTGTTTTTCATTTTCCTTGAAGGAGAAAAACAAATTAAACATTTGTGTTGAAATAGATTTTAAATTGCCATCCTCCAATATGTTATATTCTTGTGAAAATAATTTTGTTGTGTAATAATGACTTAGATTTCAATGTTTCCTCCTGTGTTAAAAGACATATTTGCCCTTATAAAAAATATTCATGATGGGATAGAATTAAGAGTATCTAGTGCTCCAACAATTAGCTTAAAGTGTGATCGAGGGTTTCTTCCCTGAACTCTTGGCCATTCTTCAATTATTAGCTCAAATATTGTTTCCTTGGGTTTCCCTTCCCTGACACACTTACTGTCCAACAGAGCTCCCAATTATGTACACTCTTGTCCCTGGTCTTCTAGGATACTTGCAGCATTTGTAATTGCACTTAGAAATTCTGACTTACTCACTTAACTCGAAGTGTCAAGAGACTGGACTCTCTCGATCGATGCAGTATATCCAGCAGCTCACATAAGATGTGTTGCCAAAGATAAGTCAGTAATTATTTTTGGAATTAATTAGTGGTCAATGGGCTTTTTGTAACAATTCCAGCAATATTACTTATCATAATTATGAATTTTCCGTGTATAAATCCAAATGCCTTTCATGCATGAAAACAATCTTAGAATGTGGATCTGCAATCCTACATGTTCAGTGTTCCAGCTTGAACCAGTGAAGTAAATGTTGTGCTTACAAATCTTTAGTTTTCTATTACATATCTACAGATCTTGATCTATAATCTTTACATGTATACATATATATATAATCTTTTTTATCCATTAAAATAAAAATGATAGAAAAGATCTCCTTTTTAATGTTGGAGTCTGAGAGTTGTATTTTATAGCTGTGAACATTTGAATTAATTTCTGCTATGCTCTTATTTCTAATGGCTGTCTACAAGAAATATGTGTGCTCTGGAATGCTGAGACAAACAAAATAAACACATTTTTAAAGTAAAATAGCTAAATTGCTATAGTAATGTTGAATTTAACTATTTTCTATATTATTTTGGCCCAGTTTAGCAAAATAAATATCAGAGTCATGTTTGAAAATAATTCCATATATTAGTTTCCAGGATCTGTGCTTTCAGAGATTGCAATGAACATAACACTTTTTGTACTGTTTCTCATTGAGAAAAACAAAGGATCCTATTTATTTTTGTTTGTCTTTTTCCTGCAGACTAGGGCACTTTTTCTTTTGCCTTATGAGAGATATAAGCAACTATCTAGGCAGTTGGATTTAAGATTTAAGTAAGCTCTAAATTTGATTCCTTTTGTGTATTCATTAACTTCATGCCGACAAAGCAGATGGTCACTTGTATAATTACTTATGTGTTTATAAAGAAAATCAATTAGCACTACCCCTGTGGAGTTCTTACCTTTTTCCTCTTTAAATTCTCACCAACAAATGTATTGATAGAGTCAGCTTTTGGCACATGCAAATTCCCATAGTTGTGTGTAAGCCAGGGATCTTCACACGTTAAAGAAGCTTGAAAAGAATCAAGAAAAACCCAGGGGAGACTGTTAGAAAGAGGGAAAGGAAGAGATGAGAGTGGTAGGGAAAAACAATGAGGGATCAGAGCAGCGCCTTGAGAGCACACTTGGACATCGGCCATTACATGTGAGGTGGAGGAACTTTTCTGAGTTTCCCTAAAAGGCTTAAAGTAAGGGGTTATTGGGTGGACCACACAGGACATATTAAGTAAGATACAAAAGTAATGTACACAATTGACTGAAACTCTGAGGATAATCTGGGATGCACGGAGAGAATCATTATTCATAGAAATTGGTCACTCATCAGGTAGTCTAGAGTCATGGATAACGAAAGCAGGTACCGTGTAGGTTTTCTCCCTAACTTTTCCTATATTTCATTCTGGACCTAAACCAACCTGCCCATAGAGTTTGAATAAAGGGCCCACCAGTCTCTTTCAAATGTGCCGTATCTCTGGGGATTGGAGGAAAATGTTTATAGGAGTTTTAAACTTTGTTTTCCAAACTCATTTATTATTTCAATTAGACTTACATACTCAGGTAATATTTTTGAGTTTTTTTTTTTTTTTTTTTAACTTACCGTAATCATGAGAAGTTAGGATTTTCAGAAAACTAGTTCTCCGAAAGACATTTTGACTATTTATATTGTTTGATTTTTCAAAATTTTCTGCAAATATTTTTAAATAAAGGAAAGGATTACTCACGTAAAATAAGATTCAAAATTTTTCCATAGGTCCAGTACTTAAGTACCGTAAGGGAGGAAGTGAGAAATTTATCACAATTGGTGGTTCCTTTCAATCCAAAGATGTAAAGAACAGAGATACTGATTTTCACAGTTCTATTATAGTTGAAATATTTTCCAGTATGTTTGTGATGTACTCATGACTTTAACAAGTATTTTTATTTTCATATTTTTAAAGTGTTAAATACAGAGATCTAACGTGCATTTTTGAGAGCTATATGGTGGGGAATTCCAAAGAATAAATGCACCTTTAGTCCGTGCACAGTGGCTCATGCCTGTGATCCCAGCACTTTGGGAGGCTGAGGCGAGCAGATCACAAGGTCAAGAGTTCAAGACCAACCTGGCCAATATGGTGAAACCCCCCCTCTCTCTACTAAAAGTACAAAAAATTAGCTGGTGTGGAGGTGGGTGCCTATAGTCCCAGTTACTTGGGAGGCTGAGGCAGGAGAATTGCTTGAACCCGGGAGACAGAGGTTGCAGTGAGCCAAGATCACGCCATTGCACTCCAGCCTGGGCGACAGAGTGAGACTCCATTTCAAAAATAACAGCAACAACAGCAACAACAACAAAACACCTTTAATTACGCCCCTATTAGTTACTTTTATCTCCGTTATTCTCCATTTTTAAGCTTATTGTGGTGAATATACTACAAAGGTATATGGTATATACCTTTGATTGTATATTTTTGTACTCTACATTCCTAAAAGTAAAGTTACTAGGTTACAGAGATTCCACATTTAAAATGTACTAAGTCTTACCAAATAGTTCTCTAAATATTGTCTCAGTTTATAATTCCAGCAACCTCCTACGTGAATGCCCTTTCCCCACCCCCTCACCAACAATGTACCTGTTAGAAAGGAGTCTTCCTACTTGAACTCTTTGGCAGTTACTGCCTCACACTCCTCTACATTGCTGGCCACACTCTCTTCAAATGTTCGTATCTCCTTCATGGTCTTATTCTTAGAAGTTGAACTTAACTTCTCCCAATCTTACATTTTTCTGCCTCTTGCTCTCTCCCGTTATGTGTTTGCTGATACTTTCTCCACATTACATTTCTCAGGGACATAACTTTAATATTAATATTGCTCTTTTTCATGGTGATATTTTCTTGTCACATATTTATTTGTTTGGTAGACTCACACATGATCGAGAAAACATATTTAATATGAATGAGGTAAAATGTTGGGAGGTATCCTAATTTCCTACATAGAAATTTAGTTGGGAAAGGAGTTTATGGGGAGATGACTACCTCAAAGCAAAAGGTGAAGAATCTTTACGGTACTATCCTCAATATATATTGGTTGTGTTGGGCATAGGTGGGACTTTTACTACATATAAGCTACTCGTTCAATAGATTTTCGGCCAGTTGATAAAAATTGGAATCAAGTAATTGAGCTAAATGAATCATTTAAAATATTCTCTTTAATTTAAGGTAAGTTACTAAGAGAAATAAAGTAACCAATCATTTTATATTGGCACAGAGGGTTTATTTGTTAATAACAGAAGTTGAATTGTAGGAGATATGATGTCTTAATACTTCACCCTAATCACTTATTCAGAATGGCAATTGTAATCCTTGGTACAAAAATAGAAGAACATTTATTGTATAATGGCACCTGTCAAAACAATGTTTTGCTATTGTTTTCAGTAACTTTTATGGCTTACACACAAGCTGGAAGGTAAGATTGTATAACTAGATTAGAACTATTAAGGTTTCAAATGATAATATACTTGTTACAGCATCAGGATTTATTTTGTTACCTGAAACTGGCGAGAAGTGCCACAGTTATTACAATGTTAGAGACAAATTGCCATATCAAATATGTTTATTATATACGCATGACTATATATGAAATTTATCTCTCTGTGTGTATGTATGTATTACGCATATACACATAGAAAGAGAATACTTAATTATGTAATTCAACAGGACAAAAATAACAAGACGTTGATAAGCATAAGCATTCTATTCAAGCAACTAATTTGAAAGCTTAGTGTCCAAACTGAAAAGCTGAGTACCTACTCCTCACAGACTATGTAAGTATATACCTTTAGAGCTTCCAATTTCCGCAGTCATAAAGCTTAGTGACAGACCTAGCATTGGTGGCCATGTGATAGAAGTGCTTATTTACTATTACTCTGTAAAGTAATTTATCCACAAAGAGAAGAATCCAACAATCCTCTATCTCTGTATTTTCATCTTTGTACTCATAAAGAATAAGGAAAAGTTGCCATTACTTATACTTGATGGAAGACAGAATGGGTTTTAGACCATCTTAAATGGAATCAGTGTTTCAATAAATGGCTGTTGCCGGTCCATCTGCCACTCTTTCAAATACCTACTGTAAATTGAATGGATAGGCAGAGAGGTTTCTTTAGAGCAGTGGATGAAACCTTTTAAAGACAATTGGGCACTCATGAGAATTGTGAGGCATTATAATTAAAAGAAGGAAGAAAGACTATGTCAGCAGAAGGGCTACCACTGACATAGCTAAATACTGTAATATCTCAAGGAGAACGCAATAGTGGCAGATACTTTCATGTTAATGTAATCTGATACTATATAGTTCATACAGTATTTGCCACTCTTATTGCCATTGTCTTTTGTCTTAACTTTGAATATGTCCTTATGTGATGTATATCAAGCTTTCTTGATATCTTTATAAAAGTTAGAATAAAGCCATATTAGGCTGAGTGGATGTAAGCAAGACTTAAGATTAGTGTAAAGAAAAGAAAAATCAAGACAAATATGATGTGTGCTTTTATTTTTTAATCTCTGTGCTAGCAGAAAACTTCATGCATTGCATATAACAACATATGGAAAGTACAAGGTTTTCTGTGAAATGCTTTGTTGACCATCTGTCTTCTCTGGATTGATTGTTCATGCACTTAGTACTAATACTTTTGCTAGTAAAAAAAAAAGGGGGTCTTTGTTTAGTAATCAACTTTCTTTCTGGATTTCCTGAATATAGTAGCTTTATACATTTAATAAAAAGTCTTTTATCAAATAACAGTTAAAATGCAGTTAAAATTGACCAATGCTTTGAGACATTTAGAAACTATTGATTTAAACAAATTATTCCCACCCTAAAGTATTTCTACATTTTAGTAGAAGGGCAATTAGTCAGTTAAACTTAACATTTTATTTTTAAACAGGTACTTTTCAGGCCTGATAATTTATGCTTCTAAGTTTTTAATAAAGACAATGAATCTTCTCTTCATTAGTCCATTGTAAATATACTTATCTTTTAAGTATAAAAAGTATCTTTTAAGTATAAGTATTGGGCAGTTTTCATTGTCCAATAGTGACTCAACCTAGACCATAAGGTTCTCTTTCATTGATGTCAGTGTCACATTATTTGTCTTGGAAATGAAGATTGTTATAAGAGACTTTCCATAATAGCAATATTTGCTATATAATGCAATTTTTACTGCAATTGTCACTGCAAGTAGCAATGACATAAGATTTAGACTGGTAGCAAGGTTAAATAAACAATTCAAATTTCTATTCTGTGTCTTTGTGACAAAATATTTTACAAATGGACAAAAAACCTATTTGCTAAATACTGAGGGTGTTTGAAATTCATGTACATGGTAGAAAGAGTTTCACTCTTTTCAGAAGAATGTTCAGAAAAGAACTTTTTATGGCAGTTGCTGAAACTACAAAAGTAGGCTAAGTAAAGATCAGTTCATTATGTGTAAGTCAAAACTTATGAGGGGAATTGGGGTGCTTCAGCAAATCTGGAAAACCTTAGAAAATTTAAGCAACAACAGAAAAAATGATCATTTATGATAGTAGAATAGCGGCACAGTGAAAAGTCTGGATTTTGACCACTATGTTAATAATAGATGGTAATACACTCATACTTATGCATAGGCCTTAGATTATTCAGAGTAGAAAAACAACTGGAACACAAAATCCCATAATTTCAGTAGCTTGGCACAAAAAAAGGTTTATTTAGTTATTGTCCAGTCATAATCCAGCGCAGGTCCTGGAGGTCTCAGAGTTCCAGGAGCTTCTATTGGTTCTACCTTTCCCTATGACCTTGGCATTGTCCTGGATCCTCTGAAGCAGGCCAGGGAAGAAGCAAAGCAGACCATCTCCCAGGATGTGTTTAAGGACCGTTTTTAGAAGTATTATACATCATGTCCACTCACAATCCATAGGCCAGAAGTCATTCACATGGCCACATCTACCAGTAGGAAAAGCTAGGAGATGTAGTGGAGCTTTCTGTCCAGAAAGACATAGGAAATAGTTTGTGAACACCTAACCAGTCTCTGTTACAGTTCTTCATATTTATCAGTTTATTTCTGTCATTGGATCTTCTAAATATATATCCCAAAAATGATTATTTTACTTCAAGGAATTGATAAAAGTTAAACACACTAACAAAATTATCAATAAGCAAACCTACAAATGACCACAGACCTTCTGAATGAGCTTTTTATTCTGTTGAAAAACCTAGCATATTTTTTTTTTTTCCCATTGAAGTGTGTGGACTGCTATCTTCTATAGTAGAATTTTGGTTTTGTATTATGTGACTACACATGGAAAAAGGCAAAGACTGTTTGTTTAAACAGTGGTAATCCTAAAACTCAAGCCTTCATGTACATGTGTGTTGGCTGAAATATGAGCAGCTCTAGGAGCCCATTTCCATATACTACCATGTAAATGGCACCCTCAAGGTGGTCCCTGCATGGTCTCCACAACTGTGTGACCTAAATACAACAATTTCCATGATTAAGATTTACACCAAGAAGGATCCATCTCCATACAAAGCTTAATATTTGAAGTTCTGCAGAGAGTGAAAAGAGCTTTTGCCTCAGTGTAAAACACTTGGTTTTGAATCCTTATTGTGCCGATTCTTAACTGTGATATTGGCCATGTTAGTGAACCTACAAAAGCTTTACTTTTTCTACCAGAAAAGTGAATACATACAAGATGGCATACCTGCAATGCCTAGAAATAACTGGACATTTACAATTTCATTTCCATATCCCTTTCCTCAACAAGGCAGAAAAAACCTAAAAGATAAAACTTTGCAGATGCTGCCTATTTGTAAGATGAATTCAGAGGAGCGTTTATATGAATTTTGTTAGGACATCAGGGATTTTGTTAATAGAAACTGACAACCATGGTATATAGACAAAAAGATACTACATCATACTGATCAGTATTTCACTTCAATGGCCAACACATTTTTAATGCCTATAATGTGCCAAGCATTTTTAAGGTATTTTTACACATGTTCTATTTTTGTTTACTCAGAAAATTGTATATACAGAAATTACTACTGCTGTTTATTCCTCTCTTACCCCAAACAGTTTTATTTACTGTGGAGAAAGAGTGTTGATTACCAAGCTGCAGCCTAATTTGTTGGCCTGATGCTCCTGACAAAAAAGTGTTCCGTGGATTGTGTTAGCTGCCAGTGCATACCACTTTTACTGGTGGTGTACCATAGTTCTCACACTATAATGTTTTCTCTACAGTTGCAGAAGTCAACTGTCGTGGTCCAAATGCTGGAACTGGGATGAGCCAGCATCCAGAAGTCCTGTCAATCTTCTCTTTGTCATTACTTGGACATTCATGGCCACATGCTATACTCAATGTGGCTGTCTTAATAGAAACTGCCCCCCAACCCTGAAAAAGAGTAAGAAATTCAATGAATGTCTAACATCCTAACTCTTCTTGGCAGTGGACAAAGAGGGAGAAACAGAAGAAAGGAGGATAAGAAGTCATTTGGTACTTTTTTTGGTCTCTCCTTTTTATTCATATCAATTAGGGCTCTGGTTTACACTTTGCTTGCTTAAGAATTAATTTGTGAAATTCATGCAAATCATTCTATCATTACCCCAAATAGTGGCCTTCTGTTTTATCCATGTTTCACCTTGGATATTTTCAAAGCAGAAGCGTATTCTATTAGCATTCACATAATGAATGTCAACATGTGTTCCATACTTTTAATTTCCTGACCTCAAGAGAGTGGACTTTGTTGCCAAAGAGACGGAGGCTCAAATCCCAGGCTTAACATTTACAGACAATGTGGCCTTGGGCAAGTTACAGAACTTCTTGGAAAACTTGTTAACTCTTTTGCAAAATAAGAACAATTAGATCATATTTGCAGGGTTGTTTAAAAGATAGAGAGAATGTATATCAAACAAAGTATGTATTATGCATGACTGATTAAATGTATTAGATATTATTTATGTGAGAAATTGATTATAATAGTTGCAAAATAGGTAATACATAAAATTGTTCATATGTTGACCAAATATTGGGCAAACAAAATGCAGAACTCAGTTGGTCACCAATTGCATACCTAACCTAATTCTTATATAACAATGTCTATAAAGTGAAAGAGAAACTTTGACTGTAAGCGCTAATTTAAGAAGAAAATTTACATCCAAACTGACAAAAACAAATAAAATGTGTCACCATATTTGCAATCGTTATGAGAAGCTTCCTTGAAAAGCAAGCATGGTGATGATGAAGGAGGTGAATTTTTTTAAATGAGGAAATTGCGATTCAAATTTTCACCCACTTTTATGAACTGTGATAGGAATAGAAGTGATTTAAAAGTAGAAATCTAAAAGACAATCCTCAAGCACTGTGGGAATGGTACAATACTGGATCATTCTATTCCTGCTTACTCCTACACAGTCACTTCCTTTTTTGTTTTTGTTTTTGTTGTTTTTTCCTTGGGTAATATTGTAATGTAGAAAATGCATATTTGCATTTACAGAATGTCAGTATTCATGAAAAGCAAAATGCATAGTCTTATATGCATATTCTCAAAAAAGAAGTTACATTTAAAAAGAACTCATTTAGTTTTATCTTACTTTTTATATGACAATGCATATAGAGATGGAGAAACTAACATGCTGCCTATAGAAAATTGGGCTCCATCCAGCTACTCTCAGGTATTTTTATATTTAGCACAGGTATGGATATTAGTATGTGTCTGTATGCCCAAGAAAGAAGTAAAATGGGTCAAGGCTAAAAGGTATTTTATCCTATATAACTTTCCTTTTTTTGTTAACCGTTACATTTTCATGTTAATTGCGTGTTTCTGTATCAGAGTGCTTCTGTATCAGAATGCCCCTTGATGTATTTTGATAATTTAGGATAAAGAACAGTCATAAAGAGAATAGAATAGAATTGATGAATATCCCTGGAGCTTTCCCATTGTGTAATCTGCAAAAAAAGAAATTTGCTTGTTAAAAAAGTACTCTGTCAAAGCTGAGTTTATGTTACATAAAATAGTTGGAAGTGCCAGCAGGTATGTGTTTATAGTATCTTAGTACAGATAAGTGTTTCATCATTCTCAGACCTTTTTCAGATGCCTACTGCGTGCTTATCTCTCTGCTCTGCAGGAGGGAGCATGCAAAGATCAGCTCAACCTCTGAAATAGATCACTGTACTGATTTCTATCGGTGGATTGGTTGCCAAAACAAGCAGGAGCTAGTCAGTTTACTTTTGGACTATACTTCGTAGGTCAACTTACATTTGGTTATGTGATGAATCATATCACCTAATTCCCTAATCTGTGATTCAGAATTAGAAATTCCAAGTAGAAATTCACCCATGGATGGAAGAATCTAATTCCTTTTTCCTTTAATACACAAATAAAGCAAGGAGTCGTTGTGTCTTGTAGTACCAGCAAAAAAGGATTACTCATTTGTCAAGTTCTAGACAATGGACCCAAGTATACATTTATGATAAGAATTATGTCTAAAGTTTTCTTCTCTAATAGCAAAAAAAAATTGTGATAGATCTAGATAAAATGTTATGGAAGATATATGTTATTGAAGATTAAAAATATAGTTCAGATAATTGTACATATTTGAGGTTGTATTTTAGGGCTACTAGTGAGGTAGTTAATTCACAAATTGTCCAGGCTATGGAAAAGTCTGTAGTTATTAATTTATCCAAAATATGTCTCACCTATTGTATGCCAGGGTCTTTTGGCCTAAATTACATCTGTTTCTTTTCTATATGGCTGAAGGGTAAAATATGACCCTAGAAAATTACTCACTCTGTTCATTTGAATGTCAATATTGTTGAGAATTTGAAAGAATGAAAAAGCTAATTATGTGAATAAAACTATCTAAGCTGGTGGACAACTGTGCACCTGTAAGGCGTTTCTTACCTTCTGGAGAAAGACTTAAGGTCATTGAGCTGTTGAAAAATGGACTGACAGCTGATTTTTACAGTACAAGAAAAATAAAGTTGATCAATGAAACAGTTAATAATTTTTTGTTGACATCATGCCAAATACACTGATGATATATACTGTCCCTCTCACTTATTTAGTGTCTACTAACTGTTCAGCTGACATCCAAAATATAAACACTATTTTTTCTCTTCTAAATTCTTTAGACCTATACTACTATCCCCCCCCAAAAAAATATTTTATTGCTGCTTTCTACGTAAAATGAAATGTGACCTTTGAATAAAGGGTCAACTTGTCATTTAGTTATAAAAGATAACCAATAACAATCTAGTCACTGCTATCACAGCATAAGGAATCTAATTTAATAATGGTGGACTTGAAAAGGTGGGAATTATTCTATGCACTAAGAATTTGAACACAGTACAACCATTTTAACAATGGAAAGTTTATATGGATTGTGTTTCAGAATATGATGTATCTGGATATTGAAAAACTTTTTTTCCATCAGTTTTATTCACTGTGTAGCTAAAGACATTTCAGTTACATCCAGTTAACCCAGATTAGTGGGCATCAAGGAAAATTCAAGATATAGCTTTTGACAGATTATGATTAGGTAGAGGTAAAGAAAACAGTATTATCACGAGGTTAGTGTTTCACAAATTCGGTTACATGAAACAGTGGTGTCCCTGGAGATATTAAAAATGATAGGTAATGAAATTAGTTTATGCAAATGTATCAATTTATATCAAATCCCTCTTGAAGCATCACAATTCACAGAGAAATCAATGAGAAATCCTGGAATGAAGGTATTTTTCAATTTGGTTAATGTATCTCATCTGATAAAAGCAATAAAAGACATAACAACTCCTTTCTTTGTGTGTCTGTAAAAAGGAAAAAGAAATTAGATTCTTCCATCCCTGGATAAATTCCCATTTGACTAATTCCAAATCATGGTGGGTTTGGATAGAATTCAGGTGGTTAGAACAACACATTTCAACATTTTTAACCAGGCAATACTTTTTTACAGCTATAGATTGAGAAAGGCTTTTTGAACCTAGTGTATATAGCTAAGCCAAGCCTTGCCAAGATTGCTGAAGAAACATCATCCAATTCTTATTGCTGTGAATAACAAACACTTAAATCAAAAAAAGTCATAATTCAGAACTACCTGGGACAGTACAGATCAAATGGTATACAGTTGTAAATACAGAATTATTGAGTGTCTTATTGTTTTAAGCGGATAAAACTTCTGAATTTGCTTCTGCTTATTCCAGCCATTCTGCTTGAAACAGTCAGAAAATAAATAGTTTTTCAACTTTCTGTCCTAATTAGCTCAGCCTTCACCAATGAACACAAACATTTTAGAGGTCATTATTATTCTTGCCTACATTTTTACAGCACACTGACCTATGTGCTGTTTAAATTCTGGGGTTTTAATTTCATCATCATTAATGCAGCTTTCCAAATACCACTGGGTGTAGATTACTGCCAAGTAAGGCTTATTATCAGCAGGCCAGGGTTATAATGTACCGCAGACACTAGCATTCAGTTAAGGCCAAAGTCGTTTATTTCGTATGGCTAGCTTACAGCACACATTATGCAGGAGAAACAGACTATTGACAAAACTACAGAAAAAAATGCATAAATACAAAATCCTCTGTGGCATTTGCCTTGAAGTTACATCCCAAATTTAGCACTTATTTAACTTTACCCATAATAAAAAATAATCATCTTTTCCCCTACAACAAGGCACAGTGTAATTGTGTAGACTACTTTTAATTCAGGTTCATGATCTGAAGTTTAAGGCATGTGTAAAATGCTTATTTTAAATTTAAAAACTGTGCTGAGAAGTTCTGAGAAATATGAAATCCACATAATACCTTTGTAAAAGTAACCTTTTGGATTTTATGTCCTCTTAATCACTAAATTTCAGGTTGTGTCTCTCCTACTTCCCAGTGAACTGTGTTACTGAAAATTAAAATCCTTAAAATACAAGCCAGTACAACAAAAGCTCGTCCTAGTAACTCTTAAAGCTCTTCAATTCCTACAGGCTTTAGCCTTTGTCAATAGCCAAAATATTTGCTTGAAAAATAACTTCTTTGAGTTTCAAAGCAAATGAAAACATAATACAAGCAAAAAAGGCTTTTGTGTTGTTTTTCTCTGCATATCTAGGGTTTGTTTCTTCATTCATAAATATGGTTTTCAAAAATCATTGCCTGTCAAAATTATTGCCCTTTTTAAAAAAGCTTTTCATGTATACACTTTCTATTTAACTGTTTTTCTTAACACCTCTTTTCTACATTAATTCTAATGAGAAGTCATCTTGCTTACATAAATTCAGTGCCAACTTCCACATGACTAACTAGTCAGCTATGGTTGTGGCTTGGAATGACCATGTGCTTCTT
Organism: Trachypithecus francoisi; assembly: GCF_009764315.1. Taxonomy (NCBI): domain Eukaryota; kingdom Metazoa; phylum Chordata; class Mammalia; order Primates; family Cercopithecidae; genus Trachypithecus; species Trachypithecus francoisi. The sequence continues at coordinate 101,247,276 of NW_022681458.1, forward strand.
GGAGCTTTTGTATAATGATAACGGCTTCCTTGTCACTAACAGGTCTCTACAACCTACTACAAAGGCAACTTACAAATCTTCTCAAACATGAAGCCTTAATTAAAAGTATGAGAATTCAACTATGAAAATACATGAATCCAAGGAGAAAATAAATCAGAAAAGAAAAACAAAAAAAAGGCACTGGTTCCATGATATTTACAGCTATGTTTTTCCAGGCTAAAGAAATACCTAAGTAGAAGTGATAATCGAATTGCTGAAACATTCCAGTTTTTAGAAACGTTTCACTGAACTCAACATAAATGATAGTGCCAGAGAGAATAGCCAAAGTGCTGAGGTTGATAGCTACTCCCTAAAATCTTTGGACTTAAGTCTTAGCAGTTACACAACTAAAAACTGCATTACTTCTGTCCTATATGTCTTGACTGTCAATTAGCTAAAATGCAAGTCAATCCATTTTGAAAAGAAAAAAAAAAAAAATAGGTCTCCCTCATTTGACTGCCAGGCTAAATAGTTCAGTCTTCCATTTCCTTTGAAAATGTGATTGGCATTTTAATAGACATGAATCACTCATAGACAAAGGCTATTTAATAAAAACGTTATTTGTGGACTTTTTTGTCTTGCTTTCAGACCAAACTAAACTAGTTATTTAAAAAAAAAATCCTCAGTACTGTTTTTAGAATGCATTTTCTAGACTGCATTTAAAACAGTGTACTTTTCATTACACGGGATAACCCATACCTTATTTTTTCCTATTTTGTTGTCATCTTTATCAAGAAGAATAAGTCTCTCCAAACAGTAGAGGTAAAATTAAAACTGATGAGGAAACTGAACTAAAAAAGAGATAAGGGATTGTATGAGAGCTCAGAGTTCCCCTAAATGATTGTATGCCTCCTCTTTAGGATAAATTTACCTCCCAGAATGTGCAAATGTTATTTCAGAATTCTTTTACTCTTTTAAAAATGATAGCAAACAGATGCTATAGAAGACTGGAAACATGGACATTTTTTGATTTTTTAAAAATGGAAAATATTATAAGCATAGTATTAGGAAAACATGTAGATTATTAAGTGGATAGCAGCAAGCATTAAAAAAATTAAGTCAATCATCAGAAACCAGATTATGTTCACCAAACATATAAACAAGTTAAACATGTATTCTAATCCAATCTCATTTCATTCTTTATGGTACTAGTGTACTCTGGGGAGGAGAGGCAATGTTGGGAAGACACACTATATCAATTCTCTTCGTATCAGCAATTAGTTTAATGGACTATGATAGCCCAAAAGGAGGAACTATGGTAAACAATACAATTAGTTGGGGCTTATGACTTATTGAACAGCGCATTTCTTAAAATGGTGCTGCTTAATTGATTGATGAAAATCTTCACCATCCTCCTGATCTATGTCCTGAAATGCTCCAATTTGGTCAAGCATTTTCAACACTTTAGCAATGACTTCAGTAAAAAATACGTTTCGAAAAATTTCTAGATAATACAAAGCAATGAGAAATAGTGAATATGATGAATGACAGAAGCAAAGTTGAATGTAAAGTAACTAAACACTGATTCGTAACAGCACGTGTTTATACTGCTGCTTCTACTTTTCCCTGACCCACTAGTCATCCCTACATCCCACTGCTGTAAAAAATGCAATGGGACAATCCCCATCACACAAACACACTATTCCCATCTACCTTAGGAATTATGTTTAGTCTGTGTTTGGACAGGGGCTGTGTTTACTGCCTTATTTTAATTTAAGCATTATAAAGTGACCATCATTTCTTAGGATCTATTCTATTTTTTTCTGTTTTTCAGGACCAGAACATTCTAAATACTGTTTCCAATATCAGTGATCTGTCACACAGAGACACATCCACACATCACAGTATTTTCTATAAGGTCCCGGGATAATACGGAGATGGCAGAAATTAATGTGGCTCCTAGCATCACAGGATTTGATACGCTATTTACTTATGGTATAATGTTAACACGCAATGGGGAGGAGCCATCTCCAGCCTGGCTCACTGAGGTATATTTTGACCAAGACAATTTAACATGAAAAAAAATTCAATTATTATACATTTCATAATTATTCCCAGTTAAATTTTCCTCTGCCATAATAAAAAACCCACTTTTCATGATAAGCTATGGGGATAGTGCCAAGAAAGGGGGAGAAAATGTGACTGTGTCAGAAATGTTGGTGCATGGAAGTCTTCAGGTGTGAATCATTTCTTTTCATGGCTCTTGGTATATTGTGACTTAAAACTTATGTACGTGAGCAGAGAAAATACAGTGATTGGCCTAGACTTCATTTAATGTCTCAGCAACAAGGCCACTACACTCCAGTCTTTTCTACTATTCACTATAAAATGATTAGATGAACACCAAAACTGACAAAAATGCTGTATCTCACTTAACTGAAAAATAGAGAGGAAATATGTACAAATAAGAAGTACAGAATATCACTTGGCAGTTTTGCCTAATTGAAAAAGTTACAAAGGATAATAGATAGTTGTGATAAAATCAGCCCTGGGGATCATAGAGGAAGAAACGCTGTCCAAAGGAAATTGAACTGCAGATCTGCCTACATTCAGTAAAAGGGTTTCCCTCAGAACCACCCCTCCCATGCCAAGTGAAACTTACCTGTTTTATCAAACTGTCAGTTTCTGTTAAGTGACATAAATCATAAAAAGCACCTAGAACAATGCCTGACCCTCTAGTTGTTAACTATTGCTATTACTGTTTTTGTATAATCAATGTCAGTTCTTGAGACCTAAATGTGCCAAATATCAGCAATTTTATGTAGCCCAACCTCATTATTAACTTTGAGTTTGTTAGCAGCTGTGCTTAGAAGCTAAAGTTTCTTGTTCCATCTCGAGTCCTAATTCATACAGAATTATTTAAAATTTAAGGCTCCAGTTACATCGGGGACCAAACCCACTGTATCATTGCACTCAAGGCATCACCATTTAAAACTGATGACAACAACCTGAGCGTGCTTAGAAGTCTGCAGTCCTTATGCTCTCAAGTTCAGACATCATGTAAATGAGCAATAGGTGAAAGAGACAAGGATATTTATAGCCTCAACAAGATGAAACTTAAGGAGATCAAAAATGTTGCTGTAAATAATTGAGGGAATTTTTTAAATATTATTTTGAGAATAGAACTGGCTCTCATAGAAACTACTAGAAGATGAATATCCCTTAAACATAAGAGCGCTCCAGATATGGAATAGCTGCCTCGTTAGGTGGCGCCTTCTATCACCGATTTGGAACAATCCAGGAGCTCATACCAAGCTTCAGAGGAGCTAACAGGAAATCCCTGAGGCCACTCTACATTTCTGCTACAAGCCTGCAGCTATTATCTTATATGTGTTCTGATTTTTTTATCTGCACAGCTCTTAAAAAAAAAAAATGTTTACAGTAATAATGTATAAACGTTTAGACCTGTAAAAAATACATCATTGAAGCCTTTAGTCTACCATTTTCATTTTAAGGATGAGACCAAAAGAGAATAAGCAACCTTCTTAACGTCACAAACAATGCAGAGACTAGGCAGGAACTGGAAGTCAGATGCCTGCGCTCAGAGAGTACATTTCCCCTGAACCAGATTATCCCATCTTTTAATTGTAAGGAATAGCTTATGGATCCTGCTATTTCCAGATTGGGAATTTTAAAGTAGAATTTAAGTATTATGCTTCTTTTACTCTTCCAGGCTTTGTTGTCACTCCAGGCTCTCACCTCAGGTTCCAAATTTTTTTCTTTCCCTATAAACTTATTATCCTGCTTCTTTTCATTATCTCTTAAGTGATTCTCTACCTGCTGTGAGTCTGCAGCTGTGCCCCTGTCCTTATTTAGCTCTAAACCAGACTTACAAACAGCAGAATGTGCATGGTGTTCCGTCTTTGTGACTCATTTCCCAGCATTCCCTAGAGGCTATGATAGTGGCTGAACCCACTACACCAGATGAAGTCAGAAAGCTAGGCTTTCTCAGAGAGACTGCAGCATGGAAGTGAATCCAAACTAAATCTCTTTTCTGTTGTTTTTCCTCAGGAATTCAGAATTCACAATAGCCCTGGGGTTTTTGTCTGTCTTTGTTTTGACCATTTCTCCACTTCAGGCATTTATGAACATGAATAAAGAAAAGGTCTGATGCCCATCAGCAGTAACGAGCCTTTTTTTTCATTCAGGTCATAGTTACACATAGTCCTTGTGTGACCCAACATTAATATCAAATTAGCAAAACCAGTTCATGAGTATCAATGCATCCTTATAATTTTTAAAAACTCTGTTGAGCTGTGTAGTGCCCATTTGTATTGGAGAACATACAACAGAGGTATCACAATGAGTTAGGAATCTTTATTTTTGCCTTTATTAGGAAAACGTGATGCTTTGTAATAATTAGTGAATTCAACATTTTTGAATCTGAGTGATTACAATAGATATTATCAAGGGCTTTGCTGAGGTAGTTGGATATGCATAATTGTTTCTGTGAAGATTTACAAGTTTTATATTTAACCCATGAAAATGGCTGTGCCAATTTTAAATTTAATTGTTACTATTTTTGTCAAAAAATGCAATGTATAAATAATGGAACAGGTTTTAATTTATAAGATTGTAGAGAAAATATTACTTAACTAAATTTTTCTTAGGTAGTGTTGGTTTTTAAAAATTTAAGAATATACAAGTATTTTTCATATTTTAGACTTGATACCATCCTGCTCTCCATTATAATACCAATAATTAGGAATTCAAAATGGTGAGTATGGAGAGATCAAGAAATCTAATATTAAGAGATAAATATTCATAGGTGAAGATAAAACAGATATATAATTCTTAAAAAATGTCTTTTGATAAAATTGGGTCTCTGAACCAAACCTCTTCTTATTATTTGAGAAATATCTTTTAAAGTGTCAATAATTTACATGACTTTCTTATTCTTAAAATGGCTATGAAATGCCTGGGCTTCTGTCTAATGACAGGTCTCTTCAAGTAGTTCCTGAGGAGGAAAATAACAAGTGTTGAAGGCTTGTATGTTCCTAAATAGGAAAGGGCATACTAGCAAGAGATGGCCTGGGGTGGTGTTCCCAGGGTGTATTAGTCTGTTTTTATGCTGCTGATAAAGACGTACCTGACACTGGGAAGAGAAAGGTTTAATTGGATTTACATTTCCACATTGGTTGGGGAGGCCTCAGAATCATGGCGGGAGGTAAAAAGCATTTCTTACGTGGTGGCAACAAGAGAAAATAAGGAAGAAGCAAACTGGAAACCTCTGATAAACCCATCAGATCTCATGAGACTTACTCACTATCACGAGAATAGCACGGGAAAGACCAGCCCCCGTGATTCAATTACCTCCCACTGGGTTCCTCCCACAACACGTAGGAATTCTGGGAGATACCATTCGCGTTGAGATTTCGGTGGGGACACAGCCAAACCACATCATGGTGTAACATGCTGTTATCTGGGAGAAACTGATGTGGGCAAAGTTGAGATTGGTTTGTGGGTTTCAGAGTAAGGAATGAAAGGAAATTTGAAAGACAAAGTCCAGAAATGAAGTTGTTAAACTAGACCTTCTTGTGAATTACACCAAAAGGAATGGGCAGAAACAAAACTCATAAGCAGCAGTGCTTTTTCTGACTATATAAGAAAGAAAGAAACTTAAAAAGGAAGGTCATGCTGTAGTGGGTATTACAGTGGTTCTCAAATCAAGCTACACATTAGAACCGTCTGTGAATATTAAAAAAATACAAATAAATGTGCTCCATTACCCAGGAATACTGAAATTAGCTTCTCCGGATAATTAGGGCCCAGGCACCTGTATTTCTTTAAAGCCCCACTGGTGATTTTGAGAAGCAGCCAAGTAGGAGAACCACCTGTGCTAGGAAAATTTCTTCAAATACCTAGAGTATCGCCATAGTGTTTCTTAATAGAGCATCTGCAGCATCAGCCACAAGTGGGAGAAAGCCCTTAAGAGTGTCCTGTCATGCTGTAGAGAAGCTGTTTTCAACTCAGCATCAGCATCTTTGTGACTAATATGTATTGGGACTTTATTCTTTGAAAAACAGACCAAACCAAAGAAAATAGTTATAAAAAAGAACTGTTGACTATTTGTCTACCTTTTATTGGCTTATGATATTAATTATATCACTATAAAGGAATAGTACAGTATACCCTACCCATTTTAAATTAGTAAATGAATGAAATAAGATCTTTATTCATACATAATTATTTAATTGCATAGAAATATCAAATATTCATATTAATTCCACCAATAAGTTTTCTTTATAGTTTTATAACTTTACAAATGTGTTGCATTTTAAGTAGAAATGTGATAAATTTAATTCAGTAAAAATTATTGAAGAGCTACTATTTGCCGGATGCTGCTAGGTTTATGGTAACTATGAGATCGTGATAACCACAGTGTGGTGGCTAGCCATTATGCGTATTAATGATTAATGTTATATGTTCACTTATGGTTTCTTAGCTTTCTGAATGTAAAGATGTATTCAATCACATTTTGTTTGAACAATGGAGATTCTGGGATCTATTTAGGAGTTAACAACCAAACTTCCTTACACTTGAGTATGCAAATGATACATAATACACTCGCAGTAAGAACTAAATACTACTCTCCAAAAGAATAGTACTTCCAATTGAATGGGGTGGGTCCCAAAGCTCTTTACAGAGGTACCACTGAACATGGATGTTGTCAGTTTAGTAAGATAAAAAAGGCATTATGTTCAGACAGAACAGTGCAAGCAAATGCATATATGTTCCCAGAGCATATTTAGGGAACGATCAGTAGACAGCTCTAGCTAGAGTACATGTGAATATGTATAGAGACAAAGCAAAAATGGAAGGTTCATAAAGAAATTGGATATTAAAATATTAATAGTTTATTCCAAAAGGCACCATAAAATATATCGGATCATATTATACTCTTTATGAACATTTTTAAGAATTATCAGTGTGTTGGAAGCATAACTGTAAAAATGGTGCATAGAACTGATTAGATAAGCAACAAGTAGTTGGCAAGGGAACAAAAAATATTACAAGTAGAGTGGAGAGGGCAGATTTGAGAGATGTTTTACATGTCGAATCAACAGGACCTAGCGGTCACCTGGGAAATGCAATGTAAATGTTGGGGAGATGACTCCAAGTTTCTGGCCTGGAGGTGGGGACATTATAGATTACAATTTTAACACAAACACACAATGAGCTTCATGTGATGCCTCTGGATCAAACTGAAAATGAATATTTGAAAATATGGGTCTGGAACTCAGGTGAAGGCGGCCTATTAAACAGTAGCTTTTGGCTACTAGTAATGATAAACCAGATAATATGGTTTTCACAATAAAGAGAATGATTATTATAGACCACAATGACCTAAGGTGGAATACCTACCTTAATCCAGTACCATATCTTTCTATAACTCTACTTTGCCATTTGGCTTTCTTAATTAGTGGGAAATCTTGAGTGTCCTCAAAGAGGCAATGTCATCTCATTGGTATGGTTAGGACACATACCCCTACCTAAATCCATTTATAGAAGGAAAATGAAACAACTATGACTGGTCTGCTTTATCCTGCATTAGTGGGGTTGGGATGAAGTCCACTTTTCTCACCATTTAGCTTCTTGGGTGAGTGCCAACATCCTAATCAATCTTTGCTTTGATAGCAAAGACGAAGTGTGGGAGGATAAGGGGAGAGTCAAGAATAGATTACAAGAGGCAAATGATGGATTTTTACCCAAGGTATAGGCATGTAAGTAATAATAGATGTCTGCAATTAGGTGAAAATATCCATGGAGAAAATTAAGAGCAACAGGAAATTCAAGAGTAGAATTAAAAGGACTGACAACATTTAAAGATAGACTTCTTGAATGGGGAAGTCAGGAAAATATTCATTTTCCAGGATAATGTAATTTAAACAATCCTATAAATATTATATTATGTTATATTTCAAAACCAAAAAAAAAATCTTAATATACAATTGTCCTAAAAAATCAATTCCTAATTATAGGAATTAAATTGAGCAACATCTTAGCAGCTGGAGATACTAGTGATTCTCAATGGGCTGATGACGGTGACAACATCTCATGATGGGGAGTCTGAGAGATTCTCATACTCAAAACTTAGGGCACATCTTGGGTTGTCTCTGTTTTCAGCTAAACATGGGTAAGACACAGGCTTCAGAGACATAGGAGGCCGACGGAAGACCAAAGATATCATTCTGTCTCCTTCCCTTCCCATTCTCTCAGTTGCTAGCTGACTAATGATGTGTCTGTTACATTTTAACACCATTCAGCATGTGAATCTATCATTCTCCTTCCTTGAGGAAAATCTTTTGACCTAGCTCCCACAATACCACTTGCCCAGATTCGCTCCTATAATGACTGTGCCACTTTAGACTTTTTCTGTTCTTCATCCTTCATGAACATTTCTAAATCTCTACAAAGGGAAGCCCTAGGCAGTATGGCTCAAAGCCCTGTATGTCTAAAGATAATTTCAGTAAAAACACATAATAAAAAATAGAGAGAGAGGCTCCTAAAGATATATCTGGGGCAAAAAATTAAACTAAAAAGAATGATGATGGTTAAGATTGGTTTGTATTAGCTAATGTTTGGGATAAAAAGTTTCATAGGTAAAAAGGATGGAAACCAGATTTAGGTGCAAAGAAAGAGGAAACAGCAATTATTGGTCACTTTCTCCAGCTTATAAATATGGAAAAAAAACTTGAGCATGGTTAGGAGCCAAGGGACATGATTTAACACAGATTAAGAAATTGATGATATATAATTCAGAGGCAGGAAATAGAATTGATGGCAAAGATGGGATCAAGAGCATTGGTGGATAGGTTTGCATGGGATAGAGGGATTAACACGTACATTCAAACAGTAGGAAAAGCAGGTAAAGCTACAGATGTTTTCATAGCCAGGAAAAGGGGAAGTAGATGAATTGGTTTCTACCTGTTCACTTCTGTAGGACTCTTGGTTACATCCTCTATGTCTTTGCTAGGGCTGCTCTAACAAAGTATCACAAACTGAGTGGCTTCAACAACTTTGATGTCTCATGGTTCTGGAGGCTAGACGTTGAGATCAAGGTGTTGGCAGGGCCATGATCCCTCAGAGGGGCTAAGGAAGGATATGTTCAAGGTCTCCTCCTAGTTTCTGGTAGTTCCTTGTCTTGTAGCAGCATGACTCCAGTCTGTACGGGGCATTCTCCCTGTGTATGTGTCTCTTTCTTTTCCTGGCATCCTTTCATGAAGACACCAGGCATATGGGATTAGGGACCCATCTACTCTAGCATGACCTCATCCTAAGTACATATTCAGTAACTCTACTACCAAATAAGATCAGATTCTGAGAGACTGAGGGTTAGCATTGCAACACATAAAATCAGGGGCACAATTCAAACTGAATCGGATGTTGAATAATGGACGTAGAGAGTTTGGAAAGGCAGCTGTGGGAAATGGGAAGAGGAGTTGACAATATGTCATTTTTTTTTTTTTAGAAAGTCAATACATTGAGAGAATCTTATCAATAAATAAGTAAAATCAGCCTTTCTCTAAACATATCTGTTTTTACCAGATATATTGAGTTCAGCCATAATATGAGAATCCAAACTATTCCAATGGTTTGATTGTTTATCTCTGTCTGTCTCTTTCATATGCACATTTATCTCACTACAAACACACAAAGAAAGAAAGCTATATCATATTTTATAATGAGGAAAGTTAACACAAACATAATAAATAGAAGACTGATGTGAAGACTTGTAAAAAGCACACCTATGACAAACACTTAAAGTATGTAATTCAGAGTAAAAATATGTAGGAGTATAAGAAATAACATGAAGAACTTGAAATTATGCTGCAACCTTAAAAAAAAAGTCTTTGACAGGTCTATAAGAACAAAATTGTGACATCAGCTGAGATAAAAACATGTTTGAACGGAACTGAGGAACATTTGGATTTCAAATATCTAATAAATTGTGGTTGGGAAAAGCTAAAGTACTTCAGTGACACTGCTTGGTACTAAATATTTAGAACAACCAGCCCCAATTTCAAGATAACTAACATAACCAAGGGCTGCCCTTGGCATCAAGACTGATTTCTTTCTAGATCATGAGTCCTAGGCATATCATCTCTAATAAAAATCTTACACAAACAACTTTATTTTACTTGCCTTGCACTCCATTCCACCCCCAACACAAATATATCTCTTGCCTTTATTAACTGGGCCCCTGGTTTTAATATGTGCTCTGAAGGTTAAATTCAATAATTCAGGTAAAACGTATACTGGTAAAGCTTATTTTTCCTTTTAAATTATTCCTTCATAATTTCTTAGCCCCTAGATATCAGCTATCTCATTTTCATCATTTTCTCAGTATCAACTTAATTATGAAAGTATTCTAGGGCCATTTATCATTTAAAGTTTTATATAATGAGCCAAGGATGAAAATCATTACAAATATATAAGCCCTCCAATAGTCTAGTCCATAAATTTACTTAAATTACAACCATCAATATGTTTAGCAGTAGTTATTCAATTTATATTTCTTGCCTTAATGAACATAAGAAGTAAATATTGACCGATTTTTAATGACTCATCCTTTTATAGCCTTCTTCATAACTTTGATGAGAAGCATAATTGCAACTGGTTTTATGTGAAATACCTTAAGGAGCTGCATTATGCATGCCATTCACTGCCCTCTAGGAGCTTACCATGTAAGAAATATATACATGTAGAATACACACATATGTGATTACCATATGGATGCATTAAAATTCAAATATTAACCATAAATATAAATGTAACTTTCAGAGCGAGTTTTCTAAAATGGACACAATATGAGTATTTCTCAAAGGTTGTGGGAGAGAGTGAAAAATGGATAGAAAAAAAGAGTTCAGGTCAGTGTTCAGCCAGTTTGAGTAACGATGAGGTATTTATTGCAAGCTCTAATGCATTAAACCTCTTTAATCTTTTTGTCACAATAGAAATTAATTGCATCAAGTAGTTTTGAGATCAGGTAAAGAGAAAAAAAAATAAAGATTTCTAAAAACCATGAAGAATTTAGAGAGAAGTATGGATTACAGTTTTAACAAAACGATACTGTGGGGGTAAAACATACTGAAGAAACATATGATGGACTTTCTACAGGCATAAACATGCTTGAAAGAAGTTGGGATTTGAGGATTTTAAAAATGTAGAAACTCATTTGTAGAAAACTCAAGAACAGCTCTGGAATAAGAGACAGATGTTTGTTGTTGTCCCACTTTTTTAGTGAATTATTTATCTCTTGGAACTTTCTCCCCTTCACCTTTCTGAATACAAGCATGTGTGTTTGTTTGTATATAGAAATAATTTGAGCCGGGCGCGGTGGCTCAAGCCTGTAATCCCAGCACTTTGGGAGGCCGAGACGGGCGGATCACGAGGTCAGGAGATCGAGACCATCCTGGCTAACACAGTGAAACCCCGTCTCTACTAAAAATACAAAAACTAGCCGGGCGAGGTGGCGGGCGTCTGTAGTCCCAGCTACTCGGGAGGCTGAGGCAGGAGAATGGCGTGAACCCGGGAGGCGGAGCTTGCAGTGAGCTGAGATCGGCCACTGCACTCCAGTCCGGGCGACAGAGCGAGACTCCGCCTCAAAAAAAAAAAAAAAAAAAAAAAAAGAAATAATTTGAGAGTAGATGTATTATATATTTTCTATTTCTATTGTTCTGGGACAAGATAACTCTAAGAATAAGATATAACAGAAGTTGTCAATGAGTACTGAGATGAAATCAATAAGACTTAGACATATATTTATTGATGCCTGTCCAACTTTCAGTAAAGCTGCTAGACATTCTCATTAGAATTAGGTATTGTCGTTATTTTTTAAAGTATTCTTTTAACTGTTTTAACAAACAGGCAGTGATATCTCATTGTGATCTTAACTTGTATCTCCATATAGAGAGATATTTTTAGGTTTTAGGTCTTACCCTCTTAAGATTCTCATTCAGAAACTCTGGGATAGGGCCTGGAAACTGTTTAACAAGTTCTCTAGGTGATTTTGATGATTGGTCAAGGGTAGGGACAGAAGAGGGGGAGTCATTCAAGAATTTAGGCATTATCAGTGATGAGAATAATGAGTAAGGGAATGAAAAGTGGATCTGTCAACGGTAAGAAAGCAATCCAATGAAAAACAGGCAAAAGATTTGAACATCACTTCACCAAAGAAGGCAAAAGGATAGAAAAATAAGCATATGAGTGAAAAGTTCCAACATTGTTAGTCATTAAAAAACTTCAGTTCTGCTCTGATCTTAGTTATTTCTTGCCTTCTGCTAGCTTTTGAATGTGTTTGCTCTTGCCTCTCTAGTTCTTTTAATTGTGATGTTAGAGTGTCAATTTTAGATCTCTCCTGCTTTCTCTTGTGGGCATCTAGTGCTATAAATTCCCTTTGAAAACTGGCACAAGACAGGGATGCCCTCTCTCACCACTCCTATTCAACATAGTGTTGGAAGTTCTGGCTAGGGCAATCAGGCAAGAGAAAGAAATCAAGGGTATCCAGTTAGGAAAAGAAGAAGTCAAATTGTCCCTGTTTGCAGATGACATGATTGTATATTTAGAAAACCCCATTGTCTCAGCCCAAAATCTGCTTAAGCTGATAAGCAACTTCAGCAAAGTCTCAGGATACAAAATAATGTGCAAAAATCACAAGCATTCTTATACACCAGTAACAGACAAGCAGAGAGCCAAATCAGGAATCAACTTCCATTCACAATTGCTTCAAAGAGAATCAAATACCTAGGAATCCAGCTTACAAGGGATGTAAAGGACCTCTTCAAGGAGAACTACAAACCACTGCTCAGTGAAATCAAAGAGGACACAAACAAATGGAAGAACATACCATGCTCATGGATAGGAAGAATCAATATCGTGAAAATGGCCATACTGCCCAAGGTGATTTATAGATTCAATGCCATCCCCATCAAGCTACCTATGACTTTCTTCACAGAATTGGAAAAAACGGCTTTAAAGTTCATATGGAACCAAAAAAGAGCCCGCATTGCCAAGACAATCCTAAGTCAAAAGGACAAAGCTGGAGGCGTCACGCTACCTGACTTCAAACTATACTACAAGGCTACAGTAACCAAAACAGCATGGTACTGGTACCACAACAGAGATATAGACCAATGGAACAGAACAGAGTCCTCAGAAATAATACCACACATCTACAGCCATCTGATCTTTGACAAACCTGAGAGAAACAAGAAATGGGGAAAGGATTCCCTATTTAATAAATGGTGCTGGGAAAATTGGCTAGCCATAAGTAGAAAGCTGAAACTGGATCCTTTCCTTACCCCTTATACGAAAATTAATTCAAGATGGATTAGAGACTTAAATGTTAGACCTAATACCATAAAAACCCTAGAAGAAAATCTAGGTAGTACCATTCAGGACATAGGCATGGGCAAGGACTTCATGTCTAAAACACCAAAAGCAACGGCAGCAAAAGCAAAAATTGACACATGGGATCTAATTAAACTAAAGAGCTTTTGCACAGCCAAAGAAACTACCATCAGAGTGAACAGGCAACCTACAGAATGGGAAAAAATTTTTGCAACCTACTCATCTGACAAAGGGCTAATATCCAGAATCTACCAAGAACTCAAACAAATATACAAGAAAAAAGCAAACAACCCCATCAAAAAGTGGGGAAAGGATATGAACAGACATTTCTCAAAAGAAGACATCCATACAGCCAACAGACACATGAAAAAATGCTCATCATCACTGGCCATCAGAGAAATGCAAATCAAAACCACAATGAGATACCATCTCACACCAGTTAGAATGGCAATCATTAAGAAGTCAGGAAACAACAGGTGTTGGAGAGGATGTGGAGAAATAGGAACACTTTTACACTGTTGGTGGGATTGTAAACTAGTTCAACCATTATGGAAAACAGTATGGCGATTCCTCAAGGATCTAGAACTAGATGTACCATATGACCCAGCCATCCCACTACTGGGTATATACCCAAAGGATTATAAATTACTCTACTACAAAGACACATGCACACGTTTGTTTATTGCGGCACTATTCACAATAGCAAAGACTTGGAATCAACCCAAATGTCCATCTGTGACAGACTGGATTAAGAAAATGTGGCACATATACACCATGGAATACTATGCAGCCATCAAAAAGGATGAGTTTGCGTCCTTTGTAGGGACATGGATGCAGCTGGAAACCATCATTCTTAGCAAACTATCACAAGAAGAGAAAACCAAACACCGCATGTTCTCACTCATAGGTGGGAACTGAACAATGAGATCACTTGGACTCGGGAAGGGGAACATCACACACTGGGGCCTATCATGGGGAGGGGGGAGGAGGGAGGGATTGCATTGGGGAGTTATACATGATATAAATGTCATGCACATGTACCCTAGAACTTAAAGTATAATAAAAAAAAAAAAAAAAAAAAGCAACTTCAAATTAAAACCACAATGAAATACCCCTACACTTTTTATTATAATGGCTGGGGGGAAAACTGTTGACATCAAGTGTTTGTGAGAATGTGAAGAAATTATAAATCATATGTTGCTGAAGAGAATGCAAAATGTTACAGCCACTTTGGAAAATAATTGACACTTTCTTGTATAAAGTCAAAATCATACTTTCCACTGGACCCTACTTCAAGGCATTTACCTAAGAGAAATTAAACTTGTGTTAACACAGCAACTGTATGTGAATGTTTATATCAACTTTATTTGTAATAGCCTCAAACTGGAAATGTCCCAAATGTCCATCAACCAGTAACAGATAAGTAAACTGTGGTACATCCATACAATGGAATATTACTCAGCAAAGAAAGGAGTAGACTGTTGATACACACAACAAATATAAAATGCATTAAGCTAAGTGAAAGAAGCCAGAATCAAAATGCTGCCATACTGTATAGTTCTATTTTTAGGACATTCTAGAAAAGGCAAAACTAGAAGAATGAATAGGTCAGTGTTTGCAAGGGTTGGAGGTAGTAGAATGGTTGACGGCAAAGAGACATCACAAGGGAATTGTTGGGAGTAATGGAATTGTTATATAATAATTATTTTGATAGTAACATGACTCTGTGCATTTGTCAGACTCACAGACTTTTGCACCAAAAAGGGAGAGTTTTATTGTATGTAAATTGTTTTTAAAGTAAAGCAAACAAAATATCCCCTCTCTCCAGCTCCTTAAGACAAGGGCAATCTCTATTTTTGTTCGTTGACTAGAACTGATCCTTAGAGATGATAATGACTTAGTAAATAATTATTTAGTGAATGAATAAGTGATTGAATAAAGGTTTAATGTTAATATGTATTTGTAATCTGTTAAATTCTGTCTTGTAAGTAGTGATAAAACAAGACATTAACCACTCAATCAACATTCACCAAGAGTGGAATAATAAGTCAAAATACTGAAACAAGTACCAGTATGCATAATCTAACCCACACTTCTAAAACAGACAGCTACCTTCAGCCAATGAGCAATGCTATGGATTTTGAATGAACAAAATACCGCTCTTGGTGTCTATTTCAAAGTCATCAGGAGAGGATTACATAACTACTAAGATGCAAACTCTGAAGTTTTATCTTGGATATCACTTTCAAGCTATGTAGTCTTGGGCACATTACTTAATCTGTGTGTATGTGTGTATGTTTTAATATTTTAATCTAACAAATGTTAATGATATTACTATTCTCAGTAGATTACTGTGAGAAATAAATGGATAAATGTATGTGAGGAAGTTAGAACAGGGTCTGGCACATAAATATTTGATAAAATTCAGCTAATGTTAGCCTGTTTGACAGTGTAGAACATATACCATTCATGTTTTATCCCATTCTCTTGACAGAGAAAGGTAAAAATATGTCTTCCTTCGCTGGATTCATTGGCTCACACCTGTAATCTCAGTACTTTGGGAGGCAGAGGCAGGCGAATCATGAGGTCAGGAGATCAAAACCATCCTGGCTAATATGGTGAAACCCCGTCTCTACTAGAAATACAAAAAAGTAGCCCAGGTGTGGTGGATGGCACCTGTAGTCTCAGCTACTTGGGAGACTGAGGCAGGAGAATGACATGAACCCAGGAGGCGGAGCTTGCAGTGAGCCGAGATCATCCCACTGCACTACAGCCTGGGCAACAAAGCAAGACTCCATCTCAAACAAAGAAAAAAAATATATATATATATATATTTGTGTGTGTATATATGTGTGTGTGTGTATATATATGTCTTCCTCATTTTATTTACTGTCCAATTACCATATTTATAGACTATAAATGTATATTATTGAATGTATAGTGGAAAGATTTTTAAAGAAGTTAGAGGCCGGGCACGGTGGCTCAAGCCTGTAATCCCAGCACTTTGGGAGGCCGAGACGGGCGGATCACGAGGTCAGGAGATCGAGACCATCCTGGCTAACATGGTGAAACCCCGTCTCTACTAAAAATACAAAAAATTAGCCGGGTGAGGTGGCGGGCGCCTGTAGTCCCAGCTACTCGGGAGGCTGAGGCAGGAGAATGGCCTAAACCCGGGAGGCGGAGCTTGCAGTGAGCTGAGATCCGGCCACTGCACTCCAGCCTGGGCGACAGAGCGAGACTCCGTCTCAAAAAAAAAAAAAAAAAAAAAAAAAGAAGTTAGAAATGCTGGACTTTACTACTCACTTTTTAACCTAAACCTCATATAGTATTTGGAAAAAAAAAAAACCTCTATAAATTAGAATTTCTTTATTTTAAAAAAATGAAAGGATTGGACTCGACAGTGTGTAGGTTTTTTTTTAAATTTAGAGATTCTCGTTGATGTGTCAGCAGTGGATGAATACAGTAGTCTGACCACTCTCCATGGGAAGCGGTATTCACATGGCCAGATATATGCAACTTACAATGCACACACAAAGCGCATGCAAATTCCCCTCATCTATTTCATCGGAGCAAGGGTGACCTTTCACAATCTGGTTGAATTACAAAATATTTTCTAGCTGCTACAAGTGGATAGATCATATTCTTGTAGCACCCATAAAAGTCATACTTGCTGTCAACTTGAGAAATTTTGGCTCACTGCTCATGTTTCTCTTTCCTTGTCATAGGAGAAAGGCAATCCTTCTTATGAGGAGGACAAAATGTACTATGAGAAAATATGAAAAATAACCCATTCCTGGTCCCAACAGCACCGGACGTTACATACTTGAAAACAAAAATATGTTTATATTTTTATGTAATTGGCCAAACTACAGGTTTTAATCCCCCCGTAGTATCATTATTTAAGATAAGTCTAGGCAATACACATTCATAGATAACGAGCTCCCACCAAAACATTGTCTTTACTGTCTGACAAACTTATTATTTGTTTGGCTATAAATGACAACTGGCATCACTGTCTAGTAAAAAAAGATTTTGAGTTAGTTTCTCAATAAACGTACCTAATTGAGTATGGTCTATTTATTAAATTTAGTCACTAGAGGTTTGTTGAGATGCAAGAAAGTATACATATATCTCAAATACATTTCATAAGAAATGATGATTTGGAAAAGCTCTAAGGTGATATTTATCACATAGATTCACTCATGATGGAATATGACCATTATAACATGGCAGGCTGGTCACAGGAACGATCCTTCAAAACAATGAAAGTGTCACCTGGCATTTCTTTTCAGCTGTCTCAATATCGTTATGCATATAAGCTGAGAGAGAAAAATGGTGCAACTTGATTGAAGCACAGGCATAAGACACATATCTTAACAGATGTGTTCTTTAAGTTAAAAACGAGAGTAAAAATGTGAATCAAACTCTATCAAAGTTTGCACAGCTGTTACCATGTTTTAAAGGTGGCAGCGCCTTGACAGTTTCCAAAAAGCAGGCAAAAATAAAGTATAGAGTTTTTTAGACAGGATTTTGAAATGTTGATCTCCTTTATTCTTTAAAGCAGTTCATAGGTCAAATAACTGTCAGGTCCAGCTCATGTCAGCTTTGACTTTCTCTTTGGCTCTTCTCACCATTGTAATAGCTGGGCTTACCCTGTTCACTCTGTGTGAGCTTATAGGCAATGGAGAGTGGAAATTTATGGAAGATGCTGGGTAGTAGGTCAAATCTATTCATCCTTGTTATCATTGTAATTCGAAACCTGCTTTAGCCTTCTCTTAAAATGCATGGAGCACATTCCTCACCATAGTACATAAAGCTTTATCCTATTTAGATATTCTTGAAACTAAGTTAATCAATCAACTAATAAATTATCACACACACTGTGTGAAATTTACGCTCTAGAAGGATTAAAATATATATAGGAAGAGAGTTGCCTTTATGGAATTTTTAATGTAAAGGTAAACTCAAACTGCAGGTGACACTGTACCCACCCGAGGTGACCCATCTTGGATAAAGCTTTTGAGATCCTCTGGGCAGAGTTAATTGTCCTGTCCTTTGCTGACATAACAGTTGGTATCTTCTTCTTTCAGTCACAGTGAATACCACACTATCATTCTACTGTCAAAAGCTCAGATTCTCGACTCTGGATATGTTGATTCAAATTTCTGACTTTGTAAAGTACCTTAGTCTCCTTATTTCTAAATGGGAATCATAAAAGTACTTGACTCACTGAGTAAATTTGTTGTTGGATTAGTACCATGATCTGACTTAAAGTGTTTTTGGTAAGTGTGTCTTACAGAAAGTTGTGGCATTAAAGCTAGATATTAAACTGTTCCTGGTAAAATATTTTTTAAAAACTGAACTAAAATGATTGTAATACAACTACAGATTGAAATGGTTTTGTGGAATTAGAAGTTACCTGCTGACTGAGTGAGTGTGGGAAATGTTTGGGATGGGAGGGAAGTTGTGAGGGAAAGAAGAGAGTTAGATGATAAGATAATAATGCTACCCAGCAATGCAAATAAGAAAAATTAATTTGGGAAAAAAAAATGTATGATTATATACATATCAAAAACATCAATTTCCTCTGCTTTGGTTTTCTTTCCCACACATATCACTACCTCATGTTATATTTAACTATTAATTTTTTAGACTTTGTCCTCAAATAGAATGCAAACCCCTTTATGACAGCAGCACTATTTATTTGTGTTCTCTTTATCTCCATTTGGTAGGTGCTCAATAAATAGTTTTTGAATAATCAAATGGAAGAATGAAATATCTGAATATGTATTCAGGAGGCAGATATATATTTATGGAGAAGTATCAGAAGAAGAGTGACAGGTAGTCAAACAGGAAAGCAAAAAGGGAAATCAGATTATAGAGCAGCTGTGAAAGCCTACAGAACTCAATTAACCTGAGATTTTAAAGGGCTATGTCATACAGATTTTAGTTTTTTTAAGTAAAATTCTGTAGCATGAGAGCAAAAACAAATACAAAAAACAAAAATTTCACCTGATTATTGACATGACAAGCTACCAGAAAATTAAAGGAAGTTACTAGAAAGAAGTTCTAGCAAGAATCAAGAAACTAGGTCTTAAGTTTAATTCTTACTGCTTATTTCTTAAGTGTAATCCCTGGACCAGCAGCCTCAGGATCACCTGGGAAAGGATAGGAACCATCATTTCTTAGGGAACTCATCCTAGAGCTACTGAATCAGAAACTCCGAGGCAAGGGCCAGAACTGTATTTTAACAAGTTCTCCAGGTGACTCTGATGCAGGTCAAAGTTAGGAACAAATGCCCTAAGTTGTTAAAACAACTGAAACGTGAAGCTTTGCTGACAAAAGAGTTAGGATAACTGCCAGAATAGAGAGGACTATTGGATCAGATGTACAGACATTTTAATGGTTATAACAAATGATAATCTCATTTTATAATTAATTGCTTCCTAGTACATTGAGCTGTGACCCAAACTCTTCATACAGCTGCCTTGCCTAGTGGGCAAACTCCTTTCATTCACAGCTGCAATAGTCGGCTACAAACACGCATGCACAATTTTTCTTTTTATTGAACAGCTGCCTGATAGCATGGACCAAAATGGAATCAACACTCAACTAATTGTGTAGGCATATTCTACTTTGTTAAAAGACTGAGAATGTACCTCAAAATACATGCATAAAAGTCATGAGAGAGAAAATAAATAGTAGTAGTATATAAATTAAAAGCAAACCTAAAGGGAAAGGCGGGTAAAGATATCTGATAGCCACATGAAATGCTTCATAGAGGCCGGGCTGGACTGGCACAAAACAGTAGGAGGCAAACACATACTTATATAAGATGTAAGAATTATCCAGTACCTCTCCTTCCCAGTCTCAAACTACGTTTCCATCAGCTTCACATTGTGCCTGGAATTTCACTTTTAGAAATCCATTAATTGGCCCAAGGCATTTTGTGTCTAGAAATCTTATATTAAAATGTGAAGGATTCTGGAAGAAGTAATATCTTCCCTTTATTCCCAACCATTGGACTCCCTCAGCATGAGTTAGTTTATTTCAACTTTAGGTATTGACCTTGTGTGAGTATTGACCTCAAAGAATGGATGAAAGAACACATCTACCATGTTTTGCTTTGTGTGTGCTCTTGGTAACCTCATGACTTTACTGGGGTCTTCAGCCTTGACATAAAGTAGAACTCAACTTATTTAAAAAGAAATAATATATGAACTCAAAGCCTCCAAATTCATGCCAGAGAGCTGGGTTATACTCACTCCAAGAATTAACGTGAATACCAAGAAATGAGGAAATGTGCCGAAAGTAGTCATAGACCAAGGTGGGGCATTGAAAATGTCCTGAGAGAAGGTAACAATATATTTATTGCAACAACTCATTAGATATAAGAAAATTTGGGCAAGGGTAGGCACACACATCAAAAGCTATATAAAATTATCCTTCAAAGCTGGCACTGGGGGTAAGGGTAAGGTTGTTGATAGAAAGGTATAGAACAAGAGTCAATTCCCAACTGATTCAGATATAATTCTTCAGATAAGATGTGCTAGTTGTTTGAGCATTCACAGTACCTGGTCTCCATTGATCCTTAACTGTGGCCTTCTAGACACAGCATTATAAAATTAGTGAGATTTGGCCAGGTGCGGTGGCTCACGCCTGTAATCCCAGCACTTTGAAAGGCCAAGGTGGGCAGATCACGAGGACAGACCATCCTGGCTAATAGGATGAAACCCCGACTCTACTAAGAACAAATACAAAAAATTAGCTGGGCGTGGTGGCACGCACCTGTAACCCCAGCTACTCAAGAAAATGAGGCAGGAGAATTGCTTGAACCTGGGAGGTGGAGGGTGCAGTGAGCCAAGATGGTGCTACTGCACTCCAGTCTGGGCAACAGAGCGATACTCCATCTCAAAGAAATAAAATAAAATAAAATAAATAAAATAAAAGTAGTGAGATTTGTTTATTGAGCCCCTTTCACATGGCTTAATGAGAAAACACTGTACAGGATGAGCAATAGCCTGCAGTGATCGAAATCTACAAGTAAGTATACACGGAATGTCATGCCCTTCAGTAAGTTTAGGCCTGTAGTTTAAGTTCTTTTCAGTATGTGCCATGGACAACAACAACAAACAATGTACCTCTTATATAAACTACTTACCTTTTAAAACAAAGCAAATAGTAATAATAATAATAATAAAGGGTTTCAAATTTATACATAAATGCTTTTCAAGCATAAACACATTGGAGATTATACCATCTATTCTTAATTAAACAGTATTTCACTGTTGATTTTGTTTTTACGTTATGTTTTAAGAGCTCATTTTAAAGTCTGTTTTTCCATTATTTTTTTCTTGCTCATGTCTGAAGAACAAAGCAAGATGATTTAATTGGTCTAGGATTAGCCAGATATTCTTAAATATATTAACTGCCTAGTGAACTTTCATTATATTCCTATAAAAATAATAATCAAAATATACACTTCTGATCTGACATTCACAAGTCATAATGTAAAAAGAAAAATCTAGTTTCATGCTCGTTGTGTTCTAAGAGTGTAAATCACTTTATGCAAATTTACGTTTTTATGAAATAGAAATTCTGAATATTTTTAGCCTTGAAATGGCTTTAAAATGCAATAATCTTTTGGCACTAGAACTTAACAAGGACAAATATCGTGCAGTGAAACAAAAGGTCACCTGATTGAGAATATTTAAATATGTTCTTCATTCCTATGCAAAAATAGTATATTTTTTGTTCTATCTTCCACAAAGTGAAATTTATGAAGCTTTGTTAATTTTTTATTACTGTTTTAAAGGTAGAATACTGTTGCTATTATTAAAATACTCTACTTTTCCTGTTTAATATCATTGCAACATTCCATAGGGCTGCTAATTTTTATGGGTAAATTATATCACTAGAGGTTTTCTATGGGAAGTTATACTATGATTAGTGTTAACACCAATCATAAGTATCAAATAAAAATATAAAATCTTTCCTTGAAGTAGGAGATTAAACTTGGATTACTTTCCTTATGGAGATTATTTTACTTCTGTGATATTCACAAAATAACAAATATATATTTTTTAGCATCAATATTTAAAATACTACAAGAAGTGTGAAAAATAGGTACCTTCTAGTACTTTTGTGCTCATCTATTAAATCCTCATTAGCCCTATGAATTTTAACATAATGACTTACAAAATCAAGTAATATTGTTGTGGGCCTTTTTCTTTTCCACTGTGACACACACACACACACACACACACACGAAGATTTTTTAAAATCTCAAAAATCTATTCAACATAATTTGCATGCAGTAAATAAACTTGAAAGAATTTGTTACTGTCACCAGTAATACTGCATGCTTCATTTATAATTTTCATTGCTTATGAATCATTGTATCTCTGGAATGCAAGGTGCAAAAATGCCAAGTATTAGAGGTTTATAAAAGAGAACATATGTTTTCTTCTCTGTGTTGTCAAAAGTTTGTTTTACTCAATATGAGGCTAGCATTGTAATATTACCATTCAATGACTTTTTGTAGAAATTCAAAGAGAAATTTCTATTTTGTGAGGCCAGATGTACTTACTGTCATTCATGGAAGTAGATCTTGCAACTTTGCAATTAGTGTCTAGAATGAACATTTACTAGCTGCTTTGCTTTTCTAGCAAGAATCAAGAGCTCAAGAAACTAAAATTGACCTGAACTTGCAGAAGAGTTCAAATGCTAAATCCTGAAATTAATTAGAAGATGTATGACCACCCTTGATCTTGATTCTAATCCAATTCTAATTAAACTTAAGCCATGAACCAAAAATTCACACACTAGGAAGGCTTTTTTTAAAATTTATTTAGTCTTTTTTAGTTACTCTATTTCATACACAAGCTGTAAATAAGTTCTAATTAGCTGAGATACTCACTGAACGTTCTCTGTGGTTAGAAGTACAAAATAAAAGTTTAACCAGTAAGTGGACAGAAAACAGAAAACATGTGATGGATGAATGATTCAGGAGATGGTAGAATCAGACAGAAATTCCTTTTGTAGACATTGTTTCATTCTGAACTGTATTAATAGCTTAGTGGCCGGTATATATTAGTATACTGTCTTAGATTATCATAAGGGAACAAACATAAAACAAAGAATACATGAGAAATATAAGCTCCTCAGTGTTCAAGGTCTTATATCAAATGCTCTGAATATGTGTTTGTCCTCTTCCAAAACTCTTCTCTGTGTACTCCAGGGTCTGAGGGACCTCGACACTCCAAAGCATGATTTGGGCTTCCCCAGCATCTGGATCTTCATATCATCCTTTAGGGTCCATGTGAAATGTCACGTAATTTCTGACACATTTCCTAAATCACTGATGGCTGACTTGGTCCTGTGAACCACCAGAGCTTCTTGATTGATTGTACCTACCTGGTTCCTTGATTGCCTGTACTCTAAGCCCTTTTGCAATTTTGATGGGGATACTTTGGTGAGTTAAACCAACACAAATATTTTCTCTCTTGTAGATTACATTCTAATGTGATGAGACAGATACTAAACATAATAAATAAATGGCATTATATTTTAGAAAGAGTTAATGGCAATGGAAAAAATAAAATAAAACAGGAGAAAGTAAGTGGAGATTGTAGCCATGAGGGAAATTGTAATTTTAAATTCAATGGTCAAATAATGCCTCACTGAAAAGGTGACATTTGAGGAAGGATTTGAAGAACTTGCTCAAGATTTGGAGAAGCACATTCCAGGGAGAGGGAGTGACTTGGGAAGAGGTCCTGAGAAAGGAGTTTGGCTGGGCAGAGTCATCCAGAAGAGGAGCAGGTAGAAGTCAATGGCCATCCTGGGTCAGATGTTAGAAAGCGTTCTTTGCAAATACTGTTTTCACTCTGGTAAGTTTGAAGTCATTGGAGAGTTTTGAGAAGAAGGGCACCAAAACCTGAATTGTGTTTCTACACTCTGGATGCTGGAATGAGATAGACTGTAATGTGGAAGGATAGAAGTGGGAAGCAGTAGAGTGTGGTAGACTCTAGTTGGAGTCTCCTACAATAAGCAGGGAGTGACAATAGTAACATGAAATGAGTAATAGCATTGGAGGTGATAAGAAGGGTCAGTTTCTGAGCAGAAACAGCAGATAAGGCCCATATAATTTTCTAAGATTAGATGTATGGTGTGAAAGAAAGGGAGGAGTCAAAGAACATCCCAAGGTTATCGTGTATCATAATTAGAAAACTCACTTTATTTTCCCTTCCACCGCTAGACTACTGAACTAACATATGCTCACACACCGTAGACTTGCATTCCTCTTCAATAATTTAGACTAACTGATAGTCTACACAATATGGTTAATTTCTCTGTGGATTGTGAAAATTAAAAATGAAATGAGGGTTAACACCAGTTAAAAGATTTGAAAGGACTAAAATCTTTTATTCCAATTTTGAATTAGATGTAATTTTGCTTCAGGCTAGCTAAAAAAGTTCTGCAAGTGACAATTTAAACTTAAATTAATCTCACGTTAAAGCCTTTTTAATAAAGCTTTTCTATGAAACAGTGAAAAGCCAGCGATGTGAGAGCTATAACATTCCCAGGAATATGTAATCTAAAACTACAACTTAATTTGAATTTTAATGTGCCTTTTAATTAAATTCAAGATCTTTACAGACAATTAATATACATGTATAAGACATATCTATCCAGAAAGTGATGTGAAATGGAGAATTTAGGCATTTATCTTGCTAGTGAAAGCTCCAAATCTGGGTTCTGGGGGAAAAAAAGAAAGCGTAAGTCAGGATTGGAATTTCATTACATATAAATACTAATTCAGCAATTATTCAGTTCTGTATTTGACTTAATCTATATGGACATGGGCATATTTTTGAGATGAATAAAAGTCTAACTCATGCAGACTTTGCAATTAAAAATATTTTATGTCAGGATTGTATAGTTTTCAATGAAAATTAAATAAAATTAGGCAAAAACAGAAAACTACGATAAATATGACTTGGATTTTATTACTGTAAATACAATATAAAAATGTACAATACAAACAAAGTAAATTTTATAAAGCTAAAAGAACCACTAAAAAGACCTACTAAAATAAACCCTTTTTTATTATTTTGAATAGCATTATATTCTGTAAAGAAAGTTATTACAAGTAGGTTGACTGCCATTCACACTTCTATCATATGTTAAAAGTTTAGAATTGAGGTGTTTATATATTAATATGGCTGACTTTTGGTTATTCATTTCCACCTGAAGGGAGATATTTATTTACAAAATGGCATGGCCATTCCAGGAAAAGAAGACAGCGTGATTTAAATATCAACTGCAACTTAAGAAGAATGATGACAATAATGTTACTATGGGCACATTTAATCAGAGAAAGTGACAAACAATTTGTTGTAAAACACATAAATACTAGTTGATAACTCATTCTAGCCACATAAAGAACATTAACTTTTTCACACCAACACAGAGAAACTCTTATGCATAGCACATAATTACTTATACCACAAATGACAGACCATTGAAATGCATGAGTCTGCTATCATGTGTTCACCCTTTGTAGGTAAAATGGGATAATTGTGGAAACACCAAAAAAAAAAAAAAAAAAAAAAAAAAAGCATGTAAGTAGATAGATAAGCACAAATAGAAACATTACTGCTTCACACTGAACAATTTACAAAAACTTTTTTGAAACAGGGTCTCGCTCTGTTGCACAGGCTGGAGTGCAGTAGTGAGAACATGGCTCTCTGTAGCCTTGACCTTCTAGGTTCAAGCAATCCTCCTGCTTCTGTCTCCTGGTGAAACCATAGGCAGGTACCACCATGCCTGGCTAATTTTTAAAAGTATTTAGAGAGACAGGGTCCCACTATGTTGATCTCAAACTCTTGGGCTGGTCTCAAACTCTTGGGCTCGAGTGATCCTTCTCCCTTGGTCTCCCAAAGTGCTGGGATTACTGGTGTGAACCTCCGTGATCGAATGACAATTCACAAATATTTTTCTATAATACTGAACACCTACCATGTGCCAAGCTGCTTACAAGATGCAGGAACTTGAAAGATTAAGCAAAGACAAACATAGCTAGGAATTACCACATTTAAAATCAGGTAATCTTAGAATGCAACATATATCATTGGGAGATAATTGTTTATCACCACATCATTAATTATCATTATAGTTAAAATATATTGCATAAATATATTCATAACAAAAAGTTTATTTCTCACTAACACATTCACAATTCATGTTTCAGTATATCCACCTGCACATAAAGTAAAGGGAAAATACCTTGCAGAAGGACAAGGACATATACTCAATTATGGCGTCAATTTCATCAATTTTCTGCCCCAGATGATTGAGTGCCAATGTTTCTAAGGCTAATATTTCAAATTTTTGTCTTTATATTACTCCTTCTTACCTCTTTAACTATCTATCAAATAGCTCTCCTATTCTGAATATTCAGTATTTTTCTCTACTTATTTTTTCTATTTCACAATCCTAGTGTAACAAAGCCATCTCATTCAGATGCAGCTTTCTTGCTTTCCGTTCACATCCACACTTACTCTTTCATATATATAGATAGATAGGTAGGTATTTAATATATAAATATATATGTGTGCATATATTTAATGTATAAATATATCTGTGTATATATATTTAATATATAAATATATGTGTGTGTGTGTGTGCATATACACTTCAAGTTCTGGGATACATGTGGAGAACGTGCAGATTTGTTAAATAGGTATACACGTGTCATGGTGGTTTGCTCCACCTATCAACTCATCATCTACATTAGGTATTTCTACTAATGTTATCCATCCCCTAGCCCCTTCATCCCCCAACAGACCCCAGTGTATGATGTTCCCCTCTCTGTGTCCGTGTGTTCTCATTGTTCAACTCCCACTTATGAATGAGGACGTGTGGTGTTTGGTTTTCTGTTCCTGTGTTAATTTATTGAGAATGATGGTTTCCAGCTTCGTCCATTTCCCTGCAAAGGGCATGAACTCATCCTTTTTAGTGGCTGCATAGTATTCCATGGTGAATATGTGCCACATTTTATTTATGCAGTCTATTAGTAATGGGCATTTGGTTTGGTTCCAAGTCTTTGCTATTGTGAATAGTGCTGCAATAAACATACATGTGCATATGTCTTTATAGTAGAATGATTTATAATCCTTTGGTTATATACCCAGTAATGGGATGACTGAGTCGAATGGTATTTCTGTTTCTAGATCCTTGAGGAATCGTCATACTGTCTTCCACAATGGTTGACTTAATTTACACTCCTACCAACAATGTAAAGGCGTTCCTATTTCTCCACATCCCCTCCAGCATCTGTTTCCTGACTATTTAATGACTGCCATTCCAACTGTCATGAGATGGTATCTCATTGTGGTTTTCATTTGCATTTCTCTAATGACCAGAGATGATGAGCTTTTTTTTCATATTTGTTAGCCACATAAATATCTCCTTTTGAGAAATGTCTGTTCATATCCTTCACCCACTTTTTGATGGGCTTGTTTATTTCTTGTAAATTTGTTTAAGTTCCTTGTAGATTCTGGATATTAGCCCTTTGTCAGATGGATACACTACAAAATTTTTCTCTCATTTTGTAGGTTGCCTGTTCACTCTGATGATAGTTTCCTTTGTTATGCAGAAGCTCTTTCATTTAATTAGATCCCATTTGTCAATTTTGACTTTTGTTGTCATTGCTTTTTGTGTTTTAGTCATGAAGTCTTTGTCCATGCCTGTGTCCTAAATGGTGTTGCCTAGGTTTACTTCTAGGGTTTTTATGGTTTTGGCCCTTACATTTAAGTCTTTAATCCATCTTGAGTTAATTTTTGTATAAGGTGTAAGAAAGGGGTTCAGTTTCAGTTTTCTGCATATGGCTAGCCAATTTCCCAATGCCATTTACTAAATAGGGAATCCTTTCCCCACTGATTATTTTTGTCAGGTTTGTCAAAGGTCAGATAGTTGTAGATGTGTGGTGTTACAATGGAACACACTCTTTCTTAAATTAGATCATGTTTTCCTTGAGTTCATATACCTTTGGAATTCTGTTGACTAGTAATATTTATAAAAGTAACTTCAGGTCAACTTATGGTTGTTAACTTTTTCATTTTACCACAAGGAAACAATTTAAATGTAATTCCCGGTTACTCTGATTACTATCATTTTATTTAGAAAAAAGATTTAAATCCCCCAACAGAAGAAATACATATTAATAGAATCTTGTGATTTTTATTTACTTTTTAATTTGTTATCTGCTTGTATTTATCTTTAGTTTGTTTTTGTTTTCAGATTTCATCATGTGTCAGTGAATATATCACCCTCAGACTAATGGAAGGTCTGAGAATAGGTTTTGGGGACTGCTGATTTATCTCTTGTTCCTGCCTCACCATATATCTTCTCTCCCATTCCTGCCTTCTGCCCTCCCTTGTCTCTGTGGCACTTACAATGTTACTATGGCCACACAGTAGCCAAGTCCAATAACTCTGTCAGTTATTTTAATGTATGTGCTTCCAATACTCGACAGTCAACTATCCACTTCTTTAAAAGGTTTTTGTGACAATGCTCTAACCTGGTTTTACTGCTTTGTGACAGCTCCTTTTTTGTTTCCTCTTCTTTCTTTTCACATAAAATTGGGCATTTACTGTTTCTGACAACAGTTTCTAGGTTGACATACCTCTTCCCTCAGTGCAATACTCATTCTCAAAGTTTCAACAACTATTTTTATGAAATAGACTCTAAAGCTTATATTTTCAATCACAATCTTTCCTCACATGAATCATGATTCAGTAGTTAATTTCTCCAAATAAATGCTACTAAATGGATGTTAATTAGAATTCCATACCAAAGCCATCAAAAATGCAATAATATTTCACCCACATTTCTTTTTCAGTTCTCTTCTCTGTTACAGGGAAGGGGTCCCAATTCAGACCCCTAAAGAGGGTTCTTCAATCTCGTGCAAGAAAGGATTCAGGGCGAGTCCATAGTGCAAAGTAAAAACAAGTTTGTTAAGAAAGTGAAGGCCGGGCGCGGTGGCTCAAGCCTGTAATCCCAGCACTTTGGGAGGCCGAGGCGGGCGGATCACGAGGTCAGGAGATCGAGACCATCCTGGCTAACACGGTGAAACCCCGTCTCTACTAAAAAAATACAAAAAACTAGCCAGGCGAGGTGGCGGGCGCCTGTAGTCCCAGCTGCTCTGGAGGCTGAGGCAGGAGAATGGCGTAAACCCGGGAGGCGGAGCTTGCAGTGAGCTGAGACCCGGCCACTGCACTCCAGCCTGGGCGGCAGAGCGAGACTCCGTCTCAAAAAAAGAAAGTGAAGTGGTGAAAGTACAGCTACTCCATAGACAGCATAGGGCGTTCCCGAAAGTAAGAGGAGGAATGTGTCCACTCTAGGTACAATGCTTGTACATATGGGGAGATATGCTCTGCTGCACGGGTTTGTGATAAAGGCTTAATTTTCTTAATTACTATATATTGCAAGAATCAATATTATTTTTAAGGCAAAATTAGAAATTCCTTTGTTCTGCAGATATCAGGATATCTGGACACTCCCAAGTCTAGGTCTGTTTAGTAAACATTATTAATTTGTTCCCTTAAACATCTAGAGGCCAGGAATGCCTGACTCTAGGAATGCAGCCTAGCAAGTCTCAGCCTCATTTTCCTAGTTCTCACTCAAGATGGAGTTACTTTGGTTTTAATGCCTATGACATCTCTACTCACTGTACAATCCACATCCTCCTACTTATGTTTTTTTAAAGTATAATTAATATTAGTACAATAATATATTTATATGAAAAATGATTTCTGAAATAGTTCCACTCACCAAGTTTTATTTATCATCCTTCTTCAAAAGTTCTCACAACTCTTATCTTCTTTACTACTTAGCTACATGTTATTATACTGGGCAAATGACTTATTTTTTCCTGTAGAATAAACATATTACATGCCTAAGAAAGATTCTGTATATATGCTATTCTGTGTATACTTAATACTTATATACTTTTTGTTGACTGACACCTTTAATTATCACTTTATCCTGACTCTACACTAGTCTATTACCAAATTTTATTATTTTTCATCTGTCAGCAGTAAAGGAAGTGTCAACCTCTTCTAGGTTAGATACCATCCTCCATAATCATCTTCCTATACTAATTTGCTCCTCATTGTTTTAGTTTTGCTTATACATTTTTAAGGGTTTAGCATTACTACTTTTAAGAGCCTCCACATTACATCCTTCCCCTCCCGATTTCCATCATTCCAGTCTTATTCCAGTCCTATCTTAACTGAAAAAAAGTAATAATGATTATGGGTGCCATTTTTACCCATATAAGTCAAATGAACTGAATAAGTTATTTTAGTATTCAAAGCTTCAATATTCTTATTCTCAACACAAGCACAGTGATTGGCACACAGAAGGTACCTAATCATGAGCTAAATCTATTCCCTCTGTTTCCTTCCATTTAAATCTCAGTGCTTTCCAACCTCTGTGCCTTTTCTAATCCCTTCCTTTCCACGAATGTGCTAATCACAATATAAATGTCATATTATATAATACTCCCCAAACTCAGGTCTATTTTACAGATGAGAGGTTAAAGCCTAGAGGAATTAAAGACCTGAGCGATTAATGATCACATCGAATCTTACACAGAAACTATTGGATCTAGTATAGTAGAAACTCTACTGATTTTACTTGTTTTTGTAAAACCCAAACATTCTATTTTGGTCATTTAATTTCTAAGAGTAGATTATAAATTATGTGAACCATGCAGTAAGGTAAATAAATAATAGTAAATATAAGCAGCGTGGTAGAATGCTAAAGCAAACAACTAAGTAGACTTCACTACTGTTTTGTCACTAGTTAATTTTGTGATCTTGGACATGATACTTGGTGTCTTGGAGCATCAGTTTTCTTTCCTGCTAACTTACGGTGCTGAAACAGGTATCATTTATAAAGTCTCTCTAAGCTCTCAATATTGTGATTGTCATTATCATAGTTGACATGGAACAAATTGCAGTTCAATTTCTTTGTAAAAACCTGAAGAATACATATCTCACCTATCAGATCATAATTTGGCCCTAAGTGAAGAATAAGGTTTTAAGCATAGATTTTATAAGACGAAGAATATAATCTTCTTGACAAAATGAGAATCCAAACTAAAAATTGATTTGATTTAATAGAGTCAAACATCTGGATATGTGACTAAAATTTTCGCTTTCCACATGGATGTTTGACTTTGTGTGAACAATATCAACTTTATAAAAAAAAAATCAAAACTAAAATGTGAAAATAATTAATTAGTCCTACATAATTTAGAAAAAGAAAGGTTTAAAAATTTTGATTAATCTTACCTAAGAGATAAAGACAATAATAAATATTTTGGGCATTTTTTTCATCTTTTGCCTGTTATTTTATAGTCAAATATACCTTAGCAAAATATGCGGGTACTTGCAGAGGAAAAACACAGTAATCATAAGAAGTGATTCTTCATAAAGTCTATTATCTACTGATTCTTTTTTTGGGTTCCATTAATTCTAACCAATTTGCTAAATCCTAGACCATTTACCTTTTTTTTTTTTGAATTATGACCTTCTCCAATGACAGACTCTCAACTAAAAAGAAAACAAATATACTTGAGATTTAAAAATGTTTAAATGTCACAAAATATCAAGTGAGTAAAGAAGACAAGGAAGTCAATACACACTTATGTATTTCTTGGTTGACTCTCTTACAATTCATGGACGAAGACAAATAGTAAGCCAGAGTTTAATTTCGTTTCAGAGACTGTGGAATGGGGTGGGTTCATTTTCAGGGTCTGGAGTATCAGTAGGTTAAAAGTATTGATTACAATGGAAATTAATTTTAAGAACACAACAGCAGGCCTTTAAACTATTTAGCAGAAAGCATGCAGTCTCCTATGGTGGAAAGAGGTATAATTAAAAGCTATCAATAGTCTGGGATTGTCAAAACTACGTTGTCACCTGAAGCTCATTCCTTATAATTATCTTTTAGGCTTTAAGCTAGATCACCATTAACCTCAGAAGAAAAGGGGTTACTACCCTTTCTGATGTGAGAAATTGTATCATCATGTAAATTAAACCCCATTCCACAGCCAAATAGACTTGGGAAATGATTGAGTATTAAAACTACTCATGTATATTATCAAGTGACACAAAGTACTAAGGGAGGGTACTAAGGGAGAAGAGGAAAGTTTCCTTCTTTTTCAAAGATTTTTCAGATTCCTTATGTGCACAGAATATGATTTTAAGCATATATCAGAGATATAAAATTGAAGCAATAGAAGGAAAACTCAAAGATATTTTTAGCCTTTCCCCAAAGATTTCTTTTCAGCTCTCAGACAGTACAAAATGAGTCAACACTTAAGTAAGCCAGAAATAATATAACAAGTCTGCAAAATTACAGCTACGTACAGCTCAGATCTTCAATCAAGTAATTGTTAAAGGCTCACTAGAAGGAGGAATAAATATATTCTCAGGTGAACTCACTTAATAATTTTAACCTTATTGTCAAAAGAAAGGAGTCATAATTAAGATAGCACAATACATGAAGCAGGGAGCAGCAGCACAGTTGCGCCTTCCTGATGATTAATGTGTATCCCTGAGGTGGTCTCTTCAGTCGTGGAGCAACCAAAATGATGCCGCCTTCCTTCCCTGCATAAGACGTTGGGGCCTAATGACAAATTATCAGCCATTGTCATTCCTGGGTGATGCTGAGCTGACTAACAGTTGTGAAAGGTTATGTTAGTCAATGTAAGTGATTCTTAGTAGGCAGAGTATAGCCTACAACCACATATGCACCATCTTGCTGATATAAATGTGGGTAGCTGGGAGGCATGGGAGGGAATTCTGTTGTGGCTATTACTTGCAAAGAAGGATGTAAGGCATGATTTCTTAATCTCCAAATGATTAACATTTGTGGTCAATGTTTTGTTTGTAGGGGTTTCCTGTGCAGTGTGGCATGATTAGTAGCATCCCTGGCCTATACTCAGTACCTGTCACTAGTAAACCCTCCCCTTCAGTTGTGACATATATAGATACCTTGGGACATGGCCAAAATGTCCCATGGGAGGCAGAATTGCTCCCAGTTGAGAACTAGTGATGAAAGAGCCTTGGAAATGCTATATAACCTACATGATTATATCTGTATCTATACCTGTATTTGTATAAAGAGATATACACATACATATATACTCATATCTCTATATATACACCATTATATACATACATGTATACATCTACCTATGCATCTATATATTTGTATATAATGTACATATATGTATATATCCATATACTTGTATACATACACATTCACATGTATACCTATATATCCAATTACATATACACTATTATTTCTATGTACTATATATAGAAGTATACATGTATATAAATGATATATGTATATACTTACATATAATACACATGCATGCATACACATACATATGAACTTAGACATATATGCACCATAAAATCATAAAGCCTGAAAATATAGAAAATAAGATAATATTTTGTAATATTTTACAGACTGAAGATGCCCTTGACAACATTAGATATATCGGCATGTGCTTCCAAATTTTATTTTAGAAGTGAAGTTTTGCAGAAACAACAGAATTGAGTGAGAGGATCCCATACAACACATGCAAAAATCTGAAGGCCTAGTACCTTATAGAGAAATGCTGTATGTCAATGTGTCAGGAGGGCAGGATGCATGTGAAGTATCAGTGCAAGACGATGCTTCAGAGATGGGCAAGAGTCAGCTACGTTATCAATAAACTTCAGTATGAGGAGAGGGTAAGAAAGGACATCTCGGTTGTAGATAGAAACAAAAACCAATCAGAAAAAAAGGGAGCTCTTAAAGTCTAGCTCAAATATTACTTTCCAGTTTGACATTATCATCACATTTGCTCGTATTTCCATGGTTCTGCCATTAAGATACCTTCTTATTCAATGGCTTTATTTGCAAGTGGAAGAGACAGTTTATTGTGTGTCATGGCTTGAGAGATGCGGAGGAAAACACACTTTCCAAACAAGCGAACAAAAGCAATTCCTGCAACAATTTCCAAAATTTCTCTTTTTGAATGTGTGCTTTTTGGAGTTCATGAAGTTAGTGCCCAGGAATGCTCTTTAAAATGGGAATATTCCTTGGCTCAATGTTTCTTAATCCTTTAGTGCATGGTGTTCCTGATCTTCAGGAACCTAACAGGGTTCTGGGTGGTGGAATCACTAAACTGTGATAAAGAACAAGACTGTACAGATTTAAAATGTGGAGTTGTACCTGCTGGAGGATAGAGGACAAAAAAGCTTATGTAAATGAAATAATATATGAACTACCTACGATATACCAGGAGCTTTACATATAACATGTAGGGCAGGGGTCTATTGAGTACAAATTAAGATTCAGGTAAATACAGATGGGGACATATCAAATTTCCTGCACCTCCTCACCTTTGAGAGGACTCAGGGGAAAAAAAAGCATGCAGTAATCAAGTCGCACAGAGTTGGTCAGAAACAGCCAGTCAGTAAAGAGTTCAGTAAAAGAAATTAAAAACTTTTCACAATTGGAGTTTGAGGTTAGGGATAATGGAAGCCAGATGACAGAAAGGAAAAACAGGCTCCTGAAAGAAAGCACAAAAAAATAAAAATAAAAAAATCAAAGTCACCATGTCTAAATATGACCACTGGCAGAATGGACTAGACTCTGCACCTTGACCCATGTATGCAGAGAAATCAGGAAAGGATCCTGTGTAAGGCTGCATTTGAATCTGTACTCACACAGTGCACTCTGTACACTGGGAAGGAGAGGTCCAGGCCCCGAGGCAAAGCAGACCGACTGCATCACAGGGCTTTTCGCTCAAACCGTTCTGTGTTCTCACTGGCGAGAGCACTCTGTCCAGGAAAAACACCACATTTCCCTAGAAGTTGGAGGAAAAGCACAGGGAGCCAAGCTATCGAAGGCAGGATCTTAGCTTAGTGGTGAAACAGGATCTCAAATCCAAGGTCAAATCTATGTCCCCACTTGGGTAGCCTAACGAGGACCTTTAGTAGTGGCATTAATGCCCTAGTCATGAATGAATCCTTCTTCTTTTTGCCCTTAAAAAATTTCTATAGAGATGCAGGAATGGGAGAGCACCATGGTTTGGCTAAAGGACCATAAAGGAAAATGATCTAGTGATTTGTCAGGAAACTATAAAGGTGACCTTACTAGGGTGTAGCTGACTCTGGATTATACGAATATCATTTAACTCTCCTAACAACTGAATGAGATAGGGATCATTATCTGGATTGGTAGACTTGATGTGGAAATCAGCCTGAGTAAAGTTACACTTACAGAGCCAGATGGTGATAAAAGTGGGGAACACACCCTTGTCTGTTTGATAGCAAAGCTATTGTATTATTCTAACAGAGTCCTACTGTCTATTTATTGAATAACAAGCTGCCAAAATTGGTCTTCAAGATGGATTAGGAAAAGAAAGGATAGCAGTTAATTAAAGACAATTTTATCTTGATCTGTCCCTAGCCGGAACCATTTCCTTCGTGAAAGTAAACATGCCAGATTTAAGTTGTCAGCTGTCAGAGGTAGAAAAAATAAATAGACTCTTTCCTTCTGGCTGGCTTCAAGTGTTGATAGGTAATGTACACTTAGAACCCATTTGTATTCAGTAGGTGAGTCCACTTTTGCTTGGAAAACTCTAATGACTAGATAAGGAAGCCCTTTTATCCAGGTCAATATATCTATACAAATGCTCATTAACATAGAATACTTGTTATTTTATTATCAAGTGAACATATCTGAAACCTTGACACTAAATTTCAGCTAAAGGCACAATATCCTTTAATGTTATATTGCTAGTGATTTGAGCCCTAGCAAAAGAAACTTCTGCAAGAGGGAGTTACAACATTTTGCTTCCAATTATAAAATGAACAGAGAACTAATTAGATATTTGAAAACTCAAAGGAAAGAAAATTCTATATCTTTTCTCCAAAATTTAAAATAATCTGAGTTTAAAAGACCATAATTATTTAGGGCTTGATTTCTTGAGTTAGCATGTTACTATATTTATTTTAGAGAAATGTGAAATCTGAAGGCAAATTTGTTTTGTCAGGATGATCTAAGCCAGTTTTTATTTTGATTTTTGTCCGTGTGTGTGTGTGTGTGTGTGTGTGTGTGTGTGTTTTGACAAGGACAAGCTAATTACTGAGAAAATACAAAAACAAAAACAAAAACAAAAACCAACAACAGGGCTTCCAATTCTTAAATTTTAATGAATATTTCTAAAGCGAATTTTAATGACACTTTGTAAAGTGATTATCCACTTTTATTTGTTTTTGGTAAGAGAAAATATGTTAAAAATAGTCTAAAATCCCAGCTTTCCAGCTTTAGAACTCAATCAAAAACATCAGCACTGTGGGAAGACCAGATGTCTCCCTTGGAAAACAAACCAGTATATAACAAGGGGTCCAGTCTTTCTACGTTTTTAAACAGAAAATTTTGAAAAAAAGTAGCCCTCTATAAAACTTTCAAGCAATTTCAAAAACTGTATATTTAACCAAATCTTTCAGCTTTTTGCCAACTTCCTGCATGTTGATGGCAGTTGGCTGCCAGAGACTTCAGCCTTCTGCTTTCAGGTTACAGAATGGATAATCAAAGCTGTGAATGTGTTAAAGGAGAAGGTGAATCAACTCCACGCATACTTCTAAAATTTTTAAATGCAAAGGAAGTCACAGTGATGTGAATTGCATATGAATGTAATTAATTTGTACATGAAGAGAAGACTTTTAGTGTGCTATTAGCTTCATAACAGCCTAATATATGAGAAGCCAATCACTAGCAAGCTTGCCAGGAGTATGACAAACTGCTTGTTCCTAATTTCTTTAAAGGTTTAATGGATGCTGTTTTCCAGAATGTTTTGATTAACCCTTCTATTGCATATTTGTAATTAGTGTAAAAATTAATGTTAAATTGGAAAACTTTATTGGATTACAAATAATATAGTAGGAGATGAATGATCCTGGTTTATATACAACCAGAAACTTAGAACATGCAAGGATGGTTGATTCGTTTTTCTAGCAATAGAAATTATGTTCTCATTCAATTTTTTATTGTTGATGTTAGTATTTAAAAAGGAAAAGAGAGAAGAAGGGAAAGAAAAATGCTTCAAACAATTTTCATAATGAAAATTTCTCCCCTGCTTTCAGAACATAATGTAAGCATTGCCAATTTTAGGCATTTTTTTCTGTTCTGTTTTCCCTATTCAGTTATTTGAGGCAACTTATTTGTTGCAATACTATAAACATGCAGTTTTTTCTTTTTCTTTTTTCTTTTTTTTTTTCACGAGAGGATAAAGAGAAAGAGCAGTAGATCATTTCTCCCCACAGCCTAAAGTGTCTTTTCTACTTTGATGGTTTGAATTTGGGATATATCTTGCCAAAACCAGCCTAAGAAAGGTGAGTAACTAGAGAAATAAAATAAGACTTTTCATATTGAAGTAGGTTTGCAAGTTTGATAAATTATTTTTAACAACCCTTTTAATAAAAAAAATGAATATAGCATTACAGCCGTCATAACTTAGTCAATGGTGCTGAGATTCACATTTATTCATTGTTTTCTTTTATTCTTCATTACATGAATACAATAATTAATAATGAATTCTTTCTCAAAGTAACTTGGCTTGCATTAAATATTGTAAAACCAGACAGGCAGTTCATTTTAAAACCAGGGTGCTTCCTGTCCCATTCAAAATGAATTATGCGTACTGCCAATGAAAGTAGAGTAAGTTGAAACTATCAACTGGTAATAGAACAGGATCCATAGGGCTTCAGAAAAAACTGTCTGCAATTTAATCATCTTATTTTTTTCTGTCTGAAAATGTCCAGAATGTTATGAAGCTGTTGCTAGTGTCAATTCTCCAAGGGCTTCTTAGCTTCCTATGTAATTTGAAAAACACAGTTTTCTGTGTTAATCCTTCTTATTGAATGTGCCTTTATATAGCTAATTGTACATTTTGAACCAAGTGGTCTGCACTCAATATATATATAGGCACTAAATATACATATAAATATATATATATAGTGTGTGTAGTTTTAAATATGCAGTATGTATATAGTATATATAACTAAATAGTATATATGTATAAATATGCATATACATACTACTAAATATAGAGTACATATATAGAATATATATAAATATATAGAGTGAATATATATAAATATACAGAGTATATATGTATATAATTGTAGTACTAAATATATCATATCTATAATACTAAATGTATAGTATTTGTTGCAGACCACTGCAATAAATTGCAGGTTGAGAAACATACAATTAGCTGTAGGTAGGCATATTCTACAAGAAGACTTAACATAGACAACTGTGGGTTTTTTTGTTTTGTTTTTATTTTTTTTTTGGAGATGGAGTCTCACTCTGTCACCCAGACTGGAGTGCAGTGGCATGATCATGGCTCACTTCAGCCTTCACCTCCTCTTACCAGGTTCCAATCATTCTCCTGCCTCAGCCTCCTGAGTAGCTGGGATTACTGGCACTTGCCACCATGCCCGGCTAATTTTTGTATTTTTAGTAGAGATGGGGTTTCAGCATGTTGGCCAGGCTGGTCTTGAACTCCTGACCCCGGTGATCCACACCCCTCAGCCTCCCAAAGTGCTAGAGTTACAGGCCTGAGCCACCACACCTGGTTGACAATTGTATTTTCAAATAATATAGAAATACATATTTTCTAAAATGGCAATTTCAAAAACACATGAATATACATGTTGTATATGTTATATATATATTATATACGTAGTGTATATTGTATTTTACATTTTATGTACATATTATCTCATTTGTTTCACATCTACCATCTCTTTCTCTACTCTAGCCTTGTGACATTTGTCAAAACAATGGTCATTTTACATCTCAGGTCATTCTCTCCCTGTGTTCCCATCTTTGGCAATGACATTCTAATTTTCCTTAGCACCCAGAATTAAAATAATAGGTCTATGTTTGATTAGTAGTTTTTCTCAGATCCTTATAATTCTGTGGTCACTTGCTTCTGTTTTACCCTATTTCTTCCAGTTCCATGGCATTTGTCTCAGTTCTTTGTTCCTGTACATTTCTTCCTAACCTTCTTGTCTCCAGCATTGCTGAGGGACAAAATTTGAATTTACTAGCCATAGGAACTTGGAAAATAATAACTGTTATTAAATGAGTCCTTATTATATGCCAGAGAAGTGTGTTCATCCCTTTGCCTTTACTATTTCATGCAGTCTTTGTAGCATCTGGCAATTGTTATGCTATCTCCTTCACCAGCAGAGGAAACTAAGGCTCCAGAAAAGTGAAGGCAGCATAATATGTGGCAGGGCAAGAGCTGGCAGCTAGCCCTTTCTACCTCCAGAGCAGAGCCCATGTTCATTAAAAAAAAAAAAAAAAAAAAAAAAACCTCACTGTTTTCATTAAGCCTCAATATTCTCATCTGCAAATGGTAAGTTAGAGACTGTCAGGGATCTAGCCAAGTGCCAGATTGTGGGAGTACATGGTAGCAATTGTTAGACTGTATGTCTATCTGGGGTTAATTTGGACCTCTACCCTTGCTCTTCCATTGCCCCCTGCCTGTATTTCCTTGCTCTGCCATGGGTATCTATTGTTGCCATTGCAGCCACATTCCCAAAGTGCAGTTTTAATCTACTTGAGGTAGTACTGCTCATTCCACTGAAATCTCATTCAGGGTCATTGTTTCTGGTTGTGCAGAGGGGGCCGGCCGAGGGAATGAATAGGAGCTGCATCTTAAGTCACACTCTCTGGAATAGAACTGTGTCCATCGAAAGGGTGGTTGGCTTTTCTATTTGGTAAAAAGGCACTGTTCTCTTCCCAATCCCCATCCCAAATGACTGTAGGCCCCTTGTAGGAAGTGCCGTTTACTAATTTGCACAGAACTACCCATTGGCCCAGCCAGGCTCTTGTCTCACAGTATATTGACAACTTTGTATATTGAGAACTATTATGCATTCGGCATTTGATATGTTGCATTAAACAATTATATACTAACACTTCGTGGAGGACCTTGCATATGGTTAAGTGTTTAGTAAATTTTTGTAGAATCACATTGATTCATATTGCCCATGGCCAAGGCCTAGAGACTTTCGATGACATGTTTCATTTCCATACAGAGAGTTATAAAACCTGTTTGTAGTTTTGTTGCATAAATATGCATAACAGCCTTTGATATGCTCTCTAATCATCTGAATTTTTAATAACTAAAAGATGTTTACCACTTGCTTTCAACAGAAAGGTGTTGTAAAGACTTGTGAATTAAAACCTATAAGCATGTTCACATCCTCATTAGAGAGTGGAACAAAAGTACAAAGACATGATCATTTCTCTAAGTGTCAAGATAAATTCAAAGAGAGATCGCATTGCCTCCTGACAAAGAATGTACTGGAAGAACATCTGTTCCCTGCCACCCACTACATCTCTCTTTTTCCTGCTCAGCCTGAAATTGCAATGTGACTATGTTCTTTGAAAGGGCCATAGTTGGTGAAAGTTATACAGCAAAGCGGAACTCTTCAGCCACACAATTGACACTCGCTTTTTATAGGACTCCACTGAACTCAGGTAGTTTAAGGAGGTGTCAGTGAATACCTGCCTAAGGTTATTTCATATTGTGACACTTATACATGGCTATGCAAATTTTAAAAATCCGACAGGCCTCAATGAATTATGTGATATGTATAAATCTCCCATACTAGATAGATTTTAAATTGATGGTATCACACCAAGCAGTGAAATAATAAGGGCTAGCAGCACTTATCCTTATAGGCTCATAGCTGCAAATGATTTTATGAATCATTAGTTTAGAGATGTGTCCCTACCCATTTTCAAAACCCAGTGTAGATTAACATATTTTGTCTGTGACAGGATGTTAATTTTAGAGAAAAGAGGCCATCTGATGAAGTAAAACTCTCCCAATTTTGTGCCACTGGATTTTTGATATTGTAATTAACATGATTATGACTAATTAGAATTCTTGACTGTTAAAGAAGAAAGATTGATAGTTTAATAGATCAATACTGGTTACTTAATGTCCCGAGATAGACTCCTTTTGGCACATGACACACACAATATATAATTAAATTTTAAAAAGTCTTTTTAAAGTGGTTCCTACTTGTGATATTTTACTAAAGCATAAGAATGTAGAAATTAAGCAAAACTGGAAGACCATCCTTTTGGCTAAGGTTAAGTAATTATTTTCCTTTTATAGTTGAATTGATGTTCTCTTCCTTTTGGTAGACACAGTTGGGTAAGTGTTCAAAGTGTTTTGTACTGATTTCATGGTGCAAATCCCATTAAAATAAACATAAGCTGCATGGGTAAATTAGAGCATGCTGCTTTGAAAATGTACCCCACGATTTTCAGCATATTAAGCTGTCAGAAGCTGATAAAATCAGGCTTACATTCCTACTTTTTGAGTATGTTTGGAATACATTTACATCCTTTTCATCCGAAGTTGGTATGAAATTTAAATGGTAGAATCATTGGATTAGGGACACACAGTATAAGAAACAGTATAAGAAACCAATGCATATTTTAGATATATTCCTGAAAACATCAACATTTAATGAATGGAGACTGGTAAATAGGTTGCAGTATGGGTCCAATGAACTTTGCTGTATTTCAAGAGAAAGAATCTGAATTCATTTCACCATTTTTGTCTCCATTAATGTGCATGGCAGGTTATCCTTACCTTTCTTTGCATTCTCAAGTGTGTTTTTGCAATCAGTCCATTGAGTAGCATGTTCACCAATTAATTAACAAATAATTACTAAGTAGGAACTCTGAAGCAAAGCAATGTGTTGGCCTTCTTCCCTATACTTCATGAGACTTTATTGGATATGCTGATGCTCAGTAAATATTTACTACTTTGCATCTTTCTTTTCAACTAGAGAATTGCTAACAACCAGGAAATAGTCCCAATGCACAGTGAAGATGTGGATCTGTGTTTAAGCAGATGTATCTACCAGAGACAGTAGGTATAGTAAAAACCATGGCCTTTGGAGCTGTATTAGTTCATTCTCACACTGCTGATAAAGACATGCCTCAGACTGGGTAATTTATAAAGAAAAAGAGGTTTAATGGACTTGCAGTTCCATGGGACTGGGGAGGCCTCACAATCGTGGTGGAAGGTGAAAACACATCTTACAGGGAGGCAGGCAAGAAAGAACGAGAGTCAAGCAAAAGGGAAAACCCCTTATAAAACTATCAGATTTCATGAGACTTATTCACTACCACGAGAACAGTATGGGGGAAAGCACTCCTGTGAGTCAGTTAGCTTTCACTGGGTCCCTCCCACAACACGTAGGAATTATGGGAGCTACAATTCAACACGAGATTTGGGTGGGGACACAGCCAACCCATATCAGGAGCTAAACAAAATCTAACTTCAGTTCTCATTTTCTCTCTCAATATTTGGGTGATCCGGGCTCTTGACACTTTTCTGCCTTAGTTTTCTCTATGTAGAACAGGTATAATAGTAGAATTATGACAAAAAGGTCTTCCAACAATTAAATGAATACGTATAGAGTGTAGAGATTAAAACTGTTTCTGGCAAAAAGTAAGCATTATGACTGCGTTTAGATGTTGTTATTGACACTATCACAGAGCTGGATTGGGACACAGACCCTAATTTTAATTCTCTTCTCCCTGTATTAGCTTTGGTATATTACTCTAACACACTGAGTCTGATCAATAGTCATCTTATTCTTAGGATGCTGATTTCATCATCCTCATGATATTTTTATAGTTCTTTGAAATTTGCAAAATCTACTCTTCTTCTAAATGTTAAAAGTATTCACTACTTCACTATTGTTGTGAGAAATAATTGTAATTATGTAAAAATTATTTAGGACCACTTTGGCTCAGTGTGTCTCAATTACATGAGACTAGAGAATAGGATTTCCCCAGGCCACTTTAGTTGGTGCCTCATATCATTGCCCAGAGTGTAACTGAAATTCTGAAAGCAAGGAAATCCATTCAATGGTGAGCCTATAGAGCTAGCAGTGCCTTTGCATCAATGCTGCCATGAGTTTATGCCTTTATTAAACAAATGTCCTCTTCCTGGAGCCACATTATTATACCATATATGTCCTTAAGACCTTCAATTAACACATAGCCTTAAGTTCATAGTTTTAAGTTCTTAAATATGTTTGTATATTTATTATTATCTTATACTTTGATTTTTGTAAGTATATATCACATATGTATTATGTAGTATATATAGTATACGTGTGTATATATTATATATGTATATAGTATAAACATATGTGTATAAAATTTGCAAACTTTGGGAATTTTTATAACCTTATTCTAGAATTCCACGCAGGCATAAAATGTACACAAAGCTGACAG
Source organism: Trachypithecus francoisi (assembly GCF_009764315.1). Classification (NCBI taxonomy): domain Eukaryota; kingdom Metazoa; phylum Chordata; class Mammalia; order Primates; family Cercopithecidae; genus Trachypithecus; species Trachypithecus francoisi. Next base: position 101,291,097 of record NW_022681458.1, read on the forward strand.
TTTTAATTAGCGAATTAGGGAGTTTGTATCATTGACCTTAAGCAGTAGGTAATTTTAAGTCAAATCAGAAAATAAATACATATTGCAGTTGATATAAATAGTACATATGTGCAAAGCATAGAATTGGTTTTCATATGGTTTCTAATGATAATCAACTAAGAATTCTACATTAAATGAGGAATTTCTTGCTTTAAATTAATGAGAAAAAATTATTCATATTCTCCATAAACTTTCTTACCATATAGTTAAAAAGAAAAATGTAATGAAATTGAATAGAAATGTATGGCTTAAACTATTAACAAACTCTACTTTTAATTGTATGTGGCTTTATTCTTAAAGCCACTTTTAAATCTTTATTTCTTTAACAAAATCCAATAAACCTAAACAAACCACTGCAGTGTTTTATAACATATTTTTCAAATCTTCAAACTCCTATGGACTTATTTAATTTACATTGCTCCTAATATGGGAGAAATAGTGGGTTATTTAATAATTACATATTATTAGAAGGTATTTATAGAAATAATTTCTGTAAACTGTCAACCAAAATTAAAATTCTAAGCCCTCCAACCAACTGATGGACCCCCACTCTCAAGCCAAGAACATTCCAAAATGAGCCAGAAATCTAGTTCAGTCCATGATGGGAAGAGGAGGGTTGGACATGCCTCCTTATACTCTCCTACCGTTGGAATTCAGCCACAGCTGACCAGCATTTAGATTAAAACGGAGCTCTAAAGACTGATGAAACAGATTTTTTGTTGCAATAGGTATCAGATTCCATCCTGACTCTAGTTTAGCGTCACATGACAGATGGGAGGCCCTGAAAGAAATCAGAGTATTTTCTCCCCAAATATGTTTCTTTGACATGTTTTGAAATGGCCGACAAAGCTGTCTCTTCTGGGGAAAATTTACATTCTGTAGAAAATTTAGGTTCCTTTCCAGGCCATTCTCTGATCCAGGAAAAAATTAACTAACAGTTTGTCAATGTTTTAGGTCTGATAAGAGCTCTGAAGCCTGCTACCTGGAGGTTTCATCTGCATGATAAAACCTTGGTCTCCATAACCCCCTATCTTAATCCAGACATTTCTTTCTATTGATTCCAGGTCTTTAGGCTTTGAATCTGCCTATGACCTGGAAGGTCCCCTCCTATGTCCTTCAGGTTGTCCCACCTTTCAGACCAAATCAATGTATATTTTATGTGTATTGATTGTCTTATGTCCCCTTAAAATGTATAAAACCAAGCTGTAGCCTGACCACTCTGGACACATGTTGTCAGGACCTCCTGAGGCTATGTCATAGGCATGTCCATGGCCTTGGCAAAATATACCTCTAAATTGATCGAGACGTGTCTAAGACACTTTTTGGTTTAAAAATATATATTCTTTTGAAAAATAACTTTTTTTGCCTCTTTTAAGATTCTTAATCAACTGGGGAACTTAAATTTATAACAATTTTAGAAATATATAATAGATTAAAATAGCATTAGAAGTACAGTGTCACTAGAGCACATGCCTCTAACCCAAATTTTGTCTCGTAATAGCATATGGTCCTCACAGACATTTTTTGTTTGTTTGTTTGTGTTTTCTCTTTTTTTCAAAGTATATATATATATATATATAGAGAGAGAGAGAGAGAGAGAGAGAGAGATAATCTGGGTGTGTTAGAGGAATATTTAAAATGAATACCAAGTTAAACATACAATTATAGAAATCCACTAAGATTATATAAATCAGATAGTTTTAAATTTAGTCTCTTTTAACCAGACCTCTGAGCTCTAGGTGGAGCCCACACAAAATCCTGGGTTTCCAAAAAGAGATAGATGTCGTGAGACTAGGCCATGTAGCGCTTTTACAGTGCACTTTGCTACAGAGGTTTCTCTATATGTTTAAACTGCACGCTGTTTTTTACTTTAATGCATAACAGTAGCCCCTGTAGTAATAAATATTTTAGTAAAAAAAGAAAAAAAATACAAGTAATGCGATACAAAAGCAAGCAGTTTAAGATCTGAGGGGAACTTGTCTGTTTACACTCTTGAGTTTCCAGAAGGAAAAATAGAGTTTCCTCCAAAAAAGAGTCTGTTTTCTTTAAGATAACCTTCTCTATTTTCCTTAAGAAATCCCTGACTATTAGAAAGTAGTTTAAGTCCCTTATGCAGCACAAGGTGGCAAGAGAAAGGAGACAGGCAGAAGCATGTGGAGAAAACAGAACTCAGTCAAATGAGAAGAATGAAATACTCTTTTCTTTTTATTATTATTGTACTTTAAGTTCTAGGGTACATGTGCACAACGTGCAGGTTTGTTACATAGGTATGCATGTGCCATGTTGGTGTGCTGTACCCATTAACTCGTCAGTTACATTAGGTACATCTCCTAATGCTATCCCTCCCCCGTCCCCTCTCTCCACAATAGGCCCCAGTGTGTGATGTTCCCCTTCCTGGATCCAAGTGATCTCATTGTTCAATTCCCACCTATGAGTGAGAACATGCGGTGTTTCGTTTTCTGTTCTTGCGATAGTTTGCTGAGAATGATGGTAACAAGATCCTAAGAAAGAAAAGTATAAAGGCTATATATATATAATGGCTGGGTGTAGTGGCTCAAGCCTGTAATCCCAGCACATTGGTAGGTCAAAATGGGAGGATTGCTTGAGCCCAGGAGTTCAAGGCTGCAGTGAACCAAAATTGAGCCACTGCACTCCCGCTTGGGCAACAGAGCAATACCTTGTATCAAGAAAATAAAAATAAAGATGTGTGTGTGTGTGTCTATATATACACACATTTATATAGCATATATATTTATATGTTATATAAGTCTAATATATTATAGTATATGTATTATATTATATAAATGTATACATACATTTATATATTATATACATTTATACACACACACATCTTGGATATTACATTTTAATTAAGTTGACTTTAACCATTGAGCTCTTTAAAAAAATCCTGTTAAATCTCTTACTACCGTATTTTAGCAGGGACAAACTGCTGATATTTGAAAAGTAACACAAATATCAAATCAGAAAGGTCTTGATTTAGGAATCAAACCCAGGCTGTTGTGGTGAAAAATGGGCAGAATCTTAGCTACTGAACTAGCGTCAGGTGTCTGCCATTGCCCGTTCAGTTTGGCCTCACAGGTGTTTGAAGTTTCAGTTGATTTCAACAATCACTCATACTGAGGTTTCTAAGCCCACTTGGTTCTGTGACTGGTCTGTGCACTCTCAGGCACTGACAGATCTGCAGAGTGATGCTCTGGGCATCATTGTCTCCAACTTCTACAGGTGATAAGCTCTAGGAAACCTATACAATGGGATACATTGAATATAAGCTGACTACTACTAATAGGGAGTTGATTATCCAGCTGACCTTAAAATAGGGCGTTGATTATCCAGGTGGGGCCAATGTAATCACAGGGGCCACTAAATACAAAAGAGAGAGGCCGAAGAGTTAGAGTCAGAAGCAGATGAACTAAGGAAGAGGTAAGAGTGATACTAAGTGAGGGGGACTCAGCTAGCCATTCTTCGTGTTGAAGATAGAGGAAGGGGCTATGAGGAAACAGAAGTGGGTAGCTAGTATAATTTGGAAAAGGCAAGTAAACAGTTTCCAGTAGGAGGAACTAGCACTGCAGATGCCTTGATTTTTGGCCAACGGAGACTCGTGTCAGACTTCCGATCTACCTGTAAGTAAATAAATTTGTGTTGCTTGAATGCACTAACTTTATGGCAATTTTTAAATAGTAACAATAGAAAACTAATATGTTTCAAGAAAAACAATTGTTTATGTGTCAAGATAGCAAAGAGCTGAAGGGCTGGATTCACTTGTGATTTACTTTTCTCTCTCCAACACCTTACTGAATAATAATTATTTTTTTTTCAAATGCATATATCAAAGCCCTAAAAGAATTCACTACTTGAGAGAATCCTTGGAGGGACTATTGTTTCTGACTTTGTGTCACCAGTTTGTAGGGGAGAAAAGAGAAAATTTAAATACAGGAAATATTTTAAAATTTTAAATAAAGGCAAATTCCACATAGTCGAGTTGAGAATTGAGAACTGCTATGTCAAAGTCTTCCTTGTTTTTTTAGCCAGACAATCCAGCATCATATCCTGTGCAGATGGGAATATTATAACTGAAAATAAAGGCTGGCAATGGCTGCAGTTTATTGAGTGCTTCTTATGTCCCCCTTGGTTTTCCCATGTTATCTCATTTAACCTCAGTACTACCTTGCAAAGTAAAAACTATTAACATCTTTGACCAATGTGGTAACTGAGATCTGTAGAGGTTCAGTGATATTAGGGAGGTCAGGATGACATGATGAAATTATCACACAAACTAATCAACAGATAACAGTGTTGATTCATTCACACCTATGTCATTCAGCTACTTTTAGGTCTTAGAGATTTGAGAGAGGAAATAAAGCTATTTTAAAGTAATAATTATAACTTTTTTTTTTTTTTTTTTTTCTGAGATGGAGTCTCACTCTTGCCCAATCTGGAGTGCAGTGGTGTGATCCCAGCTTACTGCAACATTCACTTCCCTGGTTCAAGCGATTCTCCTGCCTCAGCCTCCTGAGTAGCTGGGACTGCAGGCACGCTCCACCATGCCCAGCTAACTTTTGTATTTTTAGTAGAGACGGGCTTTCACCATGTTGGCCAGGATGATCTCGATCTCTTGACCTTATGATCCACCCTCCTTGGCCTTCAAAAGTGCTAGGCTTACAGGCGGGAGCCACCGCGGCATCCTGCCTACTTATACTTCTTAATGGGTCTAAGATCATTAGTATGCTTTTTCTTCCCTGTTTTCCACAAAACTGAAGCTTTTTAAAACCCACATTGTATGCATTTTTGTGAATTTCTTCAACGGAAAACTTCAATTTTTTCTTTTAATTTCACTTAAGTATCTTCTACAGAATAATAGTCTTAAATAATTCTAAGGTTTTATATTTACATTTCTTAAAAGTTTCTACCAATAAAAGCTAAAATCCCATAGGATATTATTTCCTCTCTCACAAAATGAAGCTTTCTAATGGATAACATTTTTATGACAAGTACATGAAACTATGGGAACGTGTGTTTGTATTATTGTCTTTCCTGACTAGTGTAGACAGACTAATGGCCTCCTGGAAATGTCTTTGTTCTCATCACTAGAGCCTGTATGTGAATTAAAAGATAAAAGGGAATTGAGATGGCAGATGGAATTAAGTGTGCCAATCAGCTGACTGGCCTTAAAACAGGGAGTTGATTATCCAGCTGACCTTAAAATAGGGAGTTGATTATCCAGGTGGGCCCTATGTAATCACAGGGGCCACTAAATACAAAAGAGGGAGGCCGAAGAACTGAGTCAGAAGCAGATGAACTAAGGAAGGGGTAAGAGTGATACTAAGTGTGGGGGACTCAGCTAGCCATTCTTCATGTTGAAGATAGAGGAAGGGGCCATGAGGAAACAGAAGTGGGTAGCTAGTATAATTTGGAAAAGGCAAGGAAACATTTTCCAGTTGGAGGAACTAGCATTGCAGACGCCTTGATTTTTGGCCAACGGAGACTCGTGTTAGACTTCTGATCTACCTGTACTGTAAGTAAATAACATTTGTGTTGCTTGAATGCACTAAATTTATGGCAATTTTTAAATAGCAGCAGTAGAAAACTAATATGCTATTATTATTATATAAATTATTTTCATTATGTTCCTCCCAATTTTAAAATTCCAAGGATTTTCAAACGTAAGGATTCCTAGTTTTGTCCTTACTTTGTTACAAATAGGCGATGTGACTCTGACCCAAGTGAGTGCCTCAGTGCTATATATGTGCTAATACCCTTATTCCTAGTTTTGTCCTTACTTTGTTACAAATAGGCTATGTGACTCTGACCCAAGTGACTGCCTCGGTGCTATATATGTGCTAATACCCTTTCAGCTTTCATACTGTTCACAGGTAGCAGAATGAGAAAGGCAGCTGTAGGATATTAGGAAAGTGTAATCTCAATCTTTATGTCTGGGAGCTAATTCTTTCAGTACTAGGCATAAGATGGAAAAGATAAGAAGGTCTAAAATGTAAGGTGAACAGAACTGTAGAAGAGATTGATAAAAGTAATATGTTATTTTTATATATGGGCTATTAATTGTAATAGCTTATAATGTCCTGCTGTAGGGCAACAGAGGCAAGTACCAAGGTTTCTTTCATGATATACTTATATTTAGCTCCCACTGAAAATGTTTTCTTCCCGATTTTCTTTAGTCTCTTGCACTCACCATTCCTTTCCAATAGAGAGATAGAGATAGATGATATAAATACCCGTAAATACACAACATGCAAACATATATACTCACACAGTATATATACACGTATATACATACATATTTAATATAAGATCTAGAAATAATGCATGAAAATATTTTGTGTGATTCACTGATTCTCTAAGCTCATTTTCATAGTCTACAGAGCACAATTGACTTTTGTAAATTTCCAAAAGAAGCCATCATTGTGTTCATAAAGAGAAAGGATTTATTTCTCTACATTACGAAATAATTTTTATTATGAGATGAATCATTCAGAACGCACCTAAGGCCATTGACAAAATTAGCCTGTTGTTGCCAGCTGGCCAATATTACATTAACAGCTCAACTACCTGGAGGGTACTTAGCAAACAACCACAACTCTCTGGAAAATAGAAGAAAACAGAATAGACAAAGTGGTCTCTGAACAGGCACATTCAAGCATGTTGCCCATGAGGAGAACTCTCAAAGACTGCCACTCAGGGTTCCATTTAGATTTTCTTCTTGTAAAATAAAGAGATTTTGGTATTTTGGATCTTGACTTACAACAAATCAGTTGTAAAAGTCAGGAGCAGTAAGGATACTATTAAATGGGAAAACATGACAATTAGATGAAGTAATCATTGATAAGGTAGAAGATGAGGACAAAGAAGAAAAAACATAAACCTTAAAAGTATAGCAGTGTGGATACAAGAGCGTTTGGTCAAGCTTCATTCTGTATCTCAAAAGTTACGAAAGGCAGTGATCCCAGTGTAAACATTGCCATTCTAAAGTTGACCTTGAGTCATCAGAAAAAAGTTAAATTATATTCAGTTGCCTTTGTTACAGAAGGCAAGGAAATATAAACTGATTTTAGCAAGACCTTCACCTACAGGACTGACATTTAGTGTGTAACTTTATAATGGCCAAATCACTGCCAAAGGCACTTTGTAGACTTTATCTCAATGAATCAATGGTTAGACAAAATAAATAAAGAAAATAGGATAATAAAATAAATCATTCTGAATCCTGTCTATTGGCTATCAGCTCCATGTGATATCAGCTTCAGACTGATCTGAACCTGGAAAAGGCATTCCCCAGATTTCTTTTCCAAGTTTCCTGATAGGCATTACCAATGAGAGCCAATACTAGAAGACTGGAAGGTGGAGGGGAAAAAAAAAATGTCCTGCTCCTAGTGGGGCCCCCAGCAGCAGCAGATGATTAAAATCAGTGGGACATGGTGGTAGGCCTCAGTGAGCCAGCAGGTGGTTTGAATATCCTCATACTGAATGAAGACTCCTGGATTATATCCAGAGGTCACCATTGTTTCCAGGAGTCTTGAGGCAGGGGGGCTCCTATAATTAGCAGTTTAGCAGCAGGTACTGGCTTGTGGTCCTGGAGCAATAGCAGATTCCTTGTCTTTGGGTAAACTGGTCCTTTAACCCTTGCTACCCCTGCTCTCTCCCTTTCTCTTCACTCTTTCATCTTTTCCAACAGCAATGCAAGCAATCCCCTGTACCAGAACTCTTTGTACTTGAATTTTTAGCATGGATTTATTTTCCTGACATGATTCCAATGGATTTTTAAAAAATAGAATGAAAATATTATTTTGATTAAAAAGGTAAATTTAATTTGTCTGGAAAATTCAGCCACCCAGCAATGTCTGTCAAGTAAAACATACTGTTTGATCTCAGTGTTGGTACTTGCTGAAATTACAGTGATTTAGAGTATAGTCAGCGAAAACTCTGTTTAGCAATTCAAACAACTTTGATAGTCTTTTGAGATCTATGGTGCGCTGAGCACTGACTCCAGTCATTTCATAGTGTGTCCTGGAGGAAAATGAAGAGAAAGTGGGCGTAGCTAAAATATAATGCCAGCATCCTGGCACAGAGTGAATTAATAGCTTCAACACAACTAGGACTCTTTTCCACAATCAGCATTAATTCCCCACAACAGGCAGAATGCAGGTTTTTAATGAGAAAGGTATATGACCAAATGGCGCAAGTGCATACATGACACACACAGATGTTTTGTAATCATAGTGGTTTCTTCCTGTCTTTATATGTATTTTTGTGTAACAAGTTGAGACATTAAATTACAGAAATGCTGAGTAAAGTTTTACTTAAGAAGCTACTTTACTCATTTTTCCTAAGTAGACATTTTCCTGTGGGATAAAAAAGTCAGGCCATTGGGAAAACCATCTATTCCAATTGATGGTGGCAATGTGGAGCATTAATGCACGGAATTGATGCTTATATAATTGCTTTCCGCTTCATTAAGTTCTCATCTTTCTCATCCGCTCAGTCTATAGTCCCATTCAAAATATTCCTTTAAAATCATCCATTCTGAGAGGCTAAATCTATTAAAAGAAATGCATAGATATGCTCTCAGTTCTCTGTATCTGTGGACTCCACATCTGTGGAATCAACCAACTGTGATTAAAAATATTTGAGGAATAAACCATTACAAAATACAAATGAACAATACAGTATAATGACTATATACATAACATTTACATTGTATTTGGTATTATACTAGAGATTAAAGTATATGGAGGGATGTGCCATGGGTTATATGCAAATATATCAGGGATAGGTTATATAAAAATGTATGAGAGACTTGCGTATCCACAGATTTTTGATATCCAAGGGAGTCCTGGAGCCAGTCCCACAGGAATACCAGGGATAATGATGAATGACTATAGAGTGTCACTCTTCTAATTGCATGTGCAATAGGGAGTTTTTCTTATTTTTCCTAGGAATAGTCCCCAGAATTTGGAATGAGCAGTGTAAAAAACCAAATAGGGACAAGTGTTTGTTGAATGACTAACATGTACATAGAAGCAAGGTAATGTCAAAAACTACAGAATTTGCAGTCAACCAGCCTGAGTTTGAATCTTCCCTGATTCTTCCTCCTCTTGTGAATTTAGTCATGTGAAATAGAAACTAATTCTGTTTCCTCAATTCTAAAAGGGAGGCAGAATATTTATTGAGATTGATTTTTTTTTTTTTTTTTTTTTTTTTTTTTGAGACGGAGTCTTGCTCTGTCGCCCAGGCTGGAGTGCAGTGGCCGGATCTCAGATCACTGCAAGCTCCGCCTCCCAGGTTCACGCCATTCTCCTGCCTCAGCCTTCCGAATAGCTGGGACTATAGGCGCCCGCCACCTCGACCGGCTAGTTTTTTTGTATTTTTTAGTAGAGACGGAGTTTCACCGTGTTAGCCAGGATGGTCTCAATCTCCTGACCTCGTGATCCGCCCGTCTCGGCCTCCCAAATTGCTGGGATTACAGGCTTGAGCCACCGCGCCCGGCCGAGATTGATTTTTAAGACTGATGTATACAGGCTACTGAGCATTGTGTCCTTAACTCAAATGAGGAGTGCAATTTTATATTACATGTAAAATAGTTACTTATATATGTGCAGGTATGTATGCGTGTGTGCATGAGGTTGAAATATCTGAACTTGCTTACATAGAACTATTTTGACCTATAAAAATGTTTACTTCCATTAAGGAAATTTTAATTTCTTATGAAAGGATTGGCACAGGGCACAATATTTTTGCCAATTATTGATAATTACAAAACATGGACTTTTCTATGTTAAGGGTGATCGCAATGTGCTGGACATAAGTGTGAATGACATAATAGATGGTGGAGAAATTTAGAAAAGATTTTCCACTAAAAGACCAAGTAAGCATTTAAAAAAAAATTATGGTTGCTTAGGAAAGTTTAGAGAATCAATGTTTGTATTACAAATACATTTAGATAATAACCAAAAGATCTATAAACATAATATCGCAGTAAAAGATTTCATGTGTAACTACGTGTTTAAGGAAGATGAAGTTAACCTCACCATATTAATTGAATACAAATAAACAAATAATTTGTAGCTTTCATTATGATATGATGAACCATCTTGAATATTCACACTGAAAAAGTGCAAAATGGAAATTGGGTAGGGACCTATGTGCCAGTTACCCGAAGAACCACCAAACCTGCAAGTGATGTTGGAAAGGTAGCTTTGGGAGATCTTAATTAACTGGCTTAGCTTTAAGTACAATTACACTGATTACAGAAAATTACAGCTTATCTTATTCTAAAATATGCTGTTATTAAAAGAAATTTTAGTTAAATATTATGTGAGTCTAAGAGAATGACAGTCAGCTTAGTACAACAGCAAGTCAGCTACTTAAAAATATTAAATATGTGTATGCATACAGATACACACATACACCACTCTTAAATATTGTATGCATTAAAAATCATTGCTTTCTTATTTGTTGGTAATTATAGTTGTTGTCTTAACGATAAACATATAACTCCAACTACATTGTTTGGAATAGCCTAGCTCCACCTGTGCATAGACAAGAGTAGTCTAAGAGTAAAGTTCAGCTTGGTGGGTTTAAACACTAAGACAGCTGCTTTCTTTATATGTTGTAAGACTTCTCAATTCCTTTGCACTAAAAATAAAAACTTTAGAGATAAGAAACTAGCAAATGAAATTTAATTTTCAATTTGAACAAGATTACTGCTATAAATAAAAATTTTTAAAACGGATAGCTGATTTAGCTCCAATATAGAGATGCTTCATAACATATATGATTAATATTTTTAAATTTAAAGTAACATTCATTTTCAGAGTATTTTAATTTCTGGTCAGTTTGTTGTCTTGAAGTACCTCTTTACAAGTAGGTTATATGTTTATCTGATGACAAACTTTATTCAGCCTTCTAACTGCTGAAATGTAGCTGGGCAAATTTGTTTCCCTTCAGTTGGTAAAAGATTATCAGATACTATCTATATTTTAGGAAAAAGCTTGAAAACATGTTGAAACTGAAAGCTTTGGTACTTTGAGAAACACTGGATGTTCAGTTTTTAAAGAATCATAGAATTTCAGTGTGAATGAGAAATTATAGACATCTAAGCAATAGTGTTTATTCCATATGTAAAGCTAAAGAAGATAAAATGGCTTATGAACTATAAATTGATTATTAGCATAGGATGTCTGCTAAAACGAATGCTGTATGAAGACTGTATTGGTCTTTTCTCATGCTGCTATGAAGAAATACCTAAGACTGGGTAATTTATAAACAAAAGAGGTTTAATTGACTCAGTTTTAATTGGCTTACACTTCCCCATGTCTGGGGAGGCCTCAGGAAACTTGCAATCATAGCAAAAGGCACCTCTTCACAGGGCTGCAAGAGAAAGTGCTGAGTGAAAGGGGAAGCCATTATAAAACCATCAGATCTCCTGAGAACTCACTATCACAAGAACAGAATGGAGGAAACCATGCCCATGATTCAATTATCTCTACCTAGTCCCACCCTCACACATGGGGATTATTACAATTCAAGGTGAGATTTGGGTGGGGACACAGTGCCAAATCATACCAAAGATCAAATAACTTAAAAGAATATAAAATAGAAAAACTGATGTATATTTTAAAATGTAATATTAAACTTTCTTCCAAATCTGTATCTTAGTGATTTCAGTATTTGTTTTATTGGTTTTTCTTTGCTTTCCTGTGAATGATGACCCTTGACTTTTTTCTCTGATATTGAATTATGACTAATTTTTAGTCATCAGAGGAAGAAATCATGGAGCTTATTAAAATGAGAATATAGGTACAGTTACTGCTTTTCTTGAAAGAACTTTAAACAAGTATCTATCATGCAAATCATTACCATTTCTAAATTACTCATATGACAATGGTAGAAAACAGATAATAAAATCAAAAAGCCAAGTTTTCTGTTTGTTTTGTTTTGTTCTGTTCTGTTTGTTTTGTTATTGTTCTTCCATAACCCAGAACCAATTACATACATACTTAAAATTAGAACTACTTTGACCATTTCTACAAACTTCAATATTGCCACTGGATAATGCACATAAGGATGCTTAAGAAATATTACTCACAAATATAGATAAATGGGCTCACTTTTATATTATGTATATTTTAACATTTTATGAGCCAACAGTTTCTGCTAAATATAAGTTGCCAACTACTGCTTGAATCTATTCCACAACCAAGGACCTCAGTGATTTAGTAAAGAGTATAAAGAGAACACACAAAAAACCAGTAATTCATTTAAAAGCAGAGCAAAACTTGTTAGTTAGATATGGTCTGATTTATTTTTTTTTAATTCACCTTATATTTTAAGACTTTATTGCCCTTCATTTGTAACACCAGGGTTTGAAAAATATTTTCCTTATATATCATATCTGATACAAATTCTTATTTAATAGTTTTATTTCAGTGGGAGGGTCTGTGATTTGATTTTCAAAATGAGTTATTCTATACCTTTAAGCATTTTTTGAACATAGAAATAATTGATCAATGACATTTATCTGATTTACTCTAGGGCAGATGATAAACAAGGAAATGAAAGTTAAAGGATAGAAACTAATAATAATCCTGTGCATAGGCCACTTACATATCCTGACTATTTGACTATGAAATCATTGCTTTCCAGACAAATTTTTTTTTTCTGTGTACTACGATTAGAAGGGTCTAAAGGAAACGCATTATGTTTATTTTGCCTGAAAATACTGGTAGTGCTAATCATATATTAATAGTGAAATAAGAAATAATATGTATAACTTAAATGTCATGCAGAAAATTAAAAAATGAAAAGTGTTATGTTTGAAAAGCTTTATAAAATTGTAGAAAAAAAATACATCTCATATAAAAACATCCATTGGATTTGTGGTAGGTGTATTAAAATAAAAAGAAATCCCTGCTGGCCGAACTCATTCCCTCCCAAACCCTAAGCTCTACAGACACAGAGAAAAAGAAAAGAAAGCAGCTTAAATCAGCTTCACAACGGTTTTCTGTAAGGTTAATTAATTGTTGCTAATTGCACTGTGCTGCGGCCAGAGACAGAAGCATTGTCAGAGATAATGCAGTGGGAAGGAACAAGGATGAAGGAGAAGTGTTTATGGAATTTGAACTTCCAGAAGTTCCTCTCTACTTCAGTGAGCTTAAGATGCAAAAAAGGTAACACCATATTAGGAGAACACAGACATCCTGAAACAAGATGTAATTGAGTACTTTTTTTAAATTCCTGAGTAATTACATATCAATTAGCCAAGTGAAAACTTGGCAATTCTTTGTTTACTTGATCCATGTAATAGTCAAATTCTATAATTCAGTCTCCCAAATTCATTTTGAGGATAATAGATACAGTCATAACCAAAATGCATTATCATTCAACTCTAATAGATGTCTCATGCTGGAGATAAAGGTAAAGATGAAAAATAACATTTCTAAAAGTGAATCATGTGCCTGGTATTGTTCTAAAGGAGCTGTAACTCATGAAGTCATTAATACTGTTATATGCATTTTTATAGGTAAAGAAATAGACAAAGGGGTTAAATACTTACCAAGGGTCATGATAATAAGTGGTGGAACACAGGTTTGAATCACTATACCATGCTGTAACAGCAACTTTCTATTATGCTTCTCATAAATATATTGGAAGAGATGCCTGTGATTTTTGAAGATCAGCTATAATTTTGACAAACTCATAGTGGGCATCCAGTTTGACCAATGTGATCAGGAGAATTTTAGAGAACTAGATGCAGAAAGAACTCGCTTTTCTAGTTCATTCCTATTTATATCTTCATCAGTTAAGAGATTATGTTGGTCTGGAAAGGGTCAACATATGTCACTATGTAGAAATATCTTTTAACTCTAACAAGACAGAGGAAACAACTTGATTTTAAAATTTCTGTGTATAATCTAAGATTAAAATATGTTAGAAGTCAACAGATTCACAAATAAGACATTTCATATAAATATTCAATAGATAATTATAAACTGGAGAAAAATGAGGGTAAATATAAAGAAAAAAAAATTATCAGCCTGGTAGACTGGCCAAATATTCTTATCTCTGATACTCAGAAACCTTGAAACACATACCTTAGAATAAATGGCAAGTTGACAAATGAATATGTATTTACATTGGCCATTCACATATGAGTTATAGGTATTTCTTAGTCATTTGTATGTATAAAATGCAAATAAACCAATATCTACTTTTTACATGTTTTTATTGTAAAATATATATAACATAAAATTTACCATTTTAACTACTTTTAGCTGTACAATTCAGTGACATAAGTATATTCATATTGTACACACACATCACTATTCATTTCCAGAAATTTTTTATAACATCTACTTTTAAAGATGAAAAAACATACTAAGAATTTAGGGCCTCAGATGTTTAGCTCCTAATTTTAGATATGAACATTTACATTTCCTTGGGAAAGAAGAAGCCCGAACTACTTATGTCTACATAATCTCCATCATTTTCTAATATTCTTAATAAGTGATCATTTATTCTTTACACACAAGAAATGAAACAACTACTTAGTTTTTCTGTTTTCATAATTGTAAAATGTTCCTGGAACTTCATATCAAAGCTATATTCATTTCAATTCAGAAAAAGCAATTCTAATTTATTAGAGTTGCAAATCATTTTGGGTATTGAGGTGAAACATATTTGCTATACAGAATAATATGTTCTGTATTTTAGACAATTTCAAACTGAGGCTTAGTTGCTTTAATCTGTAGAGTAGAAATATATTGGCAGCATCTAATGAATTGAACGATAATGACAAAATGTTGCACAGGTAAATACGTCAACATGGAAGAACTCAATTCTCATTGCATTTTTATTTCTGTCATCTAATTTATCCCAAAGAAAAAAAAGAAAGAATTGTGCCAAAGGGGAAAATTGTGCTTTTATTTCATTTTTTATAACTAACGTGTCTAACTGATGTGAATATGGAAAAGATGCCCAAACAAAAAAATAAATTCTCATCCATTTTCACCTTTGAAAGGAATTTGACATTTTCATTAAGATTCCTTGAAATTGTTCTTTATAATTTGAAGACAAAAGTGTTGAAATCATATTACCGTTGCTAAACCAAAATATAAAATTGTGACACTCTTTGATGGTAATGTCCTGGCACAAAATTGCAAAGTTTTCAATCTCCTTTGAATCCTTGAAGTGAAAATAGGTTATTTTCCAATATTTCCACTGCCTAAATTCAAACTATTGACCTGATTTTCTACTCCTTTAAATATCAAGCTTTAGAATACTACTTCAAATTCATTTAACTATATGCTATCTTGGCATTTTTAAACAAAGAGCATTTTATTTCTTCATCATGACCCTCAACTTCTTTCCAGAGTTTGCAATACCCTTACCTCAGATTTGAATTTATTCTGGGCCTCAGAGTAGATGTGTATTCATTCTGGTTCTTTGTTAATGTATGAGTCAAAATGAAAATATTAAGTCACATTTAATTGATAATTTGTTAATAGTAAATTCTATTTTGAAATACTTTCCCAAAGAGAATCTGGCACTGATTCTCAGGAAAACATCAATATGTATCCAGAACAATCAAATAAGAGGCTTTAATAAGTTTTTGTACCATATGAAATAGTTAATTGTTCAGACCTCAGCAGGTAGCCTATTTGGGGGGATTTTATGGCTACATTTCCCTGACAATATACTTATAAACCCATAAATTAAATACTGGCTTTTAGTTTCTTAGGAAAGTATATTAGTGTGGATTATAAGAAAATAAGACAATGTTTTAAAAATTACATTCTCTTTAGCTTGTGCTTTAAGACTTGTGTTTTTATGACTAAGGAAACCTTAATGAAAGACTTAAAATATTAATATAGCAAGATATCCCAGATAGGCATAGTATGAATGGGAAAAATCTCAATCTGAAAATCGAATATTGACACAGGAAAGATGATTATCAGGCTATTGTGTTAGGGTGGTTCTTAATGCTTTTTTCCTTGATTATACCTTCTATATATATTTATTTTGAGCGAGAATTACAATACTCATTTGCCAGCATAGTGTAATTCACCTTTCTTTCTTCATCTGGTCTCTTCAAAATCCCGTTTCTGTCAAACTCTAAACACATACCTCTCATCAAATTTCCTGGTACTCTCAAACTCTATTATTTTTTTCCTCTTTCCCAAATTTTTATTCATGACATTGTTGGTTGTATAACTCCTAATAATCATTCAAAACTCAACTTAGAGATTACTCTTTCAGCAAGCCTCTCTTTGTCCGTCTGTCACCTGCCACTCCAGCAGGCTGGGCTAAATGGGCTTTTTACTTATTACTTTTTTTTTTGAGACAGAATTTTGCTCTTGTCGCCCGGAGTGAAGTGCAATGGTACAATCTTGGTTCACTGCAACCTCCACCTCCAGGGTTCAAGTGATTCTCCTGCCTCAGCCTCCCAAGTAGCTGGGATTATAGGCACCTTCCACTATGCGGTGCTAATTTTTGTATTTTTAGTAGAGACGGAGTTTCACCATGTGGGCCAGGCAGGTCTCGAACGAACTCCTGACCTCAGGTGATCCGACTCCCTCAGCCACCCAAAGTGCTGAGATTACAGGTGTGAGCCATGGCGCCCGGCCTAATGGGCTTTTGCATCTTTTTTTACTGCCATTGTCACATTGTGTATATTCAATAGGTTTCCCCATCTTCCCCATATCTGGCTATGAATTTCAATAAGCATGTTTGAAACTTTTATAGATTTTCACTGTTAAAAATATACTGTTTTTGAAAAGAAAGACCCCTGGAGAGGATGACTTATTTTATTTATCCATTCATTCTAGTGACTACTACTACTTTATGCCACTAAGGTGCCAAACTTGAAAATACATAGAATAAATTGTGTTATGATAGATTCATCATTTCTCAGTAAGAGATAGGGGCCCAATAAACAAATAATTTTATAATCAATTGTGTTGTCTGCCATTGACATAAAAGAGACGTAAAATGCCTATGGTCCTGCCCTGATGGAACAGTCAGATTAAATCATGTATTGGGGATTAAAAATAGTAATGACAATAGGAATAAGACATCAGTGTTTGGGAGTGGGAGTCTGTAGTGCAGACCAATTTCTCTCTGTGTGTGTGTGTGTGTGTGTAGCAGAGAAAGGGGAAAGGGTAGTGACAAAGTATCTACTGAAAAGTACTTCCCAAATTTTTTTCTGAAGTGACATATTTTTCTACTTCTGTTAATTTTACTATATCATGCCTCAAGTATTATCTCAAGTATTATCTCAACCAAACACCTCTCCTCTGTCCTGTGATTTAGAAAACGTTCTACATTATTGTGCTGCAGAAAATCATTGTCTTTTCTCTTTCCTGTTCTAGAACACCACTTAGTGTTTTTCATTTTTTCCTCCTCAAACTGGCTACATTTTTTCTTAAATGTGAATGAAATTAGTCATAACATCAGCTCTCTGAACATATAATCTTGCTGAAATGTGACAGAAATGCAAATGAAATGTAAAGTTTGTTTAGCATAAAAGAGAATGGATGTTCCTTTTCAAATACTGCATTGTTCTAAATATAAACTTTATTCATACACCTTTTCAGGCCACATTTTAAAGTCAAGCTGTCTTATACATAGAAATGACTTTATTTTCAGGCAAACAGGATCCTGTTATGTGAATAACTAAGGTGAGACAGTGCAAGTTCTTATGATTGTTCAAACAATTTAATGCAAATTTTTAGGTTAAAGTACAAGTGTTTTCCTTTTCTTAAATTACAAATACATAATACTTCAATATTTCCCACTGAATTCATTCTGTAAAAAGATCATGATAGCCAAGTGCACAGAGATAGAGCAAAATTAGTTGTAGTTTTAGTGCTCAAATATAATTAAGAATGAATATATTTCACAGTGGGCGGTGGTATTTGCACTGTAGTGCTTACATCATCTGAAGTCACTCTAAAGTGTCTCCTAAAGACTTCCTCCTCAAGGAAAAAAAAAGGCAAATTCTTATCTCTGATGCTTTACTTTTATCATGAAGCCTTCAAGCTCTGTATTGTGTTTGTTGTGGCTGCATATAGATCTACATAATACATGTTTTAAACTAATTTGTGGCAACTAAAAATGTTTTCTTGAATGCTTGTTCTAAATTAGATTTCCAAAGAATTTGGATCATGGGTTTAGATAACAGTCAGCCATTAGCCCACGAGAGCCTTAAGACATTGTCTCCACCTACCCACCTATGGAGAACTGTACTGATTGAAACATAGCTATGATCTACACTACAGGCATAGGTTGTGGAGAGGTTCTATGTTAATTAGGGAAATGCGAATTACTGTTAAACAAAAAGCAGTATTTAAGGATCTGAATCCCCGAAAACTTTTTACTTGGTCAGGAATAGTCTAACATGGATATTTCTGGTGATTGGCAGGGTGAAGGGCACTGCTCCATTCTGTCTTTCAGGAATCCAAGGAAATGGAGGTTCTGCTATTTTCAAAGACATGACTTTCATTGTCTCCTGGGATGAAGGTGGAGATACCCAGTAAACAGATGGAAGAGCAGGGAAGCAGGGGGAAGGCACACCTGCTTCTTAATTACCTTGACCCAGAAAAGAAGGACAGGCATCTCTTTGCTCATATCTTCTTTGAGGACTACTCACATGGCCACACCTAAATGCAAAGGAAACCTAGAAATACAGATTCTGGCCAAGAAGCCACTTCCTGGTACTAACTGCATCAAGAAAAAAGAGTAAACATCTATGTGATCTCCATGCTTCCATACCTGTTCTCCCTACTACTGCCCATTCTCTGTGCAGCACCTAGAGTGTTACTTGAAAAATACAAATCAGTTTATTTAAATCCCCTGCTTATAATCTTATTGATCTTCTCGAACACAGAATAAAATGCCAACTCCTAATCAAGACTGTAACGGAGTGATTCTCTGGACCCCGCTTAACTCTATGAAGAGATGTGCGGTCCCTCTCTCTCTTGTTCCTCATATTTTAACTATGCTTCATTTCTTTCAGACCCATTTCCATCCCAGGAATTACGCAATTACTGTGTCTTTTGCCTTAGTTGATCTTCCTGAAGATCTTCACGTTAGACTTGTCATCACTGAGGTAGCAGGTCCAATGTCCAGTCCTAACAGAAGTTTATCCTGACCATCCTAACTAAAGGAGCAAGCTCCCAGCCAGCCACTCTATACCATGGTCTTGCTTGATTCTCTTACTAGTACCTGTCGGTCCTATGATACATAGTACCATAAGACTGTATAACTGATCTGGGCAGTAGATGGTCTCTTCTCATCGCTCGTTTTACAAATGAGGAAACTAAGCCCTAAATACCTGCTGACTTGCTTAAGGTCACACAGCTGTTAATGGCAGAGTTGAGACCGTGAGTAGATATTTCCAACATTTATTTTATAAAATATTTGGAGAATGTAAGATATAATCACCTGATATTTGTCTGCATAAATCGGTATTTTTTTTCAGAGAGATGGAAACCTGCTTCTTAACAGACAGTAGGTAGAATGTAACTTTTAAGTAAATACCAGGTTCAGAGACAAGTGAAATGTCAAAGTGAACATAGTCTTGAGCTCTGCTGTCCAAACCAGTAGCCTCTAGCTATATGGGGCCATTTAAAATTAAGGAAAATTGACAGTTAGTTACACCAGCTAGATTTTCATTCCCAGTAGCCACATGTGGCAAGTAACTTTCTCATTGGACAGTACAGGGAAATATTTCAATCCTCTAGAAAATTAAATCTGATAGTGCTGGCCTATTGATTTGTATTATACTCTCATCTGGTTTGTGATCCTTGGTTTTGAATTTCATAATTCCCATTTGCTTTCTAATTATTTTTACAACCATCTTTCCAGTTTCTCCACTGAATGTCAGACACAGGCTTTCAACAAAGCAGGTGAGGTGAGATGAGGAGAGACATAAATGTAACTCATGGTAAATCGCTAGGAAAAAATGCTTTTCATAATTTGTATTTGCAGTAATACATATTTTGATGAATATCAGTAGTTTTCTTATACCATTGTATAAAATAGGACTATAATAATTTAAACTCACATAATTGTGCAAAGCCTTTCTAGGACATTTTATTGTAGCATTGGGGAATTGCATCATAAGGTTGGTGGCCCTCTATCAGGTTGTTAGGGACCGTTCATGTTACTCCTTTTCACCTTTGTTCTAGTTGCCTAGTGCCAAGGATAGATTTACCGGTTTATTAATTTCCAAGGTAATGAGTGACATTCCTAGACCTCTCAAGGGCATTGCTAATAACTCAAGAGTAAGCAGTTCAGTTTCTGTTTCTTAGGCTTTATAATTGGTGATGCTCTTGTTTCTCACTCATACTAGAGAAAGAGTAATTTAAGGTATTCAATGATTTGGACTCTTGTATCAGTTATACAAGGTGACCTCAAATATAAAGAAGTTCTCTGTTTATTATTCTTATTGTGAAAAATATTAATGAGTGAGAGCAGACATGACAGAGTAAAAACCAATTACAAGAACTAGAAAATCATGTCAAAATTAATATTCTTCTGATAATGGGCATGATGATCACTGTCATTTTCTAGGCTTGGATATGCACGGTTTGCACCCCACATGCAATTTTTTCTGATCCAATTTGGTAAGCAGTTCTGAAGCAGTGTCTGAACTATAGCATTATCCCAATAACTATACTTTTCCCAGGCCTGACAAAATAATTTAAATGGAATGTTCCTGACTTTGTCACTGAAATACAAATCAACATTGTATTTCTCAGTATATATTAGAAAGGGGAACATTGAGTAATCGAAAAGGAAACACACAAGATGGTGAGATAACCGAAAAGGAGGTTAAATGTAGAAATGAAGAAAGTAGAAGCGAAAAAGGGTGATGATTTTCTTGAGAAGAGCCTGAAAAAATATAAAATAAGATTTTTTTTTTTGTTTCTTTTTTGTTTTTTTGGTTTTTTTTTTTTTTTGAGATGGAGTCTCGCTCTGTCGCCCAGGCTGGAGTGCAGTGGCCGGATCTCAGCTCACTGCAAGCTCCGCCTCCCGGGTTTACGCCATTCTCCTGCCTCAGCCTCCGGAGTAGCTGGGACTACAGGCGCCCACCACCTCGCCCGGCTAGTTTTTTGTATTTTTTAGTAGAGACGGGGTTTCACCGTGTTAGCCAGGATGGTCTCCATCTCCTGACCTCGTGATCCGCCCATCTCGGCCTCCCAAAGTGCTGGGATTACAGGCTTGAGCCACCGCGCCCGGCCAAAATAAGATTCTTAATATGTTTGTGAGTCTACCATTAAAAAGTGATTCTACCTAGCCTGTGTAGTTTCAAACATCCAAATGTGACAAAATGATGACAAATACGTGTAGATAGACTTTACACCAATATAAGTGTTAAATGTTTGATAGTGTCATCGTGCTACACTGGTTTTTCTTTAAGCAGTAATTAAATTCCTGCCTTTTAGGAAAGTTTGAAGTATTGATATTTGGGAGATAGTTTTCTCATTAACATTTCTACCTCTTTGCTTTCTTCCAATTGTGAGATCCTATAATTAAACACTAATTGTGACGGGTTGGACAATTTAGGTCAAGATTTAAAGAAATATAAATATTTAGGTAGAATTGATTACTACTATCTCATTTTATTCATCTATCCTTATTATTTCATAGCGAGTAGATTGAAGAACAATTACTTCATGGAAATAATTGTTTCTTTATAACCTTACATGACTCTCTTAGGCCATTTCCATCTTTTTTTAATACTCAAAATGTTTGGTCCATTGGTTTGCCAGACTTACCAGTTTAATTTCATTCCATTAAGAAAGCTGACCATTTTATGATTTACCAAAAAAAAAAAAAAAATCTTATTATCTTCATATTATCTTCATTTTTCTCTCACTGAATTTCTTCTGTCAGAATCATATTAAACATATACACAAAAACATACACATGCACATGTATTCACATTCCCACACCAAATGCCTAAAAGAACAAAAATAAAAACAAATCTAAAGAAATTAACAGTTCTGGATCAAATAAGCTAGCATTAAGAAAAAAATGATGATTTTTTTAAATCAGTGACAGAATTTTACAACCATTATACCCACTTATATTACACACAGTCTCATTGGATATTTTGAGATATATATTAAATTGATTGCCTTTATTAATGGCTCTGGAGGCATCAAGAACACCTAAGATGAACCTGCCCTGTATTTTCATACCTTGGATAAAAATTTTCTTTTGAAAGCCCTCTAGAAGACAATATAAGATTTTTAAATTATCTATACCTCTTTATTATTTGAAGAAATATAAGCTGATTTTTAGACACCTTGTTAAACTCTTTAAGTTATTAATTCTACCCCACACCACCTCATTTGGTACTTGGAGAAAAATGTAAAATTTTCAATGTATATATACTTTTACCCCAAAATGCTATTTTAATGCAAATGAAATTCACATACTGCTTGATTCTCCTTGTACATTCCAATATAATTTACTCAAAATTGATGAGCAAAATCACATTAGGTTTTTTAGTAATTGGCAACAGTCCCCAATGACCCAATTAAGCATAGATGTTCTGCTTTTCAGAAATGTAATTTTAGAAGAGATAAGGAGATAAATTCACTTACTATCCATATTACAATTGTAAAATTTGCTCTTATTAATACTGAATAGAATCAACTGAGATGAGAAGTAAATTAATACAGGATAATAATATACCAAAACCTGATTTAAAAATTATATGGTTTTCGAGTTGTTCATGTATTTTCTGTATACAAAATGTATGTTGTATTTCTCACGATGTTACAATATGGAAAATTCATATCTCATAAGTAGTTTCTTACATAATGTAGTTTATTGTAGATGTTGCAATAAGAATAATAGGAATAATGGATATTTTAAGTTAGGTTTGTATGAACCACAGACAGAATAGAAACAATACATTCTGATATGGCATTAAAGTTGAGAAAAGACTATTTTTCATTTCACACTGTACAATATTCTATCATTCGATGGTAAATTATTATTTTTTTTCTGGTCAGCATTCAAGTTAGTTATATTTTGAAATGTATTAGGATATTAAACACAAGATGATATTTCATGTTGATTATTTAACTAATGTCCAAACCTATCAACAACAAAGTATCAGAAGATATATAGAACAGCAACACTCTGTTTTTAAAAGTAATTTTTTAAAGGTAAGAATCCCTTTTTTTTTTTTTTTTTTTTTTGGTGAGGCGAAGTCTCACTCTGTCACCCAGGCTGGAGTGCAGCGGCACGATCTCAGCTCACTGCAACCTCTGTCTCCTGGGTTCAAGCAATTCTCCTGCCTCAGCCTCCCAAGTGGCTGGGATTACAACCATGCTTGGCTAATTTTTGTATTTTTAGTAGAGACGGGGATTCACCATGCTTGCCAGGCTGGTTTTGAACTCGTGACCTCAGGTGAACCACCTACCTTGGCCTCCCAAAGTGCTGGGATTACAGTTGTGAGCCCCCGTACCCAGTGGCCTTTCAGTATAATGGTTTAGCAATCTGGATTATAGAGGCTGGTAAACATAAATGAATATCAAAGCTTATTATTGGATTATTATTGGATTATAATTTTGGATATATTATATCCAAATTGGATTATAAATTTGGATTATTATTGGATTATAAAATTATTGGATAATTTTATTAAGATAGAAATATGATTTAAATTTTTCAAATGCTGTTAATTCCTCTCCAAAAGGTCAAAAAAAATTATAGTTGATTTATTTTGGGGTTTATTAAATTAATTAAGGAAATAATAGAACTTTTGGAAAATATGTGCAACTTTTTACCACCAAGCCATTCGTAGACTCCATCTAGACTTCATGCAGCATTAAAATAATTTGAAAAATTCCAAGACTCCAAATTGTTTTAAAAAATAGTGTAATCCTAAGAAGATTTCATTCGTAATGTTCAGCATCTCTTCTTTAAATTGTCTTCCCCATTTTATTTTCTATTTAGTAATTTAAAAATATAACAGTTCCTTTATCTTCCTATTTTATGAACTCCTTAAAACATTTATGCTAAACTAGTACCCCTGGGTCCTTGAATTTCTCCTCCTGTTCTTCCACACATCCTCCTTTTCAATATTAACACTATTCCCTTCTTACTGCCAATCAGTTCCACCCACCTAGATTGCTTCAATTCATTGCTGAATTTGGCCTGCAGGTCCCAGACACAGGATGCAGACTCTGTATCTGGTTGGAGTACAGGAGGTAGTGGTAAATGGTGAATACTCAGGAATCACTATATTGTTAACCTAACATACATTTACAATATATACTCTTTGTATTTAGGGGAATTGATTGGTCCTGCTAAGATTATCTTTATTATCCAGACCAGATTCATAGGGTTGTGACCCCCCAACTAAAGCAGAGAGATCCTCTTAGATTACCTCTCTATCAGGTGGCCAAGAAGAGTTCTTAGGTTTGCAAAAGTTCATTCATTGAAATTTGAGTAAATGAATGGATATTGATAGAATTCTTACAAACTCTCCATTGAAAAAAGGCAGTAAAAACTGCAATAAAGAAATTTATTTAATTTAGCATTTTTCAAGATTTTTTAACCCACATTTAACTTTTTTTCGGACACTTGTTAACATCTTGCAAAAATCTGATGCTCTTTAGTATTTGCAAAAATGTGTCTCAGATGATAAAGTCAACAATCAAAATATTCCAATATGTTCCACTTTTTTCACTTACCTGAACCAATGCAGATGTAGGAGAAAAAAGAAATATCGAGCAAAAATAATTGGAAGTCCTATTTTGCTTCTTATTTGATAAATGAAATATTTTAGAATTTTAAAATAATAAGACTGGATTAAGAATTTATAAAATGTGCTATAGCTTGTATAGGCCATTATATTAGTAGTTAGAATTTCTGAAATTTAACATAGAAAGCATTTCAGCATTTTTTTTAAAAAGCACTGCACATAAATAACAGAACAATGAATGGATTTTATAAGGAATATTGATTGCATTATATCTTGACTCAATGAGAAGGGAATAAAAATCCCTCAAAAACATTGACCTACAGAAACTTTACAGTTTCCCTGGACTAAGGTCTTAGCAGTTTAATGCTTCAGAGATTGTCTAATGCCTTCAAGAGGCCTAATACGTATGGCTTCATTCTCTCCATTGCTGAATCTGCTTAGGATAATCCTGACTCACCACAGTTTAATGCCTGGTCACTTTCAGGCATCAAACACAATTGGTGTTGATGAATAGAAAAAGACTAATTCAGCCACCTACTCCACAGCTTTGAAAGTGCGTCAACTAACTATGTTAACACATTACAGCTGAAGTGTCCCAAAGACACTAAAAGGAGAGAAAGGAATAAAAAGAATTAGAGCGTGCCACCCTATCGTTTCTCTTCCTTCAATCCATTTATATGGTCTGTTCTGTGGCTTTGCCTGGGATAGGGCCTACTGAAAATTGAGACCAGCTTTAGAGTTTTAAAAAGTAATGATGTCTTGTCTTTCCATGAAGGAGGAGGCTAATTTGCCAACAGATAAAGACACCCTCAGAAATATCAATTAATTTCATGCAAACAAAGAAAAAACATGAAAGCACACACCCTCAAACAAAACTGTTATTCCTTTAGAAGGCAAATTACATTTAACAATATATTAAATGTTAATACCAGTCCAAAGTGTCACTTTGGTCAAAAATTTCACAGCAAGTTATCAGAATCAGACACAACAGTTCATGTATTAGTCAAATTCAAGCAGTAGGGTAAAATATGACTAGATATATGCCAAACTTCTCTAATTTAATTTGGATAAGTGGAGGAGCATGGCACCTGTGCATTGCAGAGCACGTGATGCAATGTCACAATACATTCACTTGTATCACATTATGAGATATGATGAAATGTAATACATTATTTCAAAATAAAATGAAAAAAATTGATGTGCAATATAACTTTCACTAGTGGGCATGTATAAAGAGGGAGAAAACAGATTATGAGAAGTCTGGGCAAACTGTGAAGGCAAGTAATTTGAATTTATTTACAGATCAAATCTTCACTCTAGTGATACTCCGCAGAGCTGCCATCATTAATAGTCAGAGCTTAATATCTGTCATTGCAAATTGTTTTGGTTGGAAAATTGGAACAGTAGTTGTCAGGCTAGTTGTCTTTTTCCTTTGAACATTATTCATATCAATTCAGATTGATTTATTCACAGAAATATCAAATAATGTGGGAGACTAGTTTTTCAAGTCGAACATTTTTAAGTTGTACTTTTCCTATAGTTTTTCCACATAATGCGTATTTACATTTACACATATTACCTGAATAATGTATTGACATGCATTCTCTGGCCCCAAACTAGTTGCTCCTTTCCTAACATACTAATGTTCTTAGCATTCCGAACCTGTATTGTTTAACTGGTGACAGACACTGAAAACTTGAAAGGTTGTAGGTCTCTGATGCATACTGTATTTGAAATTATTCTCAGCAGATAACCATAAATCTTCTTGAACCAAATGTTTAACCTGTTCCTTGATCTCTGAACATAATTGAGGACAGTAGGAGGAATTAATAGTTCTTTCCTATCCCCTTATTCTACTACAGCCTGTCATGGAATTCTGAGTGAGTAGTAGAGGTCTCAGACCCTCAACATGGTGGACGATTTGTAATCACAGCAAAGAAAGAAACATACACTTTCCTGTTCTGGGTGTGGTTTCTCAACCAGGTCTTTCTAATTTCAGAAGGAAGCTCCTAAATACAAAGGGAGAAGTAGCTTTTTCCTGAGAGACTTTTCAGTAACGTACATTGTCCATGGGGCAGGCTCTCAGAAACATAACTTGGATGTAATCAATTCATACTTAGCATATTTGGTACATGCTAGAGAAGGGGTGGAAACACAAATTCAATCATTTTTGAGAGTCTAGAATGACTGGGTGAGACATTTTGATTATATCCATTTGCTTTTAGAGAGTCATTGAAGGTTTCTGCCTAAAAGACTGGTATGTAAATAGTTTTATAAAGAACAAAGTGAGTCTCAAAATCTTGATAAGATTTAGGTACATGCTTACAACAAATGTATCATTGAACAAGCCATTATCTATGATTTTGTTTATAATGTTTCAATATTTGAAAGCTATACTACAGCATTTGTCTAAAAACTTTATAAAAGCATTGTTCTCTCCACAATCAGGGATATTATACCACTTTGCTCAAATTAATATAATAAATACTCAATTATTTTGTAATTCTGATTACAATAATCAAGCTATAAGATGAAATCCTTGAAGGAAGCATCAATGTCTTCATCATCTTTGTACTCACAGTGCCTATCACAGTGCTTGGAACATTGCAGGGTATTAATAGCCACAGATTAAACGTGAATAAATGTAACAGTGAAGAAACAAATATAAAAACTGCTTTTCTTTTCCTTCTGGTCTCAGGAAGTTTTACTTTTATTTGTTTTACACATACATATACACATGATATATACACCTGGACAAAAATCAAATCCTACATGTTTCTCTCAAAAGTACAGCTACCGATTTCATGTTACTCTTAATTGTAAATCAATAAAAAGTACCCAAACAAAAAGTTTCTAGAGGATAAACTTTATTTTTCATTTGGCCATGATGTTGATTTTAATCAATAAAGAGTTATTAAAATACATTTTAACTTGCTAGCAGGATTTAAAAGAAAAAGGATATTACATAAGCACAATATTAATTTCTTTTAACAATTGTTCTTTTCATATGTAACTTCCCACTATAGCTGGAAATAGTTACTTCAGCCATTTGTAAGTCAATGGAATATACTGATAAAACACTACATGGTAATACAATTTGAAATCTGAAGTAGTATAAATACTTGAAATGAGATTTTTTTTCACAATGATACATCTGAAATTGGTAAATCTTAGGAATAAATATTATTTGATATATTTATTAAGTTATTGTCCATGGGGATTCAATGTATGTATTATGAGTCTATTAATTCCTTTTGAAAAAATACAATTTGTTAAAAATATAAAAAGCTTTATTTTTATCAGATTTCAATGTTGATACTTTAATTCAAGTTGATTTGAGAACTACATTTTATAAACTGTAATACTAAAAGTGGGCATAACTAGAACTCAATTTCCTTTTAAATGTTGAAAACTGTTTAAAACAGATGGGTCTAGGAAACAATCATGCTTCAAGATAAAATGCTCAGAACCAACATCTAAAAAACCCAACTTTTGTCTCATGGGCTAAATATTTCACAGGTGTGATTAACTGTAGGCACTTTTTTTTTTTGCACCTGCATTCACATGTTTGTGGATTTAATTAGTTATCATTGCCTAACTTTGAAAATGCAGAACTTAAAAATAACACCTAGAAATTCCTCCTTCATTTCATGTAGAATTGAAGGAAAATCTCCTTAGTATATATTAGAAACTTCAGTAACAGATGTTGCTTTTTTATATAAAAAAAGAATAAAGAGTATGTAGTGTGAAGAACTAGCTTTGAAAATGTTTCTACTAATTTGAATTACTCACTAAACAATATGCATATATAATATATAACAATTATCTGGTAAGTTGGTCAAATATTTGTATACTCAATCTAAATCAATTAACATATACTTTAAAAAATTCTTTAAACAAAAGCTGAATTCAATAGAATAACCATCTTGGTGGAATCACGCTATTACATGCATTTAATATAAAACTACTTAACTACTATTCAAGAATTATTTGTATTTGGAAAATAATATACATGTATTTGTGTACATAGTTGCAAGCATCAAGTTATATACACAAAATAATGAAGTTTTGGCATTTAAAACATGAGGAAAATATTTTTACCAGCTGAATTCTATCACCTTGATAAACCTGGCTTAATCATGGTGATTGTATGAGAATGAAGAGAAAATAAGAAGAGACTAAAGATTTTACAAAGAGAATAGCACTGATGATACATTAGGTATAAAGGGGTGAAGAGTGATCAGTGCCTACAATTTCTAGCCTGGAAAATGAACAACACTGACAGATTGTCAGTTTCAAAAGAACTCTGCCAGGTTCAATAAATATAAGAACATTTTAGAAGGGAAGGAGGAAGTAAAGGCTGGAGAAGGAGTTGGAAAAATGTGAAAATTTGTATTTAAAATAATAACTATGGCTGTGTTATACCATTTTTTACTGGTAACTTGATGCTAGGTCCTATCAACATCTTTTACTGATGCCTTATGGGCTCTCCCTGCAATATAAGTCATCATACCCACTCATTCACCTATTAATTTTTAATGTTACCATTGACAAAATCCCTCTGGGTGCCTGTATGTAATTACCAAAATAGAGTACAATCATAAAATGAATAGAAGCTAAATTCAAAATTAAATAAAAGCTGGTCACCTACACATTAGGAAAGGCCCTGATATTGGACAAGCTAAGCCATTATCAAACTTGGAACAGATGGCCTAAGACAAAGGATGTACGAAGACAAGGATGTCCTTAGGACATGGTGTCTTTTATTGAGGAGGGAGGGAGCTTCCATAATATAAGAAACTTTTCATCTGTGTAACCTTTAGGGGATACTTTTTTCAAGGATATTTTATTCATTTTAAATTCACCAGGAAACATACCTTTCTAATTCTTTCTAAGATTACATGTGTGAAATATTAGTAAGAGAGACAAAGTTGATATTTGGGACATCACAACATAGCTCAGTTTATTGGACAGATAGTGCATTTTCTTTGATTCTTGCATTGTATTGCTCCACGCTCAAAAGGATTCAGTAACCTTAAGGTTTGGGTTGTCAGGAACTTAGGCTCTTCTCTAAGGCTTGCTAATCTTAGTACAGAT
The DNA here is from genome assembly GCF_009764315.1 of Trachypithecus francoisi. NCBI lineage: Eukaryota > Metazoa > Chordata > Mammalia > Primates > Cercopithecidae > Trachypithecus > Trachypithecus francoisi. Next base: position 101,320,996 of record NW_022681458.1, read on the forward strand.
AGTGCTATGGACATTTGCCCATAGCATGAGTTGTTATAAAGTGAAATAGTTAGAATGTGAATGACTAAGTAGATAACCTGATTTTCCATATTCCTGCCATCTTTAAACGTCATCTAAATCTAGAGCTAGATCTTCAAGAGCAGAAAAAGACTGGTCATGAATAAACAGAATAATTTGCAGTTGCCATAAGGGGCTGGCCACTCTTTTGGTTGAGAGCTCTGATTTAACTTTACTTTTTCTTCTTTCTTTATCCTTTGGAAATTACAGGAAGAGTTGTCTGAATTATGTTTCAGAATAACAAGAAATAAGCTAAAGTTTGGTAGAGGAGAGGACCCTGTAACCTAGAATGAAGGAATGGTTTTTATGGCGCTTTTGTCAGGTTCGATTAGCCTATTTCTGGCCTTGAGCTCGTGCTATCTACTTACAGTTATAGACACATTTATTAGTGAATACTTTTCATAATATTAAATAACTGTATTATGGATCTGAAAGCCTCTAACACTTTATTTTTAACTCATTAAATGAATTGTTACTAGAAATTGTGATATTCCTGTAACAGAATTACCATATAGCTTTAGTATAAGCTGGTAAATGGTGTTTATTAGAGATAAGTGGACACTCTACATCATCATTCATCATATCACTGAGCGTTTGCTTCTGAAAATAGTCATTTTAATATCTTTATATTATTTACCACATTCTTGATCTAAAATAGTGCATATATTGGTAAAACATAATGTATTTTTCATTTTATATTGCTTATATATTGCTATGTAAAATGTCAGCAATAACAGAGTGAAGAAACTATCCACAGATTGAGAAAAAATATTTGCAAGCCATATATCTGATAAATGGTTGATATGCAAAATATGTAAGGATCTCAAACAATGCTATAGAAAGAAAACAAATAATCTGATTTTAAAATGGGCAAGGGGCCCGAATAGAATTTCTTCAAAGAAGACATACAAATGGCCAACAGATATGTGAAATGAAAGTTTATCATTGCTAATCACTAGGGAAATGGAATTAAAACTACAATGAGATATCAGCTCACACATATAACAATGGCTATTATCAAAAAGATGAAAGATAAGTGTTGGCAATAGTGTAAAAAAAAAAAAAAAGAGCCCTTGCATTTCCACAAACCTTAGTGGGAATGTAAATTAATAAAGCCATTATGGAAAATTTGTATGCAGGTTCCTAAAAATACCAAAAACAGAATTATATGATACAGAAATCCCACTACTGGGATTTTGATACAGTAAATCCCACTACCAGGATTTATCCCAAATTTCAACATCAGTATGTCAAAGAGATGCCTGCACTCCAGCATTCATTGTAGCACTATTCACAATAGCCAAGAGATGGAATTAACTTGAATTAACTTGAATGTCCAATGACAGATGAATGGATAAAGAAAGTGTAATGTAGATAGACAGTGGAATACTATTCAGCCTTTAAAAAGGATTCTTTCATTTGTGACAAATGGATGGAATTGGTGACATTATGCTAAGTGAAATAAGCCAGACACAGAAAGGCAAATACTGTGTATCTTTACTTATGTGGAATCTAAAACAATAGAAATCACAGAACCAGAGAATAGAATAATGGTTACAAGAGGGTTGGGGGGTGGAAGAAATGGAAAGATGATGATGCTCATAAGGTACAAAGCCTCAGACAGGAGAAATAAGATTTGTATTTTTTTTAACATGGTGAATATAGTAAATGATAGAATACTGTACACTTAAAAATCATAAAGAGTAAATTTCAAATGTTCTCACTATAAAAAAATATTTGAGGCAACAGAAATGTTAACTAATTTGATTTAATTATTCCACATTGTATGCATGAGTCATAATATCACTTTGTACCCCATAAATATATACTATAATTTGTCAGTGTATAGTTTAAAAAAAAAACAACAACAACTAGAATATGTTTAGGATGAATTTTCAGGTTGCCAAGCAAGGATACGGATTGTAGGGTATAATATGGGCAAACTTTAGATTGAATGCATGAATGTATGTAGCTCAAATAGCTGCAGGACAGAGAGAACTGAAAGAAAAGAAGAAGAAGAAGAAAAAAAGGAAACTGAGAGTGACAGTTCTGTAAGAATGGGACGTAAGGATTGATTGAAACATTGAAATCTCATTTTCGAGAGCCGATTAATAATGCAGTAGAGATTAAGCAACTCTGGAAGATGTTTAAACAATGGTGTTGAATATAACATAGCAAACAATTAAGGGTGAATTTGTGCAGCACACCACCAAACCAGACCAAGGGGGCACATGTATAGTAACAAATGAAAAGCAGAGAGAAAACAGAAAAGGGAAATTCAGTTACTTGAAAGCACAGCCTTGTGTTATATAATATTAATTCTTTGTAACTGTATCATTCACTTTCACTTAGAATATTTCTACACTTTGGGAACTCAGTTTTTATTCATGTATACTCTGTACCTAGAATAGAAATACACTTCACGATAAATGTGTCATCTATAGCAGTCAAAATCATGTTTTAGGTAATTTCTTATTTTGCCTATTTACATGTGCCATGAGGCCTATGGGCTCTAGAAAGCAAAGTCAGCCAGGGTTGGGGACTGCAAGCCAAAAAATGAAGGAATTTAGGACAAAAATATACACAAAGATTTTATTTCTTTTTACGTTGGAGTCTGCATTTCTAAACTAGTCAGATTAAAACTTACAAGGCAGTAGAAGGGCACTGTTAATTTCTACCATTGATTAATCGTGAAAATTGCAAAATACATTTATCACCAAGAAAAAGACATTTGTGTAAAAAATGGACAAAGGCTTTTTGCCGGGATGTTGTTAGATCATCCACCAAGTCAAAATGGTTGTACATTTTGTTAATATGTTACTGGAATAAAGTAATGCTGCACATTTAGCACAGGATTATGTGACCTGCTGCCAAAGTTTGTATCTCTGATTACAAGGTGCAAGCCTAAGTAGTTTCTCACTGATTTATGTCTGACGCATTATAATCCACTGACTGACAGTATAATTAAATGTATTTGTTAATTGGATGGTAAAATACATTTTTGTTCTTCTGATTTAATACTTTTTTTAAATTTAAGACTAAGGCAAAAATATGACAAAAATTAACCACATTGAAAATGAAACCTAGTGCAATTTATTTCTTAATTCTTGTTACCAAACAATCATAACTAAAGAGATGTAAACTCAATTGTGTGAGTTAACAGGCTTATAATAAATACCATTTCTATACATAGCAAATCAGTTCATGTTAGGCAAATGAATAAGTACACATCTTTAAGCAGAAGGTGTTATAAATTACTATTAAAATCCAGCTGATACTGCGTTTTTAAGTAAGGACATATGTACTATTTACATTGCTTTATAGGGGTTTTCATCTCCTACCAATAGCTTAAATAGTGCCTCCCTCTCTGACTATCTAATTTATACTTTTCTGAATTTTATTTCTCAAAAGATAAATATGGAAATATCTGCGTATACATTTGAAAAGATTGAATCTAGCACTTCGATAAGAAATATGTTGAGATTTTTCTGTTAAAAATTGCTGCTATACTATATAGTTCATCCAATAACTCCTCTTGATACTCCTGTAATAAATGAAACACTTTTAAGCATTACCAGTTATTTTTTTATTTTCCTTATTTTCAGATACTTCTCTCCATTAATCCATGTCGTTATAGCATTATAATTTATTCCTGTTTTTAATAAAGCACTTGTGATTTATGGAGTTGACCAATAGTAACTAACATCTTGAACTTGTGGAGTTTGTTCACCTATAAAGATAGAGTTAAATCATATATTTTTGTGTGTAGTGTATTCTGAGTAAACAGAATGTAGAGAAATTAGAAACAGTAAGGAAAGAAACAAGGGTTCCAAAATAAATACTGAGCAAATATCAGTTCCATGTGGAATAACAGCACCAATTCCAATCAGCTTTAAGAGATAAGAAGCTGGAGATGGGAAAGGAGACAGTCATCTTTCAGGAGCAGGAAAAGACCAGTGTAATAGAGAAAATTGGAATGATTGTCCACAGGCCATTATAGACTTGACTTAGGGAAATTGATTTAGCAAGAACATGGAAGCCAGCACCATCTTGAACTCTGGCTTGAAGTATCAACTCCATCTCTGACTCATATATACTAGAGATTCATAGAGGGACGTACAAATTGAATGTATCCAGCGAGCTTAGAAAGAAATGGGTTAGAATGATTTCTCCACTGGAACATCCATAGCGTGCTGTTATCTGACAGTGTGACAGAAATACTGTCAGATACAGTAAATATAGTAGATACAGAAATATAGTAGAGTCAGGTAGATTCCAGGGCCTTCAACCATTTGTATTGAAGACTCTTCCAGAATCTTACTGGTAGAATAAGGGTACCAGCAGCCCCCTAGATGGATTCCTGGGTCATGAAGAGACAAAATAGGTAGGACAACTTATAGATGAGTCATCAGTTTAAAAAAAAAAAAGAAAAAAAAAACTTACGTTGAGTATTTTTCACTTCACTCTGAGTTAAAGTCTGCACCATTGTCTATTAGATGCTGCAGGAGCTGGCTGGCCCCTGCTGCTTGTCAGACCTCAGCAAGTGAAACTCCTAGCTCTCTGCTCTGGGCGCACTAGTCCTTTCTGAACCAGGTGTTTCTCATGCGTCGCTGTATCCAAGGAGACATCACTGACAACTCTGTCTAAAATAGGGGAGAATCCCCGTTTCCATTACTCACAGGCTTTGTTTTTCTTCACATCATTTTAACACTCCATGGAATATTAGATGGTGTTTTGTTCACTATCTGTTTCCTTCTAGTAGAGGGAAAACGACTCTCTAGTTTTCCTCTTATAAACTCAAAGAAAACAAGAATTTTGTCCTGCTGTAGTTATTTCTGTATGCCATGGGTGCTCAAATATTCACTGAGTAAAATAGTGAAATGATGTATAAAAGCCTTGCTCCAGTTAATCTAATACCTCTCTTTACCTCAATAAAAAATATTGAGCATGCTGATTTGAAAAAGAGTTAAGACTCAGTAGATGGGAGCGGGATGTGTGTTGATTTAAAACCAGCCTTAGGTAAGAAAGGTGCTCCTTGGTGGAATTAGTCAGTGATTAGACAATGCATTTATTTCTCTCTACTCAACAGTTTTAGCAACTTAATATTTCAACAATTAGCTAATAGCATAAAATTTGTCTCAGCAATTAGAGTAATATTTTCTGAGAGTTGGCCAAGGCTTTGCATTTTCTTAAAAAAAAAAAAAAGAATTTACTTACTTGCTCTCACATCTTGTCTTACTATAAATGTTCAAAACAGCAAAAACAGATGGTCAGTTGATTATTCTCAGGCAATATTAAAACCTACAATTGAAATTGATATATTCAATTCATCCTTTCTAGCACACCTTCTATGATTCTAGTACACCTCCAAAGAGAAACAGCAACAAGAAAATATGTACCTATACTCTGTTATCCATAGTAAGAAGTAGAGTTCAAATAGGAGGAAAAGTATTCTACTCAAAATTATATTTTACATGTCTAATGCTTAGAACATATTTAGCAATCATTTGATAAATAATACGTTTTAGGCAGATTTTTAGCCTATAAATGATTTTTAGATAGAAAAAATCCTCTTGTGTTCTCAATGTCACTTTGTCTTGAAATCATTTCTAATGAATAAAAAAATCTTATTTTAGATTTAAAAACATATGAATCCTTTTATTTGTTGCACAATGACTTGTTGGACAATGACTACTTATAGGATGCTATTCTAGGTCCTGAAAAGAGTATGAAAAATGCTTATGTAATGGCACTTACTAAATTGTGAAGAAAAACGAATCATATTCCCTTTCACAAGAAGGAGGGAGGGCTAGATGATGTATAAGGCTATGTCATTCACATGCCCAGGTAGCATATGAAGCAATGATCTTGAGGTAATTTTTTAGCTTGCAGTTTAACTTTATATGGTGCTATTAGCTTGCAGTTTAACCTTACATGGTGTTATTAGATATTTTTACAGCTAATCTTTGTGTGGCCTTTTTAGTGTAATTGAGTCTCTCACCATGTTCTTTTTATAGAAGTACAAATGTATTGGGCTTTTCTATCATACTTTTGAATCCTATTTCTCATTTGGACTCAGAAAAAGCTTAAAAGAGGGACCAGCATTTATTCTTGGCAATTTTGCTATGGACGGTCACCTCTGTTGGTTGTGGTTGAATATTTGCACAATCTAATCCAGTGTGATGTGGACATGTCTATATGAATATCTTCAAACATTTTCTGGCTAATTATAAAGCTATGGTGGGAAAGGATGAATTCACAAAAATAAACATAGCTTTTTAGCAAGTCAGGAGGAAGGCTGTTGATATCTTTTATATGCCAGATGAAAGATGCCTTTGTTAAACTGCACCTTGACTTATTTTTCCCCCACATGTGCTTTCTGAAAATTATTTTGGCCCTGTGATTATTAGATAATACTATCATCTGTGAGAAGGATTGATGAATGAAGATAAATGAATATCCTTGTTGCTTCAGAGTAAACTGTTAATTCTATTCAACAAATGATCTGTGTCTTTCTATCCAGATAACTATTAGGCTGAACCATATAAAATTGTCTTTTTTGTAGGTTGAAAATCACTGTATATTAGCAATGAAATTTCTTTTTACCTGCTTCTAAGGAAGTTACCTTTCCTTTACTAAGCATTTTCAAAATAACAAAGATAATTTGAATAGTCTTTGTTGAGAAATCTAATTTAAATAATCTTGAAATATGCCTCATATTAAGAACACTTTTTCCATTTGTAAACACAATAGTAAAGCTGAGTCTAGACAGATAAATTTCATTATCTGCTTTACCTCCATTTAGCATGTGATAACCTGGGTCAAGTCAACTTACCGTCAATGGGTATCGATGGCTTCACCTGTTAAATGACAACAGAGATCTAAAGTTTTTTAAAGGCAGATATACATTATACCATTTCAAATCTCATTATTGAAAATAAATAAAAATATCTGGAAATTTTTCAGTTTTCCTATTTCTTTCTCCTTATCTGTTTTCAGTGCTGTCCACCATACAATGAATAGAGGATGTCATTCTTAGGTTAATGGAAAATTCAAGAAAAACAGGATAGTATGCATCTCACTTTCCTACTGTTGTAAGCGACAATAATGAGTTTTAATTTAAAATATACTCTGTTGAGCTATTGACCCAGATCAATTAAATACATCAAAGGTGTGTAAGACATACCAAGGATCAGGTTGTCTTTTTAAAAAGACTCAGCTTATTAGGTTATAATATTTTCAAAAGAAAAAACACAATTAAGTATATTCAGAATTTTAAACCAATTGTGAACCTTTTATCTTGTCTCCTTTCTCCCAACAATCAAAATGAGGGACAAAGTGAAGGCTGTATGTTAAACAGCAGACTGTTTTCTCTACATAAAAAACATAAAGTGTCAAAGAGCAGGATCCAACACAGTAAGACAAGAGTTCATGTTTTCACAGAAATCCTTTGTTGCAATGACTCTGAAAAATGATTACAAGTTTAGGAAATTCATTTAAATTTAATTTGGCCAAATTACCTCTCAGTTGGCTCATAATTATCTCCAAGTAATTTTATAAATAATTACTTCAAATGCTGCATTTTGCTATACATCATGAAGTAACTAAATTAAGAATTTAAATTATGGTACTTTAGTATTTATAGTTAATCATATTTTCACTTCATGAACAGCTTTTAATTGGAAATTTGAGTTTAAATTTAATAATAAAAAGTTGAGCTGATTCAAGTTATTGTTAAAAGATCTATTTCATTTAACTGTTAATTAAATAAGGCAATACACTTTAAGATAATATGCTTTTAAAATAGTGTTCTTTGAATGGTTTTGAGCCCTAATAAGTTTTATGTAATCTGTATATACTCTTTAGATTATTGTAAAGATTTATTTAATGTATAGAAAGATAATCTTTGTAGGATGCAATTTCCCAGGTCCACAGTACAAATTAAAGTGGAGAATGATATGTTATAATTCCACTTAACTGTATTATGTCTATCAAATGCATAGGAAGAGAGATTGGGGAATTAAAAATTTCTGGTTTCTCAAAATTTAAGCAGCATTTGAAAGCATTTTAGAAGATGCAAGTAATGGGTAGTTTAGAGGAGAGAAACTGAAGAAAACATTTATGCTTTGATAACCAAACATTCTATGAAAGTCAGAAATAGTGAGGAGCACCATAATTACAATCTGCAAATATATAATATGCTGTTAGGAGAATAGCCTTCCTGAGAATTAAAGCTATTTGAGTCGGGAAATGAAGTACGTGGGAAATAGCAAAGTGAAAGTAAAATGGAAAGAGAGTCTTTGCCCTATCAATGATTATTATCATTAGGTCTCTGGTGTGGTGGCTGGGGGCATCAAGAGTCAGAGGAACTGGGATTGGACTCGATTTTGCTGCCAATTAGCTGTGAGACTTCAGAAAAATCAATTTCCATCTTTAGATCCCAGTGTCTTCATCTTATCCAAATTACATGCTATCTCCATCAAGTTTTTTTTTTCCTACTCCCACAGCTATACTTTCTCTGTCCTATGAAGTCCTACAACACATTCTGTGTCTCTCTCATTGCATTTGTCATGTTTCAACTTTTGTTATTCTTATTTATGCTTGTGTCTCTATAAATATGACTTCACTGCAAAATAAATTTCTTGGGAAAAAGGTCTATTTCTCCTACATTTTATCCAGTGTTGAATACTTGGCACAATTTCCCTTGAGTATAGTTGATGACTACCTGTCTTAGAAGCAACCTACTTACTTCAAATGCAGATTCCAGAGATCTGCTCATCAGTACTGTGCTGGCCAGTGCAGTAGCTACCAGCCACATGTGTCTATTAAACATTTAAAATATTGCCTAATTCTAATTGAGATAGTCTGTCGTTGTAAAACACACACCATATTCCAAAGACTTAATACAAAAATGTAAAATTGCTCATGAATAATATTTAAATATTGATTGTATGTTGAAATAATATTTTAAATGTATTTTATTGAGTAAAATACATTTTAAAGTTAACTTTACCTGTGTTAATACAATAATTTCAGAATATGTAAAGTTATCTATATGTTTCACATCATATTTCTTTTGGAGAATGCCGGTCTAGAGATTTTGATTCAATAGAATTCTTTGCAGTACAGCAACCCATATTTGTAAAAAGATCTTCAAGTAATTCTGTTGTGCACAAATGTTAGAAAATGAGTAGGTTGACACATTAACTACACATAGTGAACAGTCACCAGGAATGGTAGTGGTGGAAGCAAAGTTCTTTATCTCATTAGTATATGACAATATTAGTATTTGAGTAGATTCTGTCAATTACTGAAAGTCCTTGCATCGGGTAGTCCTGGCTTCACATAGTAGTAAGGCAAAAAGAAAAGGCTGACACCTTTCTGAGTAGCATTCTTAACAAACAACAAAGCTCATTTGAGGACATTAGAAACAATTAGCACCTTGTCTGCTATCCTAAACAAGAGCTGTGTTTTCACTAAACTAAGCCTCTTGCCAACTTCAAAAGACAGACTGATGTCCTAGGAAAAACAAACAGATAAATGTAGAAATTTTAAAAGGAAGAAAATAAGCTTGAGGGTTCGGCTGTTAAAGTTAGATGATAAGGCTGATTAATTTATTAATTTCCTCATCGATCCATTGTTGGTGTAAATTGAATGAATTTGAATGGCTTGTTGGAAGCACAAGAAATAAGAATAAAGAAGACATTAAATATTTGACTTAAGAAAAATCAAGAATGCATGATTTTCCCCATATGAAAGGAATACTAAAATGTAATAAAAGCATATTTAGAATTAAGGAAAAGCAGGGTTTTCCTTACACCAGTCTGAATTTCTAGTTACAGCTGCAATTCATTCTGACATTCAGATATAACAGCAAGAACAATATTACACAGCAGAATGTAGGTAATGATGCTTTTAGGGAAAGAAACACCTCTATTTTAAAGCTTTTCACTTTATTCTGATTTTGCCTTACAGATGACAAACAGAACTCATGCTCTAGAAAAGCAGCTTGATTAAAAAATCACTCACAGAACAATTATATTCTTTCTAAGACACTGGCTGAAGCACAGTAGACAGATTTTTTTAAAAAATAGAAATAATGTGTATTCATTTTAGTTGATTAGTCAAGCCCATTCTTTTCCCTTTAAACAATCCCTTTAAGAGAAATCGACTTCTTTGCCATCTTTGCAAACAAGAATGGATTTTGGGAGGCAAAGAACCCAAAGTCTTTGAGATTCTCCACAAGGCTTACTGTGAATGACTTCATAGCCTTCTGAGAGAACTGAGGTTGCATTTTGTGCCACTGCAAATTTAAATCCAGGTCACAGAGATGTTACATAGCAAATGACACATTTACTGTGCCACCCAGCTGCCTCTTCTAATGCACCAGGACTGCCTTCTGAACAAAGTCAGCATGCCAATTTTCGGCTGTGTGCGAGTAGTTTTGTTTACCAGGGTGATGCTAAAAGAAGAAATTCTGTCCACAATTGAAAAGCCACTTAGCTCAATTACTAATTCAACCCCTAAGTGTCAAATAAATGACTTATCTCTCTGAAGGAGCCATAATCCTGAACCTCATGAGTGAAAAATTTTCAAGCTCTTCAGTGAGTCAGGATTGAGATTACAATACTCACAGAGAATATTTGCAGAGGATCTAACACTCTATGCTAGAAGGCCTAGGACATAAGAGAGCATTACCAGGTTTCGCTAATCAATCTTTTTAAAATATATTTTGCCTCAAGAAAAACTTGTTAAAGCAAGAGTGGTAATCATGGTTATTTTGTGGCTGCATATAAAAGATGATCTGTGCTGGCAAAATCCTAATAGCTTCACTCTTTTGTCACACCACAATGTCACACGTGCTTTCTTAAAATATACTCTTGCTAGTATATCCTCCTCCAGCAAATCAATGCCATGTTGTCTATTAATTCCAACAATAGAGAAAGTTAAAAGTGAGGGGCTGATAATCTGAAAAAAAAAAAAAAAAGAACTGGAGGTATTCATTTTTGATGTCCACAGAGAGCCAGAGCTTTCGAATCATAGGAAAAGTTCACAAAATGTGTCTGTCAAGTGAGAGGAAGACAAAACACCTGAATGTATTTTTTACTTGTCAAGCCAGTTAATATCTCTCAACTGTGACTGAGTTCTCCTGACAAGGCAAGACAAGTATGTGAATCCTAGTAAAGTGGTTCCTTAACATTGCTGTGCATGAAATAAAACCGGGAGTGTACACACCCTGCCACCCACCCTACACACACAAACACAAACCATCCAGACTATTTGCTAATCTGTTATTTCTGGGTTTAGTGACCATTTTTTGCAATGTCTCAAGTGATTCTGATATTCAGCCTGTCTGGGGAATCTCCCAGATCATACCTTGTAACTGTGATTTACCTGCAAAGATAGATGAGTTGTCTCGTCATTCAAACCAAGCCCAGATTTCTTGACTCTCTAGGACCAAAGTTAGCTGCCAAGGAAAAGTAAAAGGTATATAAATATACAATGACAAAAATATGTATGCTTATTTATATACAAAATAACATTCCCTTTATGTATACCAAGGAGTATTAAGTATAGATTCTTATTCCAAATCAAAGAACATCTTCAAAAGTTTGAGTGATCACACCCACCCCTATCAAAAATAGCTGACAGGAAGTATTTTATCCTTCAATATATTCTTTTTTTTTTTTTTGTCATTAGTTGGGGGGTATTTTAGGACACTAAAAAACTTTCTGTATTTGGAGAAATTATTCTAAATAGAATTCTGCTTTTGATTTTTGCATACTGAGAACTGAAAAGATATGGTAGACGGCTGACCTATTTTCACTCATTCTTGGGACAATATTTATCTATATTTTATCCCTTCTATGTACAAAGCACGAAGCTAAGTGCTTTGAGGGACATAAAGTTGAATTCGATATTTATATATTTATTCTGCCCACACAGAATTTATAGACTTTTAGGGAGGAAAACCCATATACATAAATATCTATACTACACAAAAAGCATAAAACATAAAAGACTGATCAATTTCACTGCATTAATATTTTAAAATTCTGGGCATCAATAGGTAGCATTTTATTACAGTGAAAATGTAAGTCACGGAATGTGAGAAAATATTTTAAATGACTATAACTGACACAGAAATAAAATCCAGAATATGTAAAAAGCTGCCAAAATTAAGTAGGAAAAAGACCAACCACATATTAGAAGAAAGGTAAAAATACGATCAGGTAATGAATGTAAACTGAATTGCCAGTAAAACATGAAAAGTTACCCCAGTTCAGTAATCATCAAATAAATATGAGTTAAAACCATGAGATACAAACAAACATGAATTTTGCAAAAATTTTAAAATCTGATAATACCATCATTAGAATATAAAGCTATACGAATTCATTCATACTCCTGGTGGAAATATAAATAGATGCTGCAATACCCGTGGAGAGAAGTTTGGCCTAGTTGAAGCTGAAGGCAAGTATACTCAAAAAAATTCAATTCCTAGGCATATGTCTATCTTAGTATCCCAGCTAGAAGTAGAAACTCAATCCAGATAATTACAGATAATTTCAGGGATTTTTTTTTTTTAAGAGATGGGGGTCTCACTATGTTGCCCAGGCTGCTCTCAAACTCCTAGCCTGAAGGGACCCTCTTGCCTCAGCCTCCCAAAGCATTGGGATTACAGTTGTGAACCACTGCACCTAGCCTAGAGATAACTTTATAAAGGGATTATCTACAAAGTTTTAGGCAGGCTTAAGAGAAATCAACATAGGATTTTCGTATCCCAGGGCTAATGTCAACAGGAATCACTACTAGCTGTAGACTGGAAATTGCAGACGGGCGACTGAAACCAGAAGAAAGTGTGGTAGCTGTAAAGAAGTCGGTGCAACAGTAGCTGTGTTTCTCAATATGGGAAGACAGCCATGTGAGCTCACTCGGGAGGGAAGGAGCCCAGGGAATAAAGAACCTAGCTTCATTCTCTTGCCTGATCTCTGGGAAGCTGCCTTTTACTAGCCAGTGAGCAGCCATGACAAGGAAGCCTCCCGGTGTGAAGTCCATATCAGACTTCCAGGACTCAACGCAGGGTTGTGACAAGAGAAAAATTGAATACAATCCCTAGAGAAACTTTAATGTACACATTTATACAATGTCTACATTAGCACTGTTAATAATGACAAAAATACAGAAATAACCTAAATACCCGTAAACCTGGAAGCATCTTGCAAAAAGTGCTGAGAAAGAAAAGAAAGCAAGGTGCAGAAAATGCATACATCATGTTACCATTTGTCATCTAAAACAGGTGAAACTATTATGTGGTAGTTGACAACACATGAAGTTAGTAAAAGGGTAAAGAAATTCAGGGAAATGATGAATGACAAATTTAGGAGAGAGGTTACATCTGAGAAGGGTGAGGAATGTAGTATTTAGTACACACTTCTAAGACATTAGTGCTTTACCTGAAATTCAAACTTGGCATCCTGTATTTTATATGGCAACTCTAGTGATAAAAGGATACGGAGTGGCTTCAGATGGCTGTGTTAGTTGCAAATATCTTCAACCAGTCTGTTGTTGTCTTTTCCAATGCTTTTATGTTCTTATAGCATCTCTTGATGGACAGAAGTTATATTTTTTTTATTTAGGCAATGGGAACACAGAAGATCGTTTTGTTATTCTTTATAGCTGTTTCTATGTTTGACACATCCCACAAGTAATATTGAAAATATCTATGCAACCATATAAGAACTAAAACATGTCATAAGAGAGGTCCTCTGGATAAAGTAGTTTAGGAGGTTAGAAAAGATAACTCATATGCAGCTGAGAGACTCAGACACTCAAAATTTTGAGCTATGAATAAGATCGCTAAAGAACATTTGTATATTCTAGGAAGAGCAATGATGGGAAGAAAGATATGAAGATGTGAATGCACAGTTTATATTAAGAGGAAATGGAAATAGCAACAACAATGATTAAGACAATACATAACATACATGTTATCTTAAACAATATTCTTGAGTGCTATGTGGCAGATAACATGTTAATTTTTATGTTTAATAGTCACAGAACACATTTGAGATGAGTAACAATTTTCTCACTTTAAAAATGAGCATTAGGGTTATTCAGTAAATTATGCAGGTTCACAAAGCTAGTAAGTGGCAGAGGCAAAGTTTGACCCAGATTATGTGAGTTCAACACACACTCATAAATGTGTACACTTCCCTGCAATAAATATGGTGCCCGGCATTAAGATATATGGTGCATCTGCCCTGTGTCAGTCATTTTTCTTTATGTGTTTCTTTATTTGCTCTTTGCAATAAACTTATGAGTTAGGTAGCATCCGGCTTCATATGAAGAAAAGTGATGTATCCAAGAATCACTGGTTACAGGATAGAACTAGTAAGGCCATTTCTATAGGACTCTAAAACCAATTAACTAAATAAGCAGTTTAATTTAGATAATGTAAAGTGAAGAAAAATAATAGAAAGTATTTTCCTGGAAATAGATGCCGGGCATGAAATTATGAAGTTAAGGCTTGACTTTCTACTCTCAGCGATTGCTTGTGCCGAGAGAGAGAGGTATAGAAGTAATTATTGGCAGTTTTTGAATAGGGCAAGGAAATGATCAGATGTTTTGAGAAAATTAATACTAAAGTAATAGGAATCTTAGTTGGCAAGTTATTACCATATATTTGGGTAACTGAGGTGTAATTCATTATAGCTTTAAATCATTATTGTCCTGTTTCAACAAGGACCACAGTGTTTTACAATATGACAAGCACTCAATATGCACATATGACAAGTAACCAATAATTGCATCTTGTATGAATACATGAATGAATGAATGGCATATATAAGGCAAACTAATGAATAAGCCAGCATGTTACTGTGGGATTTTAAAGATGTTATAATGTATGAAATTCAAAAGAAATTTGAAAAATTTTCCTAGTCTGCCAATCTTCCTTTGTTAATATCCTATGTATGATTCTCAAACTAGGCAACTCTTGGAGTTGCTAATAATATCATCATGAGACGTTAAAAGTTATATGCATATCCTGAGTGCTCACAAAGTAAAAATCCCACCCAGAAGCATATAATTAAAATACAGAACTTTAGACTCTGATAATTATCTATAAAAAGGGATGTTTGTTGTTTAGTTAAATCCTACTGCAGAAGATGGATAGAGGTAGTCTGATTTTTCCAGAGCTTAACAGCCTTTCCTTAGTTGAGTTTTAAATATACTTGGACTTAGAAGAAACTGATACTCATTTCAAATCAACGTGTTGTATTTTAATCTATTCAATATAAAAGTAATTATAAATAGGAAAGGAAAATGAATTATCATTTACAGGTACTTATTAAGACAGGATTCTGGTGACATACATGTTTTAGAATGATGGATGGGATATATTTCTTTCTACAATATTATGAAATCTGACTCTCATTCAAGTGTTTCTCACACACTCAAAATGCTTATTCATGAAGAACCATCTAATGATACGTACATAGACACACACTCCCAGTCGCCCTCAAGAGAGTCAAAAACAAAAATAATACCCAGGAAAAGTCTCTGTTGACTACCTCCAATACATTAAAAAAATTGAATTTCTTTCCATGAAATTGCTACCTTCTAGAGTTAATGAGTTTATATCATTTAAATATTTCCAAGTGGATAGGCTCATCAGAATATATGGTAAAAATATCTTCTAGACAGCTCAAGTCTCTGAGGACAGGCTGTTCTTTGAGAGTATTTCTTTATAGAATGAAGGCTTTCATTGAAACTTAAAAACTACCACACACAATGAACTTATTTTTTAAACAGTAAGCCAGATACTAACCCAAAGTAAAGATAAGTTGAAAGAAAATGTGTCTTTGCTATATATCCATGTATAGATAAGGAAGGGTTTAATTGTTTTGATAGTGGTACCTTTGAAGAGTGCAATTTGGGATTCTCTATTGTGCTTAGGAAACGTGTTTCAGCATTTCATATTCCGAACCTCCATTCATCATCTGACATTTCAACGTGTATCTCCTAAAGCCTCTCTCTTTAAAAGGAGCCCTTTAGCCTCCAGTGATTTCCCCACCACTGTTTTCAGAAGCAGTACCTATATTCAGTATTCTAAGGGATGAAAACAAGAAACATCAAGTTTCACTACCAACTGTAGTAAAACTATAAATGAATTTGTAATTCTGTTTCAAGGCATCTATATAGGAATATGTGCCATATTTGTTTAAAGAATCATTTGACCCAGTCATCCCATTACTGGGGATATACCCAAAGGATTATAAATCATGCTGCCATAAAGACACATAGACACATATGTTTATTGTGGCACCATTCACAATAGCAAAAACTTGGACCCAACCCATATGTCCATCAATGACAGACTGGATTAACAAAATGCAGCACAATATACACCATGGAATACTATGCATCCATAAAAAAAGGATAAGTTCATGTCCTTTGTAGGGGCATGGATGAAGCTGGAAACCATCATTCTGAGCAAACAATCGCAAGGACGGAAAACCAAACACTGCATGTTCTCACTCATATGTGGGAATTGAACAATGAGAACACTTTGACACAGGGTAGGGAACATCACACACCGGTGCCTGTCATGGGGTGTGGGGAGTAGGGAGGGATAGCATTAGGAGAAATACCTAATGTAAATTATGAGTTAATGGGTGCAGCACACCAATATGGTACATGTATACCTATGTAACAAACCTGCACCTTGTATACATGTACCCTAGAACTTTAAAAAAAAAAAAAAAAAGCAAATTAAAAAATTTCTTAACTTTTACATCAGTTGTTTCTAATAAAACTCATCTAGTTTTTAAGTTATAATTCCCCCTAATTTATAGATAAGTTAACTTTCTGGCTAATAAAAATGGAATAAAAATTCAATTGTCTATATACGAAATGTGAAATGATGCTAATTTAGTTAGCTTTTTTATTTCTTACTTGAAAGTTGCGATAGTAACCATCCCAATGTTTCAGCAATTATTTTCAAGCTGGGGCTTGACTCTTAATCATCCTTAGTTCTTACATATTTTACTAACTATATAAAACAAAATCAAATGCATAATGACATTCAAAATTAATTTCGGTGCTCAAATTAGTGTGTTTACAGGAATGGAAAACCAAATATTGTACTTTCTCACCCATAAGTAGGAGCTAGGCTAGGAGGACGCAAAGGCGTAAGAACGATATAATGGACTTTGGGGACTCGGAGTCGGGGAGATTGGGAGGAATGTGAGGGATAAAAGACTATTCAGTACAGTGTACACTGCTTGGGTCATGGGTGCACTGAAATCTCAGAAATCACCACTAAAGAACTTACTATGTAACCAAAAGTCATATGTGCCCCCAAAACTATTCAAATAAAAATACTGATTTAAAAATATAAAGGAATGATAATAGAAGAAAGCATAATGTGAAAGAAAAGAAAAAAATATGAACATACTCTTATTTATGCAGAGATTATCACTATAGGACAAAAACATTTCCAGAGGTGATGCCTTTCTATCTGACTATTTACATTTTAGATTTTACTGTACAGAAATCAGTTCTGGGATTTGTATATTTGGTTTCTTGAACCTCGGCTCCTCTTTGGCCTTTACT
Source organism: Trachypithecus francoisi (assembly GCF_009764315.1). NCBI lineage: Eukaryota > Metazoa > Chordata > Mammalia > Primates > Cercopithecidae > Trachypithecus > Trachypithecus francoisi. The sequence goes on from NW_022681458.1 coordinate 101,338,672, forward strand.
CAACCTCCAAGACTTCAGGCAAATTTTACAGATGTGGAGAAGGATACCAACTGATTCCTTTGCTTATCAAAGATTTAGGTATACAATATATCTTTACATAAACAAACACCAAAAGTTAGTTGTCATTCCTTCTTTGAGATTTTTGGGCTCATTTTCTCTTAGAAATGCGAATTACCTAAAGAAAATAATTGAAGTAATATTTTTAAATTCAAAAAAGATAATGAAAAGAGAACTGAAGAAGACAAGGTTATTCAAAGCCGTGATAGAAGAAAGATGATGTTTCTAAGAAAAAAAAGCATATTTAATATTTGTTTCATTATCCAAAATTCCACCAAATGCTGTGAATGCTCATCAAATTGACATTCTCATTGCTTATTTGAAGTTTTAATTAAAATGCCCAAGAGGAGTCTTCATTCTCAAAGACTATATAACTCAAATAATTGAAGATGTATTTAAAATCTTTCTTCATCAAAGGAAATAATTCATACCTTCCTTAACTGGTAATCACTGGATTCCACGGAACATAAGCTACTTGCTGAAATTCATAGAATAGATTGAGTTACCTAACAACCATTTATAGTTAAATGTCCTGAGTGAATAGTTAGCAAATTAAAACTCTCTTTAGCATCAAATTATTTCTACAGAAAAGTCAGTTTAAAACTAAGATGAATTTTTTGAAATACCATACAGAATTAAAATTTTTAAAATATTTTCAGCAATTCAATTTGGAAAATAAGATATTTAACATTAAAGCCCATCTAGAAAATATGTTGATCCTAAGGAATTATAAACAAATATTATAAAGCCTTTTATAAAAGTGTACAAATTGAAAGATTATGTAATACCTAATCATTACCCAAACATCACTAAATCAAGGCCGAACATACAAGTATACATTTTAAACCAGAGAGTTCCTTAGCAGTCTATTAACTCTTTTATTAGCCGAGTTTGTTTTACTTACCAACCTTGAATTTGCTGAATTCCAATCTTATTGTATACAGTGATTATTTCATAGGAAGGATAATTTGTCTTTTAAAGGACTGAAAAATAATCCTCTCAGATTCTTCACTAAAATATGGTTAAATGCATATATTTATTAGAGAACATGAAAGATAGAACAAAGCAAAGACATGTAAAATACGGAGAGATCCATTTGTTTTCAGTCTTCCATCGTAAAACCAGACAATCAATGTTGACCAGGTTGGCCTTGAACATGTAGCCTCGCCTCCCTGAGTGCCAGGGCAACCGGCCTGAGCCACCACGGCTCCCAATAAAACCAGACAGATTAGATTTTCAGACGTACAGTATGTAAGAGATGTTCTTTAAAGAATTTTATTTCTGCCAGGCGTGGTGGCTTATGCTTATAATCCCAGCACTTTCTGAGGCTGAGTCAGCCAGATCACCAGGTCAAGAGATACAGACCATCCTGGCCAACATGGTGAAACCTTGTCTCTATTAAAAATACAAAAATTATCTGGGCATGGTGGCGAGCGCCTGTAATCACAGCTACTTGGGAGGCTGAGTCAGGAGAATCGCTTGAACCTGGGAGGTGGAGGTTGCAGTGAGCTGAGATCATGCCACTGCACTCCAGCCTGGCGACAGAACGAGACTCTGTCTCAAATATATGTGTGTATATATATATATATCTATTTCTAGGGATAATTTTTACTTGGTCAAGTGGAGTGAATTTTAAATCCTTGCCTATACAATGAATTTACAATAAATTTTGGTGAATTTCTGAATGCTGAAATAGATGATGGTATAAAACAAATTTTGGGGTAGACAGGAAGAGCTAGAAGAGTTAGTCCTTACATATTTCTGTCCAAGCTTGTGACTTTCTGCAATGTCATTGGGTACTTAGATACCAATATCTATGTGATGTTTTTAAATAATATTGTTTATAGTATAAAACAAATCATTTAGCAGAAATTGTGAAAGGGTTAGGGTTAGGGTTATGCGTGGGAACAGTGATAGCCACAAGCATTTCCCTTCAGAATATCTGTAATTTTCCTGGAAAATACCTGACTTTTAGAGTTTTTTATTACTTTTGGTGTAACTAAATGTCTGTCTATTTGCATGTGTAATTTATACTTTTATTTTTTCCAATTATCAATATCAAAGATTAAGTTGAATCTTTAAAATTTTTTTGTGTAGTATAGAAATTTTGTTAATTTTTTCCTCCCCATCATTTTAAAATGTACAGTGGGTTTTTAGATCCTGCTATTGTTATTAAATTATTATTTTTACATTTTGTATGTTTTAGAAATGATTTTCTCATAATAAATTTTACTTGACAACTGTATTTATTTTCACTTGACAACCGTATTTGTAACTAGTCGTTTTCACTTGAAAATCATATTTATAACTAGTATTTTATACTTAACACTATCATTAATTGGCTTCAGTGCTCATCAAGAGTTTATTACATTTTTTTCTATTTTCTCTTAAATGTAATTATTAACTGAATGGAGTATTTCTTCATCTACTATTTTGTAAGAAGTGTGAAGAAAAGGTATACTTTGCAGGCTCTTAAAACTCAGAATGTCATTCTGTTGATTTGGAAAGCATTGTGGTCCGGCATAACGTTATTGGGTCAAAAATCTATAATATAGCTATCAGATATGTGCCAAGAATTATGCCAATCATTTCTACTCATTGTCTATATTTCTTATACAAATTTCAATTTATTATCATAATTATTTATTTATTTTAAGATGGAGTCTTGCTCTGTCTCCCAGGCTGAAGTTTAGTGGCACGATTTGGGCTCACTGCAACCTCCACCTCCTGGACTCAAGGAATTCTCGTGCCCCAGCCTCCCAAGTAGCTGGGACCACAGGCATGCCCCACTGCACCCAGCTAATTTTTTGTATATTTAGTAGAGAGGGGGTTTCACCATGTTGGCCAGGCTGGTCTCCAACTCCTGACCTCAAGTAATCAGCCCACCGCGGTCTTACAGAGTGCTGGTATTACAGACGTGAGTCACTGTGCCTGACCTATCATTATACTTTCTTATAAATGAGAAAACTGAGGCTGAGTATTGGCAAGTGTCTTGACGAGGATCACACATAAATAAATGGATCAGTATAGTCTCTACTACTGATTCTTTCTACCTCTCAAAACTGTAGCTCAACAAAAGTGAGTTTCAACTGTCTTTGTGCAGGGATCTCTGAGGTCATCCTTTTAGCATCGTTGTTTTTTTTTTTTTTTTTTTGTGATCGTTTTTAAAATTTTTTTCTTGCCTCAATGTTTTAGGATTTTAGAAATAATAACTATTTTAAATATGTATAATAAACATTTCACCAGATTATCTTTACATGTTGCTCTATTTTCATTGATGTTTTGCCTGGAATGGTAAGGAATCCTAATACTTATAGAGAATTAAGTATATGCATTTGTTGGAGGCTGCATCATCATGAACACAATCGCATCCTAGTGATCTCACTTTCTCCCTCCTAAATAGTCTTTTACTTTAACAAGCCATTCTCTCCAGGGCACTAGTGTTATGCCTACCTCATAAGAGAAATTTGGCGTTTCGGGCAAAGCTCATTCTCCTACACTTTTGTTTGTTTGTTTGTTTGTTTTTTTGAGATGGACTCTCGCTCTGTTCCCAGTCTGGAGTGCAGTGGCGCGAACTCGGCTCACTGCAACCTCCACCTCCCGGGTTTAAGCAATTCTCCTGCCTAAACCTCCTGAGTAGCTGGGACTACAGGCATGCGCCACCACACCTGGCTAATTTTTGTAGTTTTAGTAGAGACGGTGTTTCATCATGTTCGCCGGGCTGATCTCAAACTCCTGAATTTAGGCAATTTGCCTGCCTTGGCCTCCCAAAGTGCTAGGATTACTGGCTTGAGTCACCGAGCCCAGCCCTCCTTTATCTTTTTAAAAATATGTACATTGTTCACATATTGATCGCCTCATCTACTTCCCACTCTCATCGTTTTTATCCAGATTCTCGATATTCTCTTATTTTACGTCACTCACACCACAAATCTGCTTTGCAAATTTGGGATAAAAAAAAATCTTAACTTTAAATTTCGGCTTTATTATGTTGCTTAGCAGCCTAAGAAACAATTTTGTTCTTATTTTTTTAAAACGTATCCTGATTTGAGTAATGTGCTTTTCATCCTTATAATTTTTATCGTCTCACTAATATTGTTCCTATCATCGATTTGATTAAAGTTACTTTAAAAAATCTATTTTAGGCTTATCATAACAAATAATATTGGTGAGATACAGATGAAAATAAATATAATATTATGACTAAAAGACAATTGTTTCACATATCTAAATCATAAATCACTGCTTAATTTTTACTTTTGAGAGTCACATGTGATGAAGCCCCACAACTATTGAAAATGTCACCTAGTGCAGGAAACCACATTTTCTACATTTTCTACCAGTTTAGCAGCCCCTTCACCTGGCACACAGCTTGTCTACCAAATTTTATATTTCACCCAACTTGTAGTCAGTATCTTTGGCACCAGAGATCATTAGTTGTCATATTTTTCACTCTGTTTCCACCCTGCGGCTAATACCTAGACTTTCTTCTATTTGCCATCCTTCACCTAATCTCATTCATGTCTAAAATTCCACCAAAGACTCAACACCTTTAGAAGTATTTTGAGTTCTCCAGACAACAACACAGGCACTTTTCTTCTTAATATACTACATTTTTATCACTTAAATTTCTCTAAATTATTGCAATCAGTGGGTCAGTCTGAGTCCTGCAGAAGCAGATGACAGGATATTAGCCATGCAAAAGAGCTGCTGTAGTGGAAGAAATACCCAGAAAGATAAAGAAAATGGAGCAGGAGCAGGCAGGAAGAACCTTCTGATCACAGTACAGACACAGCACCAGTGAAAGCAGAGAGTGATAAGAGAATTGAGTAGGAAAATACTAGGCTGCAGGGCAGTTTTAAGTCTCAGCCACAACAATGGGCTAGCATAGGTACCCCTATGTGCTCACTGGTTGAATGGAAGCTGCCTAGGGAGGTGTCTCCACCTCTGTCTTCCAGGTTGCAGTGGGAAGATCTTGCCTACTGTGCCTGCTAACAATAATTAGATGAAAAAAAAAAAAAAAAAAAAAAAAAAACCTGATTTCCTATCACCGCATTCTCCCTTAACACAGATTCAAATTGGCTGGGAATAAAGAAAAACAGACTGAAACAATATTTTAGGAATTTATTCACTTCTAAAATATGGATTATGGCTCAACTCTAGGCCAAGGCCTTTGATTTGCTATTACTGAGATTTATGAGACAGATGAAGTGCATTGATGTCTGTACAACTTGGAATGGGGGAGGCAGGGAATGGGAAAACGTTTAATAATTGCATTTAAGATGATTTGTTTAGTAATGAGTAAAACTGGGTGTGCATTATAATCCAGAAGAGTTAAACTACAGAAGCAATATTTTAAAATAGATTTTACATGTTTTTCTATCAATAAATTTTAATAATTTAGATCAATTGTGGAAATATATATATATATACACATATATACAATATGACTGAACTAAATATCAGTTTCAAAGAATACTTTATAAAAATTAAATTCAGAAAGGTATACATGATACCTATCTTAAGAGAGGTAAAGTTAGGGTGGGGCCGTTAAAAGTTAACTTCAACATTTTAGTGGTTAATAAACTATTCTCTATGTGTAAAGTATGTCTTTAAGCGAATTACATCTTCTGAGCCCCAGGATTTAGTATGACAAACTGCTACTACAATCCATTATCCATGAGGACATTAATGTCTTCCTCATTAAAATACAATATAAAGCAAACCATGATAGAAAATTATGAAAACAGAGATGTTAGCTCTAAGACATAATGTAAAGCATATAGAATGTGGTAACCAGGAAGGAAAATATTATGGGGCTAAGATATAAACTGTTGTCTGCTCCAAAAAATACTCATTTTTTGATCTAACAAACTAAATTTAGGAGAAAGGACAACAAAAATATAACTGAAAACAGAATACATGAAAAGCAGTGACTGGATATCAAGAATCTGCCTTACAGAATCCAATACAAATTAATTTGCATGCCTTAAAAATAAGAAAAACATATTTCTCAAAGATTTACACTTATTGTTAACTACTCTTACGCTTGACAGAAATCAGTTAAAGCAAATAGGGATAATTTAAGTAAGGTACACACACATACCTGTGTGTGTTAGAGGCAGAAGAAAGGGCACGGTAGATAACTCAGAATTTAAAACCACAAAGATGCCACTACCCTTTACCTGTATTCGTGACTTATTTTCAAATATCTGTTTTATTATATTCTCATTTCTTAGTCCAGGTCATTTTGCTTTTCCATCTGTTCATATTGTAGGTAGAAGATGGTAAGTCTACAGCTTTTTGTATTTTCTTTGGATAATTCTCTACACCAGTTTTATACTCAGGAGGCAGTATTTGATTTGCAGAGTTCGAGTCAAATTTAAATCACTGTGCTATCCGAACACAGCCAGATATGCAGGGTCTCAAAGCACTCCTTGGCCATTTGGAGCTTGTTTTCTGTAGGAAGGCAAGATTTTTCCAGCAAGGTCCACACACTAACTGCGATAGGTATCCACTTTAGTAAGCTATGCCTTCTTGAAGAGGAATAAGGATAGGGAATGTAGTATTGTCAAAGTCTGGGACTTTCACATTTAAGGGGTTATAAACCAGTATTATACCTTTTCAGTAGCATTCCAACAGGGAGCGTTTCTTATCCAGTATTGAATAACAATAATACAAACCCATTTAAAAGTTGCTTTAGTGTCATCACCTCATATTTCGAATATGAGGAATTCGAAATAATGCCAGCGATAAATACTCCTCCCAGCTGGGATGAATATCTCCCCACCTCCTCCTCCTTTGATCTGTCATTGTCCCTTTTAGTGCCATTAATGAGACAGCCGAGTATAAAGGGTTCCCCAGAGAACCTCCAACAGATCTGCGCACTGGAAGAAAAGAGTGGAGCCATGGAAGTCCCTGCCATTTGCAGAGGGGAGGAGCCTGGCCCCCTGGCCCGCAGTGGGAACCTGGGATTCAATATGGGAGATGAGTCTGTTAAAAGGAACCCCTCTATCGCTTTGCCGCGTTGTTTTACCTTTTACCTATTTGCCCAATAATTCCATTCCCCTCACCCTTCAAAGTGTCTGCTAGCCTAATCTTTCCTAGTCGTGTGACAAGAACCCAGATTTTCCTACATTATGATGCTGGGACAGGAAGACGGAGATAATGTCTACCAAGGACTCTTCTATTCTACTTCAAGTCATGTATTAAGACTTCAGTTGTGGCAAAATTGCACCTGTGCTTATAGTAAATAAAAAAATGGATCAAGACACTTTCTAATAGATGTTTTTCCTCTAGCAATTTTCAACATGATGGAGATTTAATTAGTAATAACTAAAGGAGTTAATGCAACATTGAAGGAGTGTCTAACAAACTCAGAGTATCATTTGGCTAATGGTAAATCATAGTCACTATTGGGTAATTTAAATATAAAACTATTATTAGTACCTATATAAAGAATAGTACTTCAGAAAGCAAACTCTTAAAACAGGTCAGAACCCTAATGTGAATCTATTTATTTTACTTAGCAGGGGGTTGAAAGGAGAAATGTAACATTAAAAAGCTTTCTGAAAGTGAGATGTAAATTGTAATCATTTAACAAAATTGAAGCCCAAGACCCATTGTTATAACACTTTGGAATATATACAGATTTTCAAAAACTAAGTACTTGGAATCCACATAATAAAAATATAGGTTAATTAGAGGCTATATATCTTTAAAAAATCTACTTTTTAAATGATTGCCTCCAAAACAAGTAAAGGTAGAAAATGGGATTCAAATTTAATGTCGCATTTAAATTTCTGAACTCTCTTAGCTACTTATTTTCATTACAAAGCTACACAACTTTCTCCTTTTAAAATCTAAAGCCTATGCAAAGTTATACTCAATATGTGTTTATGATATCATTTGTTTCTGGATCTAATTCTGAATATCTTCAGAGGAAAAATTAGATTGTTAAGTTCAAATACAAATAATGTATTCTTGGTTAAAAGAGCAATTCTAAGACATCCTTCAGTAAAACAAAACTAAAAACCCCATGTTCCTGAATCTAAGCGTTGATGTGAGAAAGGCATTCTCCTCACATGCAGGACCCTAAAGCAAAGCATTCCCCTGTGGGAGGTGCATGGTCTCCTAGCCTTCTGCTTACAGCTTACAGCTCCTAGCCTCTGTTGTCCCCAGTAAAACAGAAAGGCCCCTAAAGACCTGTTGCTTAGTAAATACAGTAAACAGGGACACTGTTTTGGAAACTGCTGCATGAAATAATTTCAGAAGGTATTGAGAATCTGATATCTTGTTCAGGAAATGTATTGACAAACTGATGGATGAATTGGAATCGATCGAATTGCAGTTTCAGGTTCCTTTCACAAGGTGGCAGGGTAAAAGAAAATATAGGCACCAGGGTATGTTTTTCTTTTACAAATTGTGTTCTCTTGTCAGAACAGCACTGTGTTTTCAGGGAAATTGAAAACACTGGAAAGGAAGTGCAATTATTGGCAACCAGGAACCAGACAGTTTTGAAGAGATTTAGTAAATGCATAATTTACCAATAAAAAGGTTGGCTTCAAACTGCTACTGTACTTCACAGGCATTTCAAAGAATTACCCATATAACTATTTACCTCATTGAGCAGAACAGTGCCTAAAGAAGCTGTCAATCTTGTTTAAAAAGAGAAAAGATGCGTGGTGGAGGGCAGGGTGAGGGGCGGAGAGTGAGGAGGTTGGTTGGGAAGAGAAGAATGCTCATCAAAAGTACACCCATCTGTATATTTTAACTGAAGATTTTTAACCCAGATGAACTGATTGTTTGAGTAATAGTCAATTAGCAGCATCTTCAGCGGTTCACCAGAAACAAGAGTATTGTGCTAGGCACACAGTCCGGGTGATAGATAGAGAAGGAGAAGAAAAAAAATACAATGTTTTTAAAACTATTGTTCAGAAATTAAAATTTCAGAATATTCCAGAAATATATTAACATTTATTGATTAAGCATTATGTGATATTCTTTGCTCTGAATTTTATACGGTACTCATCATTTTATTAGCAAGGATATAGATGTGCATAACTTTTTCCAAGTTCACAGTGATTGTGATTATTTTTAAGTGAATATTTGACATGGAATCTTAGTATTTAAAACACACTAATGACTTCCTCTTGCTCTTAAAAACCAAAATCATCTAAAATGCTCTGCAGGACTCTTCATAGTTTATCCTCTGCCCTTTGTGTCAGCTTCCCACCGTCCCGCATGCTCCCAGGTTCCCTGAGCCCTAGCCACATTCAACCTCCTGATACCTGGGCCTGGAATGCATCTTCCTTTCCCATCCTAACCGAGCTGAGCTGCTAACCTCTACTTCTTCTCAGAGAACTCAACTCATCTTCCCTCTCTCCAGGGCAGCCTTCAACAAGGAATAGGTGAAAGACCTATGGCTCAAGCTTTCCCAGCAGCAGGAGCCTCTGCTCTAAGCATCTATTACAGTATTGACTGTGGCCTCACAGTACACTGAGCTCCCTAAGGGCAGTGATGAGCCTTGTATTTGAATTAGCCAATACACCATCAAGCAAAGAGTGGCCCATGTACACACATGATACATCATATTCTACTTGCTACTGGGGCTTGTAAATACTTTTTACAGATCGTATGCAATGATGTTTTAAATCAGTATTTTGTGGTGAAATTCGTCAGACGTACTATTTCACAGCAGAATAAATGTTAACTCATCTATTGTGAGGAGTCCTGAAATGGTGAATACTTTTATGCTGCTTAACTAGAATAGAAGCTCTATTCTTTCAGGCCATTGTTCTTATCTATTTTTAACTGTAGACATAATATTGTTCTAAAACATGTTTATAGAAATCAGTCATGTAAAAGCTGCACTGAGGAATCAGATTCTGACATGAATTCAAGTTATTCATTTGTAACTCTAAGACTGAAATGCACTGGTTCATATCAAAGGCTATTACGTTGTCACCGGCTAGCTAGGTGACCTTGGATAAGTAACTTCATCTTTGCAGACGAGGTTTTGGCATCTGTAACATGAGTGATTAGAAGACATTATCCCTAAGGTCTTTTACAGTTCTTAAATTCTTTGTCTCTTAGTTCCCCTCTAAGGAATTTTTAACTCAGAAAACTGCTAGCATTTCACATCCTACTCTCTTTGCAAATAAGAGATTTTCAATTCCCAGTGATGAACTGAATCTGCATACACACTTGTATTTTATTACACTAGAGTAAAAGGATTTAGGGGAAAATACATATATATTCAAATTCTCCTCCTAAGGAAACCGGATTTAGTTAAATCATGAATAGAAGTCAGGACAAGTATATTCAACATTTACCCATAGCTCTTTTTCCCCAACTGTCTGTTTCCGATTTCTAAAACATAGTAATGTTTCATTAAGAAGTCACAGCAACTCTTCTCTAATTTGTGAAGAGTACGTTGTGAATTACATGAAAAGTTATCAGCATTTCACCATATTAGATTTCTTCCCCTGCTTACTAGATGTTTATGAGTCCTTCGGGTTCAAGCACACTTACTCATTAGTATGTCATTGAAGAAGACTTAATGAAAATGTCTTTTTAAATAAAAATATTAACTCTTAGTCATATATACCTTTGTACAGTGGCATTGCACAGAGAGCTGTCGAATTCTAAATATTCAAGATATTTTTAAAACTATGTCTTCTTTGTGATCCTTCCTCATCCCACCCTCTGTCATTTCTTTTGTTCATGTAGATTTTTTGTAAATATCTTTTCTTACTCTCTCACTAATCATTGTAGTATTGGTGAACTAGTTTTAACTGCACTGCAATTGAGTCTATCAGATTTGCATTAGAGTCAGTGCTTGTGTTTTGTTTAATCCTTATACTGAGGAGTTGAGATCTTTAAAAAAATTAATGTTTATCATTTACATTCAGGTGTTTATTCCAGAAAGATATTGCATATAATGTGAGATGGTGATAGTGAGCCAAATTAATTATTTTCATAAGCTTATCCATTTGTCTCAGCATCATTTACAGAAAAGGGCTGTCCAGTGCTCTGCTAGTAAATGTTTAACAACTGACTTGCCAGAGGGGAAAATACCTTTTGTAGTGTTTGCCAATTTCAATGGTGGAAATACACCTAACAATGCTGATTTCAATATATTAACATGATGACATCAATGAAACAATTGAGCAACGATGAGTAGTGATATACTATTATCTATTATCTTTACCATACAAATACAAGAGAGGTAAATGACATCAAGAACATATATATTAGTAAAATGTAGCCAAGTAAGTAGAAAGTTAGGTTTTAAGTATTTATCAACTTTGTTTTAGTATAATTTATTTAATCGATTATTTATAAAATTTAATTTTTAATTAGTATGCCTAATAATTGGCTTATACATTCCTGAAAAGTTTGTATTTATCTCTCACAAGCCAGAGCAGGCCAGCTCTTACACACCATTGAGTTTGTCCTTTTCCAATTTTTCAGCAGTAACACATCTGTTCTATGTCAAATATCCGTACGTACATAGGCCTATGTTCAGATTCTCTATTTTGTATTTCTTCACGTGTCTTTGTATTAATTCTGCACTCTTAATTATTACATACTTATGCCTTTGCATGTCAAGTTACTCTTTTTGTACTTTTAAAAAATATTGTGTGTATGTATATATATAGTGTAAAGCATGCCATTTTGATGTATATGTACATAGTGAAATTATTACTCTAGTCAAGGAAATTAACATAACCATCTCCTCACATAGTATTTTTCTTTGTAGTATAAGCAACTGAAATCTACACTCTTAGCAAATTTTCATTATACACTATTATTAACTATAATGATCAGGCTATACATGGATCTCTAGATTTAATCACTCTATATAACTACAACTTCCTACTTTTGACCAACATCTCCCCATAACTCTCCCCTCTAAGCCCTTGGTAACCACAGTTCAGCACTCTATTTCTGTGTATTCAACTTTGTTATATTCCACATGTAAGTGAGGTCATTCAGTATTTTTCTATCTGGATCTGGCTTATTTCACTTAGCATAATGTCCTCCAGATTCATATATGTTTTCACAAATAATGAGACTTTTTTTTCTTTTTCAAGGTTGAATATTCCATATATGTATACACACACACACACACACACACACACACACGCATATATATGGAGAGAGAGAGAGAGAGAGAGAGAGAGAGAGAGAGAGAGAGAGAGATTAGTGATATATATAACAATGTTTTTACCCTTCATCTGTTGACAGACACTTAGGTTGTTTCCATATTTTGGCTATTGTGAATAGTGTTATAATAGACATGGGAATGCAGATGTGTCTGTGAGGTACTGATTTTATTTCCTTTACATGTATACACAGTAAAGGGATTGCTGGATTGTATAGTAGTTCCATTTTTAGCTTGTTGAGGACCCTCCATACTGTTCTCCAAAAAGACTGTAGCAATTACATTCCCACTAACAGTGTACAAGTGTTCCCTTTTCTTCACACTCAAGCTAACACTTATCTCTTGTCTATTTTATCATGGTCATCCTAACCAACATTACTGTAGTTTTAATTTGCATTTCTCTGATGGTTAGTAATGTTGAGCACATTTTCATATAACTGTTGGACACTTTTATCTCTTCTTTGGGAAGATTTTGATTCAGATCCTTTTACAATCATCTCATTTTACAATCAGATATTTTTGTTATTGAGTGTGTGAGTTCCTTGTATACGTGAGAAATTAACCCCTTATTAGATGTATGGTTTGCAAATATGTTTTCAGTCTGTAGATTGTCTTTTTTATTTTCTTGATTGTTTCCTTCAATAGGCAGAAGATTTTTCTGATTTTAAATTATACTACAAAGCTACAGTAATCAAGAGTATGGTACTAGCATGAAAAAAAAAAGACACATAGGCCAATGGAATATAATATAGAGCATAGATATAAAACCCAAGAAACACACCGTCTACTAAACTTTGAGAAAAGCACCAAGAATAAACAATGAGAAAAAAGATAATCTCTAATAAATTGTTTCAGAAAAACTAGATTATCTACAGGGAAAAGAATGAAGCTGGATCCTTATCTTACACAATCCACAACAATCAACACAAAGTGGATGAAAGACTTAAACATAATCCCTGAAACTGTAAAACTTCTGGAAGAAACCATAGAAAATAAGCTTCTTGACTTTGGCCTTGGCAATGATTTTTATGAATATCACAGCAAAATCTCAGGCAACAGAGAAAAAATAAACAAGTGGGGCTAAAACAAACAAAAGTATCTTTTTTAAAAATTTAGGTGCACCATGGTAATTTTTTATCCTTGCACTTTAGAATCAGTTTTTCAAGTAAACACTCACATGCATACACACACATACATCTGTTGGGATTTCAAGTGGTGTTGCTTGGAATGATAGACGATCTTGGGAAAAATTTACATTATATATATATATATATATATATATATATATATATAGTCTCAATCCAGACACTTGAAGTGTTTCTCCATATTTGATGCAACCTCTTTAATTTTCTTCAGTACATGTTGTATTTTTAAAGTTTTTTTTTTTTTTTAATCATTCACAAATTTACTTTAAGGTTACCTTTAATTGATCACCTTTTAAGAAGTTTTTGAATTAAGTTAATACATGCAAAATGGTTACAACGTTGTTCAGAATAAAGACTCATCTTACACACTGTTGATATGACTTTAGTTAAATACTGTGGTGGAAAGGGAAAATAAAAAACTAATGTATACTTGCTTTATACAAAATCTAGGAGAAAATATATAATGAATGTTGGCTATGTGAGTGTATCATAATATGCATATCCAAAACTAATGTTACTTGAATAACATTGAACAATGATATTAAGAACTAAAAATAAGTATTCACTATATTCTGGGAATCCTGCGAATGAGAAAACTGCACCTTAAGAGTCAGTCAATGGGAATGCAAAATGCTGCAGTCACTGTAGAGCAGAGTTTGGCAGTTCCTAAGAAAAAGTTAGATAATTGCCATATGTATTAGTTTGTTAGAACTGCTATAACAAATTATTACAGATTAAGGATCTTAAAAACCAGGAATTTATTTTCTCACTATTCTGGAGGCTGGAAAGTCTAAAGGCAGAGTTGGTTTATTCCACAGACTCTCTTTGGCTTGCACATGGTCACATTCTCATGTTTTCCTCACATTGTTAGCATTATTATATTTTATAAATGGTTGCTGTTTGTCTATAGAAATATATATGATTTTTGTATACATATTTTTAATCTCATTAATTCTGGTAAACTATCATATTTATTGTGATCATCAAATTAGTTTATTTCAGTTTTTCTACATAATCATATCATTTGCAAATAATGACAGGCTTATTTTTTCCCTTCATATATTCTTTTTTTTTTTTTTTTTTTTTTGAGGCAGAGTCTCGCTCTGTCGCCCAGGCTGGAGTGCAGTGGCTGGATCTCAGCTCACTGCAAGCTCCGCCTCCCAAGTTTACGCCATTCTCCTGCCTCAGCCTCCCGAGTAGCTGGGACTACAGGCGCCCGCCACCTCGCCCGGCTAGTTTTTTGTATTTTTTAGTAGAGACGGGGTTTCACCCTGTTAGCCAGGATGGTCTCGATCTCCTGACCTCACCATCCGCCCATCTCGGCCTCCCAAAGTGCTGGGATTACAGGCTTGAGCCACCGTGCCCGGCCCATATATTCTTAAATGTTTTTTTGTTTGTTTGTTTTTGGTTTTGCTTTACGGTACCAGGCAAAATATTCTGAACAGAATTTAAATGCCTTTGATAGAAGGAAAAAAACATACCTTGTGTCTGATCTTACACAGAATACATGTTTAGAGTTCTTCTTTAAAGATAATAATTGTAGTTTCTTATAGGTAATTTCATCTGTTTACAGAAATCCCTTTCTACTCCTTTTTTGTTGAGATGTTATTAACATCAAAAGTAGATGTTGAATGTATCCAGTATTTTCTTTACATCACTTGAAAGTGGTATGATTTATTTCTTTTAGTGGGTTAATGTAGTAAAGTACATTAATTACTTTTTAAGAGACAGGTTCTCATGTTGCTTTGGCTGGCCTTGAACACCTGGCCTCAACTGATTCTCCCACTTCAGCCTCCCAAATAGGTGTCTTTCAAATAGTGTTTTTTGGATTTGAAGTTTATTTTGTCTATGATTAATACAAAAACATTTGCAACAAATGTCTGTCTAGCATATTTTTTCTGTGGTTTTTCTTTCAACATGTCTTTCATCTCAGGCTTTAGAAATGTCTCTTATTGATAGCAAGTAGCTAGATGTTTTCTTAAAATCCATTCTGAGCATCTTGTCACCTAACTAGATCATTTTTTCATCTATATTTATTTAAAGTATTAATAAGCTTAGATTTAATTATTCTACTTTGTCCAATTTGTATTGTTATATTTCATACACCTTATTTTATAAGATTCTGTATTTTCCTTGGTCTGTTCTTTCTACTAGATTAAAAATTATAGTGTCAATTTCTGTAACGTTAATGGCCATCTAAGAAATTTTAAAATGCCTAATTGACAGATGTCAAAATTTAATTCACATTTTTAATTCCTTCTCAAATAATGAAGAACTTAAAACACTAACTGTATAAACTCCGTTTCATATTTTACACATTTTGGTTACATATGCTAGTTTTATCTTATTTTAAAAGACTATCATTTTTATGTCTAAAATTATTTTCAGTGCTTATTGGTCTTTACTTTTCTTTAGTGAGGATATGGTGATGTTTAGTTTTATTTGGTTTAAAATGCTTTATTTTCCTTTTATTCACAAAATCTTTTAGCCCAAAAGCTATGATTTCACCATACTCTGAAGATATGTTTCTATTTTGTTTTGCTTTTATTTTCACAGTGGAGAAATTACTGTCTGTGTTATTGTCATTTTTTATAGAGGAGATCATCAGAGTCCAGTTTTCCTAGGACAACTCCAGTTTATGCCAATTTTCCTGAAGTAATGACTGGTACTTTCTCTTTCACTCCTCCAAGTGCTGGATTAGATAATAAATTATGTGATCTTTCTGTCTATGGGTGTATTAGTCTGTTTTCATGGTGCTAATGAAGATATATCCAAGACTAGGTAATTTATAGAGGAAAGAAGTTTAATTGACTTACAGTTTCACGTGGCTGGGGAGGCCTCAGGAAACTTACAATCATGGCAGAAGGGTAAGCAAACACATCCTTAGTCACAGGGCAGCAGCAAGAAGTGCAGAGCGAAAGGGGACAAAAATCCCATTATAAAATGATCAGATCTTATCAGAACTTGCTCACTATCGTGAGAACAGCATGGAGGTAACTGCCCCCATAATTAAATTATCTCCACCTGGTCCCTCCCACAACCTATGGGGATTATGGGCGCTAGAGTACAAGATAAGATTTGGGTGGGGACACAGCCAAACCATATCAATGGGTAATCTGAATTATTTCACTCTGAATTTTTTAAAGAACTTTTCAAGCAATATATTTTATTAGTAAATTCTACAATTTAGTTTAATGTGCCTAAAGATAAAGTTCTTTGTATTTATCCTCCTCAGATTTGCTTGGGATTCCTGATTCTATAGATTTATGTATTTCATCAATCATACAAAATTCTCAGTCATTTTTTAAAATATTTATTTTAATACATTCTGTTTCTTCACCTTCTATGATTCAATTAGGTTTTTTATCATCACTCCAGCCTCCATTGCTCTTAACTTTTCTCCATGTTTTCCATCTTGTTCAACTTTTAACTACATTCTATGATTCCTATTAATTTATTTTCCAGTTCACTGATTCTCTCATCAACACTAATCTGCCACTTGATTTTATACATATAAGAAGCAATATTTTTCGTATCGAAATAAACTACATTTTAATTCAAATATCCTTGGCTATTTTATGATTCATTGCTTTTGCAGTCATTTTTATTCCCTTCTTTTGTTTTAGCCTATGAAATATTATTTTGTATTTTTTTGCTAAATAATTTTGCCATCTGAAGTCTTTATCTTTATAGTGCTTATTCTCTTATTTCTTATTGCTGTGGGCCCTTACTCATGATGACTTGTTTTATTATGAGTTCACCGATTGACTGATTAGTTTTTAATGTATAACATCATATTACTCATGAATTTATAAATGGGAATTGTCTGAGGTCTTGGCTAATGACCTAATGAGGCATTCATTTACAGCTTTGTAGAACCTCTTCCAAGGTAACTGCATCATATAACTAATTTAAAGTAAATTGTTATCTTGAGTTTTTACTTGGTTGTTTGTAGTTTTGTCTGTTTTTAAAAATTTTGCTTTTAATCATTTTATTTGTGATTACACAGTAAGAAATAAACGGGTTAAAAACTCTGTAGCCAGGGCAGGCTAGTGATTATGAAGTTTCACCAGTAACTTTCTTCTTAGTTTTTAGAGATTTATTTTTTGTTGATACTTTATACCCATGATGTAGCTCTTTGATGTTGTCATGACATGGGGAGAGTAAAGTGGTCTCCTCATGTAGGCCTTTGGTTTCATCTCTTGATCCCATTCCCAGAAAGCCTTCAAAACAGAAGTCGGTTTCACCTTATTCAGTAATATCTACAAGATGTAAGTATGAAATAGGGCTCCTTTTAGTCCTCTAGTTTCCAGCATTTACTTAGTCTGTGACCTCAGAGTATTTCTTAACTGTCCTACCAGCTGTTATTTTTCATATTCTCAGTAGGATGATTTTTTTTTACCAAAGCTGCAAGATCAATCTCTTTGCAACAATTTTTTTTTCCTAAAACGTAAATATAGGTATTTGGACCTAGTTGATAAGACAATGAAATAATTATCTGAGAATCCCTTATGAAGGTATGATAGATAAACTATCTGAGGTAACCTGTAGATTATTTAGATTTTTAAAAGATACACTGATTAAATATATTCCTATTAAATATTCTGATAAAATGTTTTTTATATTGTGTTATTTTAAAATTTTACTTGCAATGGAAAAATGGAAACACAATAGTGGATGAACAGTTACATAAACAAGCAGGAAACGAAAGGTTAAATTTGCATGCCATGCATTAGAAGTGAAAGCACAGGAAACTGCATTATCAATAAATAATTGATGGTTATATTAATCTGAAAATGTAAAAAAACTATCATTTTTGTAATAGTTATCTTTTATTTTATACAGATTTGCCACATAATACATATTTGCTAATTTTTGAAAGATTGATATTCTATTCAAAATAAACTTTCTTCAAGAAACAGGTCATTTAAAAATTTATGACTGAGGCATATGAGTCATATAAATATTCCAAGATGGTCAGGAATTAAAAATCTATATCAAAGTTTATTTAAATTTACATCACTTTTGAGTTCTGTAGTTAATACTTTGTAACAACCAATACTTAGAATTTAATTTAAAATTTCTTTTCTTCTTATGAAACATACTTACACAAGCATTACATGGCTTTGCTAATAAATCTTTTATGTATGAGTCTAAGTCTATTTTATATGTGTGATGGAAAATGTAAAATAGAGGGCTTACATAGATTAAAGAGGGAGACTCAAATGTTCAGAGGCCCAAAGTCCTCACTTTGCTTCTCATGTTAATAAGAGTATATTCTTCACTTGTATTACGGTGCTTTACAATTGCAAAGTAATGAACGATGTACTCTGTCCTTTTTTAAGTCCTCTTTTCTCAAGCTAAAATATTTTAATACTTCTAATGTTTAAAAAACAGCTATGGCTTGCATAAAAAATAACAGGTTTTTAAGGGAGTTGATCTGATACACTCAAGAAATATAAAGTACTACATATATATCTGCATCTTAGTGTAAGAATTAACATACACTTGAACCGAAAATTGAGATTGTCTTTTTGCTCATTTTATCTTTTGCTCATTAAAAGAAATTAGGTGAATTTATCTTTTCTCATTACCCCTTACTGGATTCTTCCTAATCTAGTCTACCTACTGTGTCTTTGCTGCCAGTTACCTCTCCAAGGACAAAGCTGGTATGGTCACTTTGCTGTTCAAACACTTATTAAATCCTCATTGCTCATAGAAAAGAAAAAAAAAGCAAAACAAAACAAATGCTATAGATTAGGAAGTGATATAGCCCATATCTCCAGATTTAGTTGTTTTGTTTACTCCATCACTGTCTGTCACATACCCTGTGCCATTTCCATACTAATCTTGAAGTTTCCTTTCAAAATCCCACACATTTTGAAATCAAGCTCTTATTGCACAGAATACATCTTCTCTAAAACATGTATTTATTCATCTTTAAAATTAAATTCCAATTCATTTATGAAAGAATCCAGTCACATAAATAGGCCCAAAATGTGCACTGAATGAATAAATGAAATAATTTTTTAAACCCTCAATTTCTTCTTCATAAAGGATTAATAGGACATTTTTAGCCATAGAAAATTTAATTTTAATGATCAAAATAGAAAACCTTAGAAAAATTTGTATATAATTGTCTTTAAGCACCACATGGAATTGATGATGCTAATCTTGGAAGCGTTCTTTTTCAATTTTCTGAGTACAATTCTACCTCCTGTTTGAGATTAATCTCCAACACCAAAAGAAAACCTTTCCTGACCTCCCTACCAGTTGGACTGGTTTCACTGCTACCCCTTTTAAAAAACGTAACAGTGCTTTGTATTTCTCCAAACTTTTGCAGTCACGTAATTCCTCCACCCCCCTCACATACACACCATTAGATTATAGGCTCATACACCCTATGATGTGTATCTTTCTCCATCACCTTTATATCCTTCCAGGTACCTAGTTCTGCAGTATGCTCATTGTAGAGAATCTATAATAATTGTTTTACTTGATACATAGCAAATTGTTCTTTCAGTTAGTCATAGCAATTGCCAGAGTTTCATAGACTTCTGGAAAAAAGTAGAATTTGTATGTATTTTACCACTTAATACTTCCTCATATATAATAACACATAGGTATGCAGGCATGTTTATTCATGGATGTTGGTCATGTAAGCTCCAAGGGAAAAGAACCAGCATGTTGAGCAGCTCAGCTGTGAAAGAGCATGAGGTCCCTAGGAAACTGAAAGGAGTAGTTTCCCTTTTAATAATAGGCAGTTACATCTTAATGATAAGTGGTTTGAAAATCAATTTGGTGAAAATATCAAAATATAAAGCAAAGAGATTCTGGAATATATATCTAATGATTATGACAATATTCAGTAAGTCAATTTTCTTATCTTTAAAATGAAAGTTTGGCCTTGAAAATTATTCAAAGTCTTTTGCTTTTAGAATGCCATGAGCTTGAATTCATTACATAAGAAGAATCAAATATCTTTTCTAAAGTGTAGCCAAATTGGTCTAAATCTCAAACCAGCAAGATGAGTTAATCACTGACCAAAATTAACTACTTATCCCTTCTGCTCACCCACCACAGTGACTAGTATGCATTTTGGAAGATGGTTAATTTTCTTAAATCACTGATATTTGAACTATCATTACGGACTATTCTACTGTATAAATCAGTGGGGCAGTTCACTAAATAGTCCCTGAGTGTCTTGGAAAGTGATGTACCTTTGAAGTCCCCGAGGAGTAACTCACTTGGCAGAGTCTCATCTAATAATTATGGCATTTAGGATGGATAGATGTATTCTGTGCTGCAATGAGTCTCCCTTGCTGGCTTAAAACGTCAAGTTTTGTTTTTAAAAATGTTAAAATTAAACTAAGGGGAATATGGTCATTATGATGATGCAGCTCAAGTACTTAAAATAATTAATATCTTTTATAGAGGAACTGGTTATAACTATTACTTAGATTAATATTTAAAAGTCCCAAGACACTAGCATGAGCCAGAGTTTCAGCATTTTATATTCCTAAAGCATTTAAAATACAAAATGTGGTGGTTTGCATGTGCCAGAATGTGCCATGGGTTCCTGGAAATGACATGTAGTCTTTGGAAAGCTCTTTCAGGCAATTGGTAGATAAAATGATTAAGTCCTCATTTGCCAGAGTTATTTTTTAATAATTGTATGGGTTAGGGTCCTTATGACATTTTGAAAGTCATCCCTCTCTGGGATGCTTGTGCTGCATTAACTGTCTTTTTTTTTTCCATCCATGGGTTGCCCTGGCTTGACTGTAGGCATCTGGAAGGCAGAGACTGTATTTTACTCATCTCTGAGACCCAGATGTTTACCTTGTGCTCAGTTCATGCAACACCAGTATTTGTGGAACAAACAGAAGGGATGTCATTTTCACATATTTAGATGACACTGTGATTGCATATGTTCTGTCCTAAGAAAGAAGAATTTAAGGAAGCCAAGCGCGCCTGAGATTTAGGAATTTTTAGTTTATAGCATTTTACTTCCACAACAAAAGTGATAGTGAAAGTTTAAAATTTTAACTCTCTAAAACTATAACAGATCATGAAGAATGAAGCAATCATTCTCCCATGAAAGAGCAAACAGATCACATGTGTAAGGATTGAGGAAATGCATACCTGAGATGTTGTGGTTGCACTTCTGTCTTTAAAAAAAAAATGGTTCAATCTGAAAAAAAATCATTTGCATGCCCATTATATGTGATTGACTTCTGCACTGTAACATCAAAATAAAATCATCAGATGGATGATTTGTAGCTATATGATGATGTGAATATTAAAGGACATGACCCCCTGTGAAGTACATTGTTGACATTTTGTGTGCATGTATTACGTGTGTGTTACTGCAGTTGTCGTTTTCTGGGAAGGAATGGTAGTGTACGTTAATGGAGGTTTGTCCAGCTTTTGGCATTGAAAGTGGTCTCCTAATGTAATGTTAGACCAGACAGTATTTTTCATATGTGAGTGTCTCTGGAGCATTTGGAAAATAGTTTATCTTTACCTTTAAATCTTCTGCTAACTATGTATTTCAAATTCTGGGTAGCTTTGATGATTCTAGACAAGTGGCTTGACAGACGCCTAGGTAAGGATCCAGGCAAAAATGAATCAAACTACAAACCCCCTAAGGCAGCTATTTCTCAGCAGCTTCTTGAATATGCTCCCCTACAAAGATACTTTTATCTGGTTAACAGTGTGGTATCAGGGAGATTTCAGGGCTGTACCAGGCCAAGCTAATGAAGGTCTATAATGAAGTTGAGCCCAGTCGCCCTGACTTACTTGTTTTGGCTCACGACCAAGAATAGCTGAGGTCAAAAGTAGAGGACTTACTTGTCACAGTGATCTTCTCCTGCCTTTTCTGCTCCAGTCTGAGTTGTACTTTTAATTCTATTTCAAGATATAAATTCTGCCATATGAGCCTGAAAGATTTCATGAAATTGCCAGTTTCATGCTTCCAACATGCCAAGTTCTCAGACAGTTTCAATGCCAAATCCAGAAGCAGATATGAGCTCTGAGTGATATGGTTCTGCCATCAGATACCAATATGTTTGATTCAGAATGCCTGCTTTTAGATGTACACATGACAGCTGTAGATCTGCAAATTTTGAATGTGCCTTTGAAAGGACAATATAAGCATTAACAAATTATAAAATATACAATATTCAGCCAATGACAGTTGTTGTTTCAAAGGTTTTATATTATTACTATCACTTCCTACAGACCCAAATAATGGTCTAGAGGTTCTATTTTTCATATGTTTCAATGCCATGATATTATTTAAAAATATATGTATACTTCTTCTATGCATACAATGTACAGTATAAAAATTCAATAAATAAACTCTCTATTAAAATGTAATTTCTGAGGATAGAGAGAATATATTCAATTTAAATCTAAATGCATATGAAAGCCTTTAAATATTGTTCCTTTCCTGAACTCTATGATTGAGACAAGGTCATCCAGACTTCCCTGTGGCAAGTTACAGAGCTTGTTTGGGCTCCTGCAGTGAAAGCTATTTTTTTTCTGTAGTCAATGTTGTCCCACTACACTTTTGGGAGAATGAATGACAGCATAGCCCTACTGTACTGAGCTGAACATAGACAGCTGTGAACCGGAAGTGGCAGGAAAAATTCCTGAAGGATGCATGGTAGAACATCAACAGCTTTAGAACATGGCAGTGGTTTTTGTTTTTGTTTTTGTTTTTGTTTATGTAAAGCCAAGTTGGAGTTACAGTTTGGCTAATGCTGTTAAGGACAAGATGACTATTATTGATGCTGTAGCTTGGGAAGAAGGATGAGTAAAAGCAGAAGACACATATATTGTCAGCAAGTAAAACTTACGAAGGATTTATGATTCTTCCATCAGTCTTTTCAGGCAAGTGCAGAAAAGCCGCATCAATAGCATCAGCAGGCTGCCATATGTATTAGTCAGAGTTCTTAGCTGCAACAACTGAAAACTACTCCAGTTAACTCAAACAAAGAAGAAATGTGTTGAAAGATAGCATAGAAAAATGGAAGCTTGGAAAAGTAGATTAAAAAGGAATCAAAAGACGCATGGCATTGATTAGGATATGCCTACAGGTTCTTATCACTCATGAGTAGCAAAATCGATGAATGTCAACCGTATAATAAGAAAAATGTTATCTGATGAGCAAAATATGGACATGTTTTACTCTAAAAAGTCAAATTAATTCGTATTTAAAAGATGAAGAGAAACATGTAGAATTAAAATTTTATGAAAATATGGTTTGCTTTTTAAAAATTCAAAACTTATTTTAGACAAATTGTGACAAAAAAGGTAGAGGACAGTTCTGAAGTTTACTTCTTAGTGGTGTTTTATTCTCAAAATTCACAACATTTACCCATAGTTCATATGGTATAGGACTCTTTATAATAATTCAGCAGTCAAGTTGATGTATGATGCTAATCTATTATGAGAATGGGTCATAATTGTCTTTCTAAATGTATTGCAATCTAACATCTTATAAGAAGCAATCAACAGATATTCATTGATTATGTAGTATATACCATATAGTATTTAAGGTACTACGTGGAGCCCTTACTTTAAGAGGTTTATAAACTAGTCAAAGAGGCAAAAGGTATGATTCTCAGGAAATAACAATCACACTAACACTCAAAGCAGTCTACTCTCCAAAGAGTCTTGTTAAAAATTTGACCATTATTCTGAACCTAATTTTGTATCATATGTACATACATTCTTTAGCATTACAGTAAAGGTTTATGAAGAAAAAATAGTTCCCCTTGTTAGGACGATCACTAATTGATCTTAGGACACTTTGTATTGATAAGGTTGTTGTTAATATAGCTCAATTCCCAGGATAGATTTAGCAAAAGGAGATTAAATTAAGTAATATTATCTATTTGAGGGAAATACATGTTAATTCCAATTCAGGCCTCACTACCACCTACCTATTTTCAAATTGTCTGTAGAATACACAACAATATGTGAATTTTGCTTCAAGGTAGATGCCAGTATGGACTATCAAATTAATCCTTAAGACACTTGCTGAAAGATTATATGAAGTATGTAGAATTGTGGGTGTGTGAGCTATCTAATAGGTGGGAAGTGGTGGTAGTTAAGATATATAACTGGTTTGGGGTTTGGGTTATTATTTTGTTTTATTTAGAGTTTTCAGATCTGGAATATTGTAAATAGCTTCAGTTGGCTACTTAGTTTGTAAGTGCTGTGCTCATGGATACAATAGAGGGGAAAAACGTCAAACCTTTCTTAAGGAAACAGAACATAATCACTAACACATTTATTCCGCAAATCACAAGACCCAGAGTTGTGGAGACATTTGTAAGATAGCTAGGAACTTCTGTATTTCCCTCTGTCACTTGGAAGCTATAGATATCTAACCTTATGGCAACAAGGATCAGTAGTATTTCTTTGATAATATTCAGAATGATTCCCATTTATTAACACTCTTCATGTGTTTCTTTTCCTTATGCATGTTTAGATAACATTTAATGTGACTGAGAAGAGAAATTATTTATGTTGATTATTTTGTGTATTAAGATGACATCAGTCACTAAAAAGGAATGAACACAATACTGTACATGGTGGTGATAATAATTTCCACTTACCTATGACTAGAATGTATAAAACCTTCTATTAGTTTTTTTTCTCCTCTATTTTATTCATAAATCTTCACAACTGTCCCATCAGGTAGAAGCTATTATCCCCCAGTTGAGACTCGAAGATGTTAAGTACTTTGCCAAGGCCATCCTACAAATAAATACAGGGCTGGAATTTAAACCAAGAAGTCTGAAGTCTGTACTCTTTCCACTAGGCTTTGCAGAGGTTACAAATGACCTAATAGATTGCCTTGCCCAGCGGAGCCAAAAATTGCTTCCAGAGGCATGTCTATATTAGCAGCATGAGTTGATCCCTACGTGATAATTGTACCATTAATGTAATAGAAATATTGAGCAGCTTAGAACTTCCTGACCCCAGGCTAAAGTGTAAAAGGGGAGAAAGATAATAGGCTCCTGCTGGTTTCAACGAGGGTCATTTCCAGGACATTGTCTGGCCTAGACAGTAAGAATCAGATTCAAATTGTAACAATCTTCTTTGATCTGTGTGTACAGCACAAATAGATTTATGAATTCCTTTCCTTTAGTGTTTTGTTGGTGTCAGATAGATACTTTGTTAACCCCATCTTCAGTCTAGAGCAATGTTGTCATAGAGGCATGACCTTTCTGTGATGTATCAAGCTCTTAATGTGTAATATTATAGTCTTATAATAGAGAACACAATATTCTGTTCAAAGACTCAAACCCAACTCTTCTCCAGGAAAACATATGCGACTGACTCTTTATTAGATTGTTTCGGAAACTATTTTTTTTACTGGTCAATCAAGTTTAGTGACCTATTTGATATTCAAGTATGTGCACAATACAGACATTTTTCAAGTTACCATATGAATTTAGATAATACCTCCTACTAAGAAAAGACTATCACATGGAATAACCTTGATTTGTTAATCTGGCTAACACATTTGCCATTGTTGTATCTATTCCCTGTTGAAAAAGCCTTCTTGTCAGACTTGTCATATGCTGTTTGTATAACTGGTAATTACAGAATCAAGATGATTTATCCCCTGTTTTTAAAGGCTATAAAATAAATACCAACCAATTAATATAACTACACCTTCCATTCTCTGAGGAAAAAAAAAAAAGAGAGAAAAATCAATCTCATTTCAAAGTCGTTTATTGATTTCCCTCCCCCACTTCCTCCCATTGCCATAGGACTACACATTAAAACCTGTGATTCTTCCTCCTACTGTTAAAAGAAACTGCCTTAACACAAGTGTCATGGAATTCCCACATGGTGAAATGGGAGAGTTCCCTGATCCCCCTCTCAGGACATGTGACAGGGGTATGGCTCACCTGTTTGCTTGCTGCCACTGTTCAAACCCCTGATGAAGGGGAAACATACAGATGGACAAGTACAGGAGCCAGGGCGAGTGTTTGGGGCTCCAGCCTTGTGGTAGTATCTGGGGGTGGGTGCCTGTGTCCTCAGTCTTTTGGCCTTGCTGTCTGCAGATGACTTAAATGTTAACCAGCTCAATGGACCCTCTGCCTTTTCACATGAGCAGAGGGCCAGTGTGAGAGCTTTCTGTATCCTTAGCTCTTGCCCAGTGTCCCAGAAGAATGGGAACACACATGGGCTTGAA
This sequence comes from Trachypithecus francoisi, assembly GCF_009764315.1. Taxonomy (NCBI): domain Eukaryota; kingdom Metazoa; phylum Chordata; class Mammalia; order Primates; family Cercopithecidae; genus Trachypithecus; species Trachypithecus francoisi. Next base: position 101,365,262 of record NW_022681458.1, read on the forward strand.
GGATGAATGTGAGGTTTTATGGAGTAGTGGAGGTGGCTCTCAGCAGGATGGATGGGGAGCTGGAAAAGGGATGGAGTAGGAAGATGATATTCCCCTGAAGTTTTCACTATCAAGCAGCCAAACTCCTCTTCAACCACTCCCAGCTGTACTCCTCTTGGTGTTCAGACATCTCTTCTCTTCTTTCTCTGCTGCACTGTTCTGCCATTCACCTGCTTTTCTCCTCGTCTCCTTGTCTTCTGGAGCCTGGAGTTTGGGGTTTATATGGGTACAGGATAGGGGGGTGTTGCAGGCCAAAATACAACTTTTGGGGCTTGAAAACAGAAATGCCTGTTCCCACTTAGAGCTGCGGGCCTCCAGGCTTGAGGTTGGGGCCTTTGCATGGGAACTGCCCTCTTCTATCCAGTATTTCCCTGTCTCCTGTCCGTATCAATAGCATGTGTTTCTTATGACTAGGTAATCACAAGCTTTTTAGCAATCTAGAAAATATTTGGGGGCAATGCCCTGATTCATTCCCTTAATTTCATACCTTGCAGATGAAATACTCCTTCTTTTCCTAAGTTGGTTATGCTGCAAATGCTAAAAGCTAGGGAAAGGGAAATAAATGACTGTTTAAGTATCAAAATACCTAAGCTGTATTTTTCACTTAGCGTGAGTGACTGCAAACCATGAGTTAATTCTGGAGTTCTGGATTTTTTTTTTTTTAATTATGATATCAAGGGAGATCTTAACTCATGAATTAAGGTGATTACAGAGATTCTGTAATTACTTTTTACAGAATGTATGCACTCAAATTACTGTAAATTCAGGGTAACATTACCATATAGGGCAACTGGAAATTTGCTTTGGTAAGAAAAAACTGAAATACAGACATATACTCTCTCTCTCTCCCTCCATATATATATGGATAATTTTATTAAAAATTTGTATTAACAACCTGACATTAAAAGCTTTATCTATTTTGCTATAGGGACCAGTCCCCTTTCTCACCATTAAAAAATTATTTTTGTAGCATATTATATTAGGCCGTCTGTAGAGGTGATGAGTCATCATCCCCTGTGGATAATTTTTTTTTTTGTAATTGTTATTCACCTGCTGTTTTCATTGTTTCGTGGTACATGCCCAATTTTTTAACCTCTAAACTATGGAATCTCCTTCAGTTCTCACAGGCAGAGGAATTGATTTAATTTTAATTTTAATTTTTTGAGACAGTGTCTCACTCTGTCACCCAGGCTGGAGTGAAGTGGTGCAATCACGATTCACTGCAGCCTCAACTTCCTGAGCTCGAGTGATCCTCTGATCTCAGCTTTTCGAGTAGAAGGGACTGTAGGCATGCACCACTATGCCCAGCTAATGTTTTATTTTTTATAGAGACAAGGTCTCATTATGTTGCCCAAGCTGGTCTTGAACTCCTGAGTTCAAGTGATTCTCCTGCCTCGGCCTCCCAAAGGGCTGAAATTACAGGCAGGATCCACCACGCCTGGCTACTTTTTATCATTCCCATTTATAGCTGAGAGAATTGAAGCACATAAGATTGCTGAGCTTCTCAGTGACATATGTTTGACTCGAGTCAATTTCTTGACTCTAGTGAATGACCCTTACTGCCTCTGTAGCTGTTGATTTAAACACCTGGAACTCCTCGATTCCATAAATTGGCAATTTATTCCATTCAGTTCAATGTTTAAATACCTTCTTTATAAAAAAAATGTGTAAGTGCCCAGTGCCTGGCGATGAAAAGTGAAGATCAGATGGAGGAGGAGAACAATGAGTGGCAGAAAATACTCACAATGAGCTGTATGTAATCTAAAGCGTTATTAGAATGGTAATATAGACTGTGATAAAACACAGATTAAGTTAGGAGGTGACGTTTTTAACTGAACTATAAACAGTGGCATACATTTTTGCCAGGAGGCTAAAACAAAGAAGACAAAATGTGCAAAGATATGAGTCTTTAAAGTATAAATAGTGCACATAGGGGATGAGATGAAGCTTGTCATAGTTGTTGGTTTAGAGCAGGTAAGCAGGGCTTAGATGGTGAGTTCTGTGTTCTTTGTCCAGTGTGTTTATTTCAATAAGTATTTTATGCCAAGTTATAAACCTATGAAAAACACTCTTTTTCATGTGTGCTTAATATGTTTTTACTAACAAGAATTTTCTTGTATAATGTTTAGGTCTAAGAGACCTTAACTCTGTGTTCTGAGCTTTAGACTATTAGGATGGATCCTGAATTTTTCTTTAGATTCTTTTTCACACCTTTTTTCCTTAATATTTAAGGATTAATAATTAAGTATCCTTATGACATTATTTTGGATGCTAGCTGACTTAGATTTTCTTTGGAAAGGTTTCTGGTCTTTAAGACTACACTATCATTCTGAAATGAATGAATGGAAAAGAAAAATGTGTATATTTCACTACTCTGAAACCCTCAAGTGTGAAATTTCCTTATTTTTCTGTAATTACTAGGTTAAGAAAATTAGAGTTATTCTTTACAATGCCAAGATTTTTGAATGGAATATTTGTTTTCTATTGAATTACATGATGTTTTTAAGAATAGGAAATAATTGTTTTATTTGGAAAATTAAAACAAATTATTTTATTTATAATCGATGAGAAGCATTAGGGTAAAGGATAAGTTTAAAATTTAAAGCATACTTCTAAGACATAGTGGTGATTCTCTATACTAGAATGAACATATATTTATAAAAATAGTTCATTGCTAGGATATGTGAAATGGAAGTGAGGAATCAAAGTAAATTAATGCAGGGGTTCAAAGTAGAGCATTCCATAGAGATTGTCTTTTTCATTATGTTAATACACACATGAACACATACACAGAACACATGTATACATCCACATTTTACAGACGTGTATGAACCTTTTATTTAAACATAGTTTTAGAAAAGCAGAATCTCCGGATTCTGAAAGATCTATTTTCATAGACAATATTCTGCACAAATAATTTAAGTTTTACCAGAAAGATGTTTATTGGGATAAAATAATTTTTTAAGGATATATTCTCACTAAAATTTTTGTGGATTCAAGACAAGTGTGAATTACTCAAAATATTCATGTACATAAAGCATACCATTAAAATGCAGTTTATTTTACTGCAACATGTTAAGAAATACCACCTTACAAGGACAAGAAATTGTAAAGTCATATTAAATTTGAAACTGATTACGTAGCCTTAAGGAAAGTAGCTTGTTATCAAAAGAACATAGCTTCCTAAAATAATGCTTTGTACAGTTACACATTACATGTTGAAGTTTGAAGATATTATTGGGCTGCCAGGGATAGGATGAAGGAATGTTCACAGAGTATTTCAACATGGGTGAATTCTCACACATTTGCTCAATTCATCAATTCTGATAATGTCAACATTAAGAGCAAAATTTTCTTAGAAAAGGACAGGACTAATACCAAGTGTTTAAAGGACAAGTGCAAATTTATATTACTGGAATAAATCCATACATTAGAAAGTATGAATCCATATTATTCCAGTTGCAGGATTAACATAATATTAATGACAAAGTTCCCTGTTCATTTCCTGGCATTCATACACGAATGCAACCAATATCTATGGAGTATCTGTGATGTATGTATACATAGCTTTCAAAGGCTCTAAAAAGTACCGGGACAAATATAAAGAGCCTATATTCTAAAACGTTATGGAAATTAGTTTTCAGGTAAAACTTAAACTTTGTTCTTTGATCTCAGTCTTCTCAGTTGATACCGCCATTAGCCAATTACCAATGACAAATAATCTGAACTCATCCTTTCCTCCTCTCAGCACATTGAGTTCACCTCCAAGTTTTCTCCAATTTTTATTCTCAATATTTCTCATTTTCTTTCTCTCCTTTCTGTTCTAATTGTCACTGCAAAGTTTGGGACTTGTGTTCTGAAACTAAATTCCAAGATTATTTCCTTTCCATTGTGTTATATGTGATTAATTGTCCAAATGACTGACTTTAATGACTATTATTAAAGTTTGAAATAAATGATTATCTCCCCCCACCCCAAAAAAAAAGAGAAGAAAAAAATTTAAACAGAGATCACCATCCTGGCGATGTGTGACTCAAATGCTGCAAAATGCAGAAGTTTTGATAGATAATTTTAACAGACTGAGTTTAGAAGAGCAATTGAAAGCATGAGCAATTTGAAATACGGACTGAGCGTTGGTACTGAGAAAACACGTAAGGTATTGGCAAGAACAAAAGCTGATATTAGCTAGAATTTGAACCCTTGAAAAGGTTACATATTCCAGAAGTAAAGATTGCTTCAGGCTCTTGAAGTGCTTATTCCTAAACAGATGTTATGATATCAATTAGAGATCAGTGAGATTAGAAGAGAGGGAGATAAAGAGAAAAATTCTGCATTTCTCTTTGATATTTCTCTATTGAACTTTGTTGTGAACTAGTTATATTTCTAAGATCTAGTTCATAATCAAAGTTCACGTAGAATAAAAAAGTATCATATCCTTACAGTAAAATGAGATAGAAATGAAGTCACTTCTTAAGGTGTCAAAAGGTATTCCAATGTTACTTATTGTTCGGACTCAGGTGTATCACCTCTTTTGAATCTATATATGGCTAAAATAAATGTGTGGGCATACTATACTGCATTATTAATGCTGTCATGCCTAATTACAAAATACTGCTGTGAGAACACTTTCATAATTTTCATTCATTTGTAGACTAAATCTATGACTGATGCTAAATTTTTATAAAATAAATGCATATTGACATCTATTTCACATAAATTTGAATTAAAATAATTATTTCAGGAAGATGAGTTGAAGTAGGCTAGTATATATACTGTTCTAACCTTTTGTCTATGTATAAACATTTTTTCCAGTTTAGAATAACTTATTAATCTAACACTGCTTCATTTCTTACATTAGTGCAGGAAATGTAGCATACATATGAAACAGTGGTATCAGAAGTGAAATATAAGACCTGTTTGAAGCCAAAATTTATATATATCATAATTTACAAGCTGTATATGAAAATACAGCATTTGAATTTTGAAAAAATACTGTTTAAGCATTGTCATGCTTGTAAGGCATCTCTTTCTCTTTATGTGTATGTGTATATATCTATAGGTCATACATATTTATACACACTAATATATATATGTACTCCAATATACAAGTGTAAAACTTGATTCTATTTTAATTATACAAACAAATATTAATGGAGGGCATTTATTTCCTTTTGACTTATCTTTTTACAGCTGTATATTGATCATCATTTTGTAAGAAAAGAAAAAATTTTAAGGGACCATTAGAATCAATTTTCATATGTCTTAAATGTAAGAAGAGTGATTATACCTGGCTTGCCTGGCTTGGATTTCCAAGTCTCTGCATGAGATTACAGGCACATGGGTGACAGTCTCATTAGAGTGGATCATTATTGTACCCGAAGCAAACCACTTCTTGAAAGAACAGGGGCCGCGGATAGACTTGGATAGACTTGTCATAGCTAATTCAATGCTTGTGGTCACTGAGGCATGGGGAAATCTGAAAGAGAAGAGGTTAGGTAATAAGTAAGTAGTATTACTGGGCTATTATCCTGGCTATTTTCTATACTCCTAATACATGTCTTTCCCTTTTATTAGAAGGCCAACAGTTAAAGTGGAACAACCAATTCACGAAAAGAAACTAATTCACGGACATAATAGAATGAAATTGATTTGTGAGATAGGAAAACTCCATGGTTTGTGAAATGGATGTTATTAAATTCCACAAAGAGTGAATTTTTTAAAGAGTATGCTCTCATAGCAGCTCCCAAACATTTGAAGGTTATCTAGTTTTCTCCTCTCCAGTGTCTTTGCCTCCTACCTTTAAAAACTGAAAAAATCACTCGATACCAAATACATACATGAAAAAGATCAGGATGAAATAGCTTTCCCTTTTCAATGGTGCCAGTAGTTGTTACATCTGAAAAGCCTTTTCTTTCTATGCTATACAACCCATGCACATTATATTCGCTATGTCATAAAGCTGATCTTCTTTTTTTAGGTAGCACATGTTCATTGTAACGTATCGAGCAATGCAGAAGTATATAAGAAAATGATTATAATTTATCCTCCCTCCACTGAAGTTTCCAAAAATATTTTGGTGTGTATCCTACCACAACTTTTACTCTGGTCTTGTATTTTTTAAAAAAGTATATAGGGTTCTTCTCTTTCTTTTCCCTTTTTAAAGAAAATAAAAATGGAATCAAACTATATATAATTCAATTATTGCCATTTTCATTTATAAAATTACACGTATGTATCCCTTCATATTAATGTATGCATAATATATAATGTTTATTATTTATATTGCCTAGGTAGTATTAAGATTTTACTTAACAATTCTCCCATTGATGGACATGCTGGTTGTTTCTTGCTTTTTAACCTTCAAACAATATTGAAATAAACATTATTCTACTAAAGATACATACTTTCAGGTGCACTACATTGTGCACTGTTATTTAAGATGCAAACTGTGCTAAATTTTATCTGAGCACCATTTCAAGAAAAGTGTTAAGCAAGTAAATTACATAATTGTGACAGTAGAGACAAGAGTGAATGTGGATAGCTACAAAATTTTCAAACTCAAAAGCTGCAGCAGTAGATAGTGGTTAATGTACTAACATCCAACGAATCAGATCTCTGACTAATTTTCTGTCCTTTCCTTTGTTACTATTGCTAAGGAGAAGAATACTTTAGAGCTAACAGAAATGTTTAACTGGAACAAAAGACTTAGACTCTTAATAGAGAGATGTTATATCTCATCTTTTACCAGTTTTTATTAGAATATATGATATTTTACTTTCACATTTTGAGTGATGTTCCAGAAAAACTAATGTCCAAATTTTATTAGCAAATATAAAATACTCATTACAGTAGCTCACTGTGGGTATACATATTGATAAAGCAAAATCAAAGGATACTTGTAGTATCCACACACCACACACCATACACCACATCCAGGTTTGGGGGGATTTCTCAGTTGTTAATGGCGTTCCTTGGATTTAGAAATAAAATAATGTGTGACGGCCTCTGATAGGTGAATTTCATCACTTTACCCCTATTTTCAACTCTTGTGCTGATAATTGAATTAAGCTAGCTCTTCAGTTCACAACAAATTATCATCATCGTATGTCTTATTTTAATTTTTCTCTTTCAACTACATTTCTCAATTCTCTGTATCTCTCTTCATCATAAAGTTAGGTATAAATGTTATATAAATTATACTGTGTATACAAATTGCTATCAATGATTCATATGTTCATATTAGGAGAGGCAAAAATTAAGGTTTAAATTTTTAAATACCAAATTCATACAAAGATACCCATTTTATACACATTTATTCCCTTATGATGCCTCATTTTCTGTTTTTTTACAATTTCAACTTTTATTTAAAATTCAGGGTCACAAGTGTAGGTTTGTTACCTGGGCATATTGTGTGGTGCTGAGGTTTGGGATAGGAACATCCCATCACCCAGATAGTGAGCATAATACCCAAGAGTTGGTTTTTCAACCCTTTCCATCCTCTCTCCCTTCCCACTCTAGTAGTCCCCAGTGTCTATTGATGACATGTTTATGTCTATGATTACCCAATATTTAGTTCCCACTTAGAAGTGAGAACGTGTGGGGCCGGGTGCTGTCATAATCCCAGCACTTTGGAGGCCGAGGCGGGCAGATCACCAAGTCAGGAGATCCAGACCATCCTGACTAACACGGTGAAACCCTCTCTGTACTAAAAAAAAAAAAAAAAAAAAAAAAAAAAAAAAAAAAAAAAAAAAAAAAATTAGCTGGGTGTGGTGGCGGGCGCCTGTAATCCCAGCTACTCGGGAGGCTGAGGCAGGAGAATGGCGTGAACCCAGGAGGCGGAGCTTGCAGTGAGCCGAGATGGCGCCACTGCACTCCACACTCCAGCCTGGGCGACAGAGTGAGACTCTGTCTCAAAATAAAGAAGTAAGTGTGAACGTGTGGCATTTGATTTTCTGTTCCTGTGTTAATTGTCTTAGGATAATGGCCTCCTGCTGCGTCCATGGTGCTGCAAAATACAAGTTTTCATTCTTTATGACTGGGTAGTATCCCATGGTGTATATGTATCACATTTTCCTTATCTAATCCACCAGCAATCAGCATCCAAATTGATTCCATGTCTTTGCTATTGTTAATAGTGCTTCAGTGAACATATGAGTGCTTGTGTTTTTTTGTAAAATGATTTAATTTTTGTTGAAATATGTCCAGCAATGGGATTGCTGGGTCAAATGGTATTTCTGTTTGAAGTTCTTGCCAGATATCTAAGATTTCCACAGTGGCTCAACTAATTTCCATTCCCACCAACAGTGTACACACATTCCCCTTTCTCTACAGCCTTGCCAGCATCTGTTATTTTTAGAATTTTTAATAATAGACATTCTGATTGGTGTGAGATGGTATCTCATTGAAGTTTGGATTTGTATTTCTCTGATTAGTGATGTTGAGCATTTTTTATATGTTTATTGGTCACTAGTATGTCTTTTGACAAGTGCCTGTTCATGTCCGGTGCCCACTTTTGAATGGTGATTTATTTTTTGTTGGTTGAATTTTTAAGTTCTTTCCACATTCTGGATATTAGACCTTTGTCAAATGTATTCTTTGTGAATATCTTCTCTCATTCTGTAGATTGTCTGTTTCTACTGTTGATAGTTTCCTTTGCTGTGCAGTAGCTTTTTAGCTTAATTAAGTTTCAAAATTTTTATTTTTGTTGCAGTTTCTTTCGATGGAATAGTCATACATTTTTTCCCAAGGCCAAAGTCCAGAATGGTATTTCCCAGGTTTTCTTCTAGTTTTTGGTCTTACATTTAAAGTTTTAATCCATCTTGTGTTAATTTCTGTATATGGTGAAAAGTTCACCATATGCAATTTTTGTATGGTGGGTGAATTTTTGTATGCTGTATTTTGTAAGGTGTATTTTATATGGCATATTTTTCTATGCTGTATTTTGTATGGTATATTTGTATGGTGTATTTTGTAGGGTGAATTTTTGTATGACACATTTGTATGGTATATTTATATGGTATGTTTTGTATGCTGTATTTTTGTATATGGTGAAAGGTTCAGTTTCATTCTTCTGCATATGGCTAGCCAGCTATCCCAAAACCATTTATTGAATATGGAGTCCTCTTCTCTTTGCATGTTTGTGTTGACTGTTGAAAATCAGATGGCTATAGGTATGCTGCTTTATTTCTGGGTTCTGTATTCTGTTCCATTTGTCTAAGTGTCTGTTTTTGTACCAATCCATGCTGTTTTGGTTACTGTAGCTCTATAGTATAGTTTGAAGTCAGGTAACATGATGTCTGTGACTTTGTTCTTTTCGCTTAGGATTGCTTTGGCTATTAGGTCTCTTTTTTTTTTTTTTTTTTGTCCCACATGAATTTTAGAATAGTTTTTCTAATTCTGTGAAAAATGATATTGGTACTTTGGTAGAAATAATATTGAATCTATAGATACTTTGGGTAGTAAGACCATCTTTATGATACTGATTCTTCCAATTCATTAGCATAGAATGTTTTTCCATTTGTTTGTGTCATCTATGATTTCTTTCACCAGTGTTTTATAGTTCTTCTTGTAGAGATCTTCACTTACTTGGTTAGATATATTCCTAGGTGCGTGCGGTGGGAGAGTGGGGGAATGTGTTTGTTTATTTGACTTGGCTCTCGGTTTGAATGTTATTGGTGTATAGAAATGTTGCTGATTTTTTACATTGAGTTTTGCATCCTGAAACTTTACTGAAGTCATTTGTTAGTTCCAGGAGCCTTTTGGCATAATCTTTAGGGTTTTCTAGGTATAGAATCATATCATCTGCAAAGAGAAGTTATTTTACTTCTTCTTTTCCTATTTGGATGCCATTTGTTTCTTTCTCTTTCCTGATTTATCTGGCAAGGACTTCCAATACCATGTTGATTTGGAATGGTGAGAGTGGGCATCATCCTGATGTCTTTATATCTGGCACTTCAAGTCAGTAATTTATTCTTTGGCTGTGCCATATTATTAATCAACTTACTTAGAAACACTTTTTCTTTTGCTATTGCATTTTTCATATTCAATATTTCCCGTTAGTTCTCTTTGTGACTACATGCCACAGCTTTTTGTTGCCAATGACTTTATCTTTTAAAACATATGTAATGCTTATTTAGCATTTATGTCCTTTTAATCTATGAATTTATGTTTGCCTAGTATAGGAATTTCAATTTTGTATATTCCTTTTATAAACATGACCTTACTCAGATATTACTTTGTTACCTCATATTCCTAGTAATTTAATATGGACCTAGGTATGATTGGCTAAAGCCTAGGCTGTGCCCTTCTTGGTAAGGTTAAAGGAAGGAGGGTTGGCCAGGCATGGTGGCTCATGTCTGTAATCTCAATACTTTGGGAGGTCAAGGTGGACAGATCATTAGGTTAGGAGATCAAAACCATCCTGGCTAACACGGTGAAACCCCATCTCTACTAAAAATACAAAAAGTAGCTGAGCATGGTGGCACGCGCCTGTTGTCCCAGCTACTCGGGAGGCTGAGGCAGGAGAATTGCTTGAACCTGGGAGGTGGAGGTTGCATTGAGCCAAGATCATGCCACTACAGTCCAGCCTGGGTGACAAAGCGAGACTCCATCTCAAAAAAAAAAAAAAAAAAAAAAAAAAAAATGGGGGAAGGTAATTGACTCTAAGCAGAATTCCATTGGCTTCATTACCACTCATCTTAATAGTTCATTCTCAATGGACAATCCTACCTTCACAGAAAACTCATTGACCTCACCTTCTGCCATTCCTCTTTGCAAGTGGGGTATTCCTTGCTTGTAATTAAGAAAGTTTTGTTCTGCTAGGATGAGGTAGGAAGAAACTCCAGGGACCAGTTTTGAAACCAACTGTTATCTGTTCTCTGTCAGGGGTAATTCCAGAATCCCCCTATATTAGCCAACTGACCATGCTGGCCCAAACTCACCATTTTTTCAGCCACATAGTGTAACGCAGAGTGGGAAGGATCTCCCCACAGATTATTAGAGTGAGAAAAGAAAATATATACATTCATTTATGTTATTTTATGCCTTTTCTATATACATGAATTTTTCTGCTTGACTGAAACTTACTCTGTCTCTAAAAATTCAACCAGGGCCCAATCAATTTCTGTTAGTTCCTCACAGTTCCTTTTCACTCATTTTTTATTGTGGAAAAATATACAAAACATAACATGTATCAAGTTATTCATTGTAATATATGGTTCACGGGTATTAAACATATTCACACTGTTGTGCAACCATCACCACAATCTTCAGAACTTGTTTCATCTTGCAAAAATGGAGCTTTATACCATAAGGGGGAGGTGAAACATTACCTCTACCCTCTTCAGCTTTTTCAACTGGGCCCGAACATTAAATTGGCATTAAGATAGATCAACAGGAGAAAAGCATACAAATTTATTTAATACAAGTTCTCAATGACACAGGAGCCTTCGTAAGCAAATTAAAACCTAAAGACAGAGTTGAACATGTATAAACTGAATTGGCTGAAGAGTAGTGAATTATGAAAAGGCAAAGGAGCTTGGACATGGAGACTTAATTTTATGGAGAAGGGGCCAGAAAGGCAAGGGTTAGTCAAACAATGTTTATTTGTACAGATTGTTCTTGGGCTCAACTTGCCATCCCTGATGATAAAAAGATAAACTTTCCTTCTAGTATAGGGAGGGCATCTTTTAGATGAGAATTCCATCTCCTAATTTTAAGAAACAAAATGAAATCAGGGTGCTTTCACTCAAAATAGTCAATATACCAGAGTGGCATGTTCTGAACTCCTAAAATGTAGTAAATAACAACGCTCCATTGTCCTCTCCCCACATCCCCTAAGTTTCTCATAGTTTTTCTATTGATGTTTCCTAGCTCCATCTTCTTCTCTCTCATACCTGGGAGTTATTAGATGGTTTGCCCCAAGCCTTTTTCAGGTGTTATTTCATCAAGGGGTCTCCCCTTTTGCTGTGATAGTGTTGATCACTATTGATAATCTAAACTCTAAATTTCCTAAATGCCAACAAAGAATACTGACCAAATATACAAAATGTTGTATTTCGTAGATGTTAGTATCTACTTTGGTGTTGGCATTATACATAATGATTAGTGGAATTATACATTAAAAGTCCCAGCTTTCACCATACTGGAAAACCAAACCATAGGAAAGTGTTCAGTCTTTGGCGGCACTCTGAAAGAGATTTTTGACAAAGCAATATTTATGCATAGGTGATAGCCAAAAAGATGTGCATAAAGCTCTGCCATATGTGAAAGTGTTGTAGTCATTATCTTATTTGTTGTGGAAATAAAATAAGAAATATGATAGCTATATCCCAAACTATATGAAGGGTCATTACATAGAGGAGAAAAGACATTTCAGAGACTAAATCAGGGTACAGGTTAACAGTCACTAGAATACTGATAATTGCTAATAAATTTATATGCCAGTGCATGCTTCTAGGGGGTGCAAGAGATTTGGGAGTCAATCAAGGAAAAATTGACAACCACAAGGTGGCAGTAGCACATATAAATTTTATTTGAGAGACTCTTCAACAAGTGTGCATTGAGACCAGTCCCTCACAGCATGAGACTGCTCAGAGACTGAAGGCACCAGGGCTACTATCCACAAAAGGGGAGGGAAAGAAAATGCTCAGAGAGAGAGGGATTGGTAATAGAAAGTGTACTTCAGTATCTAAGTGATGTCACTATGCAGCGCAGTGGAGAGTCGTTGGGTCAGAGAGCTGGATCCAAAGGGCAGCAGCAGCTGAGGGACTTTATAGTACCCGGACTTATTATTTATGTTAGCAGATGTTGAGTGTAGTTTCCTGAGAAGACAGAAGGATGCTACTGACTACAATTCTGCTTATTTGGGATTTTTTTTTTTTTTTTAAATGGATGTGAATTTGAATTTGGAACTGGCTGGTTTTTTAGCTTAGCAGGTCATAGCCTGCTGTGAAGAAAGAAACAAGGTGGGTGTCAGTATATGGCAGCTCTCAGCCTATCGATATACCAGTGCTAAAGACTCTTTTACTTATATGACTTCAGGAATTTTCAAGAAAAATAATTTTATTGCAGAAATATAACTAGAATTTTCCAAAATGGAATGAACTGTTTTGACAGTATTATAGAAGTCATTAAAGAGAGATTGCATTAAATGTAATATAAAACTGGTTTTAGGTCACTCTTGTTGCCATATTTAATGAGTATCATTGCTTAGGGTTTTAAGCCAACCTGCCTATCCTTGACGAACAGTAAGCATAAATATGTAAACACAATTTGAATACTTAAGCGGTATTAAAAAAAACCCTTACAATTATATTTCGAATCAAAAATTCAGCAGTAGCAGTTCCTAGTTCCCTATAAATACAGAACCGTGTGTGTATGTGTATGCATGTGTGTATGGTGAATTTTTATAAAAGACCAAATGTATTGGAACATTTTGTTGTGATATCACCTATATTTGAATAAAATCTAAAAGCGAAATTCCTTATTATATGCTTATTTATCTTCTTAATAGTTTTCTGGATTTCATACATGTTGTGTTATGGATAGGGATAGAAAGTAGCACTGAAAATTTCCTACTTTCCTTACTTTAAAAACTAAAACAAAACAAATGAAAAGCAACATGTAGGTCCACTCGATTATCTACTTAGGTGTATTTATGATTGAAATTGTATAGAAAAACTTGTTTCACTTCTCACTTAGTGATCCCAAGGTATAATACACAGCTCTATGCGTCATATTATAAATAAGCTGTATGATTAATTATATTTGCAGTCATATGATTTCTTATCCATCTACATGGCAATTCCAGTGTTTTTTCCCAGCAATTGTCATGCGGTGTAGTAAGTAGCCATTAGGATCCATATCTTACCAAAATGTATCAAATTTTAATCATACTAGAAAAAATGTGTCTTTCACCATGAACATTATAAAATATACCTCATATTTTGGGGCTACTCATAATAACAAACTCTACATCTGACAGTTCTCAGCTTGCTTGTAAAAGACAGTCTCACTCATGGATTTGATATAAACATTGTGTAGCAGAGCAAATGATCTTAATGGCTGTCAGTTTGGCCGTACATTAAATAAGACTAATGCCTTCCTTCGCTTTACACCAATACTTAGCTTATAAGTGTGACGGACTAGAAAAGAAATTTACAAGACAACCCAAGCTAAATTTGGTTTCAAAGAGAAAGTGTAGATAATTTTTTTTTTTTTTTTTTTTGAGACGGAGTCTCTCTCTGTTGCCCAGGCTGGAATGCAGTGGCACAATCTCAGCTCACTGCAGACAAATATTTTAAATATTTAGTCTTACCAAAGAAAACTATTCTTAAGAAATAGCACCTTCCTTTCATTTCTTGATTTCTACATAAGTAGAATTAGTAGGAGAAAGACATTAACCCCCAGTTGGAAAAGGTGTAGTTAAAATTAAAAACCTCATGTCAAAGATGGCAAGTCTACACTAGCAATCAGATCAGTCATCCATTTATTATAAGAATTTTTAATTAGATTGTTATAGATAACTTCAGTGTCAATTATGTATGTGATATTGCAATGTACACAGTAGGTCTACCAGTTAGAATTTCTTTTGTTGTATTCAACAGAAAACCTAAGTTTAGGTTTGCTTTGCTCTGCTAGCTAATAGATTATTTTAAATATTCAGTAGTTATTATGTTTTTCCCTGTCTTGCTACTGCTGTGGTTCAGTGTCATTTTTAGTATGGTTCCACTGGTGAGCACAAAATTACTGCCATCTGCCCCAGGGTCTGTTCATTCATTTTAACACAGTGTCCCTCCTCCAGAGGCAAAAAAACAAGTCTGAGACCTCAGTCTGATTAAATTAACCCAGATGCCTGAACCAGTTACCCTGTGCAAGGAATCAGATTATTGTGGTAGTTTTAGGTAAATTAGATCCTACACTTGATAGAAATGAGTAAATTATGGTCAGGAATCTAACAATTAAGCATCATCCAAAAGTAAATAAAAATTTCCTTACTTTTTCTAGGTCTCAAAGTTTACTTTGTTTCTCATAATTGACTGTCTTAGTAAGAGTTACCCGTATTGTGAAGATGTTCCTTTCATTTATTTCTCAATGTCCAGGCTCAACTTTGAACAATATAGAAACAGAACATTCATTTATTGCTAGCTTTTAGCACATCTACATATGGAACAAGTCCTTCTTCTGTACGGTTTGTGTATCCCTGAACATCCCTTTTTGGAAATTGGTCTCTGCACTAGGCTAAACAGGTTTTTCCCTAATACTTCCTTTGGTTCAGTGAAGTCTCCACAATAATCTGATGTTCCCCCGAAATACTAATGCACAGCACATAAGTGGGGTGCACTCAGACTCTTACACTTCCATGGCTACCATAACTGCCATGTTGCTTTGAATATTTTGTTTAACCTCCTTGATCTCATGTTCATTTATAAAATGAAAATAAGACCAACCTCAATGGCTTGCTCAAATTCACTTCATATAGTATTTGAGGGCACATAGCCTGCTACCTGGTAGATAATGATTTGTGAACAATCTTGTAATCTGTTAGTGAAAGCTTAAGTTGTTACAACTCTTTCAGTTGATATTTGATAACATCTATTGTCTTTAAAAATAAGCATATGTTTCCACCTAGCCATTCCATTACCAGGAATTTACTTAGAGGATATTATTAGAAGTGCTCACATATATTTATGTAACAAGGTCTTTATTACATGTTATATAAGCAAATTTTAAAATTATAAGATATTAAAAGCAAAATAATAGAATATAGACACCCTTTCACATCTTTTAGTCTTTACCATATTAGCCAGTTTTACTATGAGCACTGCATTTTGATAAGCCGTTTATCTTATCATATGGTTTTTCTCTTTGTTTTTTTCCACAATTACAGTGTAAGATCCACAAGAAAAGGAATCTACCTGTCTTATCTGTTGCTGTGTCTTCAATGTCCAGAACAGTGACTGCTGCTTAGTAAAATATACAGTAGGTTTAATTATTTAACAAAGACAGAAATATGTAAACATTTAATAAGCATTTAAATGTGAACTTAATGCTTATGAACATTATGTTCATAATGTGAACAGACATTTAAGAACATGAGAAGGTAGGCCATAGGATGACAAATGAACAACTAACATATATATATATATATATGTGTGTGTGTGTGTGTGTATATATATATATGTATATATCTCAAGTGCTATGGGATCAAAATTGAAATCTTATTTTGCAAATTTTCCATAAATGATAGCAATAGTTACTCCTATCTTTATTTTCCCCTTTGTGTGTTTCCATAATGCCTAAATTTACTGCAGCATATTTTATTACTTTTATAATAGAAAGTGATTAAAATGCAGGTTAAAGCTTTTAAGCTTTTCTTTCACTCCTTCCTCATCTAACCTCACCATTTAGCCAATTAGGCACCTAACAGGTATAGAAGGAAGAAGTCAGAGAAGTAGTAAGTTTTAATTAGAGGTCATGAAAATCTAGTGCCTACCTGGACAAGCCAGCCGTGGGGGAAGGAAAGCCATTTATGGATCCAAGAAGCAAAAAGACAGCAGGAAATCACAGAGCCATGCCCGTTCATTTATGTGTTATTCGTGTCCACTTTTACACTGCAATGATGGCGACTTGAGTAATTGTCATAGATACTGTGTTATCCCCAAAACTTAAATTACTGACTCTCTGATCCTTTAAAGTTTGCATTTTCCTTAGATAAGCCATCTGAATTTTTTAACTCATTAGATAATATTTGTTAACCAAATGTAGCCTCTCCCTGCTTCTCCTGGGTGACATTAAAGGTCATGCCAATTCCAGAAGTTTCAAAGTGTTGCTCTTAAGTAAATATTTAGTTTGTTACTCTAATTAAAAATAAGAGAGCTAGAAAAAAGATACAGATAAGTCACATGAAGACATTGCTTTCAAAAATGTGGAAAGGGGAGGTATGCATTTAGAAAGTTATATAGAAATCTGATGACTGTACTGACTTTTAAAAGTTATATTCACATTTAGATTTAAAATGGAGTGGTTATTAAATTCTCTAAGTATCAATGTACGCAAGTAAAACATGAATAGTTGAAAAACAATCCCGTCACCGAGAATTGAGTATTCTATGAAATTTGACCTTTCATTTATATTTAAAATAAATTATTTTGAATACATAAATGCATGGAAATTTATTTTAATACTGCTCCAAAAATAATTACTCGGGATTCATTACAATGCTATAAGTAGAGCAGATACGTAAAGCAGTTTAGCTAATTTCATAGCCCAAGTTTTATGCCAACTGAACTATACATTTGATTGTATTGATTCTGAAATCCCTCTACAGCACCACCCCTGTTGAACTGCACACATCCTTCTATAAATACAATCTGTTTTGAAGGTGTAAGTCTTTTAGTTATTTTCTAAAATTTGCCAAAGTGGCATGTGAGTCTGCCAAAATGAAAAACATGGGACGATTTTTGTGCCTCTAGGTGGCTCTAAAATGGCATGCCACCATCTGCCACTGGGCATGTTCTAACGATAAACATTTAACACGCTGTATCTAGTTTTACAAGATTACAAGTATTCTGAGTCTTTATCTACTTTGTAACCATAAAGACAGTTAACACACAGACACATACACACAGGTACACAAAGATGCACGCACACACACACCGAAACGCACACAATGAAGCTTTTACATCAACTGCTTTACTTAAGGAGAAAATTATTTTATTGTAATGCTTTGCTGTTTATGTGATGTTAATGCCATAATCAATATGCTATCAATGGGAAGATGAGCAATATAAAAGTCACATCAGTATCTTCTCAGATAGATTTCTGTTTAGTTTCTTCTTCAGAGGCATTAAAATTTGCAGATTCAGTATTGTAACAAAATAAAAAACTTGTTTGCTGTGCGCTGACTCAGAGGCTATCACTGACACCAGATTATCAAAACTTTCTTGGAAAAAGATAAACATTTGAATGCAACTTATGTGAAAAAAGTGTTTTGCTTTGTTTTATACAAAATCCAGTATGATGAATTGCATATGTGAAAAAAAGAATGAAGTAGATTCTCACCATGGACACTCCATAATTTGTGTTGTATCTATACCATTCATTGCTTTTGTTTTTTGTTTTGTTTTGTTTTGTTTTTCAATAAGAATATGAGGCGCAATATTTGAGGACTTTAAAAAAAAAAACATATTTTAGTGTACAGACCTAAAAGTGCTCTGTATATTTCATTACTGCTCTTTTGTTTTGATGCTAGATCTCTCCCTCAAATAAATACAGTTCTATTTTAAATTTCCTCTCTCCCTCCATCCCTCATTTTCTTCCCCCTCCCACTTGTCCTTTTAGAGATGTATATACACGCAGACATACACGCACATAGCTCTTGTCTAGTCCTCTTAGAGATGTATATACACACAGACACTCACACATCTCTTGTCTAGTCCTCTTAGAGATGTACACACACAAAGACACACACAAAGTTCTTGTCTGGTCGTCTTAGAGATGTATATACACAGACACACACGCATCTCTTGTCTAGTCCTCCTAGAGATGTAGGTACACACAGACACATACAAATATCTCGTCTGGTCCTCTTAGAGATGCATATAAACACATACACACATCTCTTGTCTAGTCCTCTTAGAGATGTATATACACAGAGACAGATTTCTTGTCTAGTCCTTTTAGAGATGTAAATACACACAGACACACGCATCTCTTGTCTAGTCCTCTTAGAGATGTATATACACACAGACACAAATATCTTGTCTAGTCCTCTTATAGATGCATATACACACACACACACATCTCTTGTCTAGTCTTCTTAGAGATGTATATACACACAGACACACATATATCTCTTGTCTAGTCATCTTAGAGATGTATATCCTCACAGACACACACACACACATCTCTTGGCTAGTCCTCTTAGAGATGTTTACACACACAGACACAGACACACACACATCTATTCTAACCAGATCCATTTTCTACCTGTAAGATGGTTATATGAATGAAGGTGGCTTGATTCTCACACATGGAAGCATTCTATCTAAGTACTCCCATGCTGACCATGGTTCCCCTTTGCATCCCACTTTCCTCCTCATTCAGTCATAGATTCCTTTCTTGATCAGTATCCATATTCACTTCCAAACATGCTTAACCTTATCTCCAATTTCTCCATTTGTTAGAATCATCACTTGACAATTGTCTTAAATTTTGCCTGCACCAAAGCATCTGACTAGTTAGAACTTGAAAAAAAATGTACAAAACCTTGTTTATTGGGCTCACTTCAAAATTTATCACAGATCTCAATTGAGCCCTCAATACTGCCAACTATTCTCATTATTGTACTTTTCAATAAATTCACCTTTGCACTTTTTATGTTAACTCTATTCTCTAGCTTCCTTCGTTATCTCCATGCACCTCCTCAGCCTTCCCACCATTACAACTAAAGAAGATGTCTTTGGAGCCAGCCCTGCCATTGTGCCCTAGATGTTATATTTTCTTGCCTCTCTAGTGTTTGAATCCAGCAATCATCCTCTAAGCATCAATTCCTAGCTGTGGAGGTCTTCATTTCAATGCACAAAACTACCTTAATATCATCTATCTTAAAGAAACATAATGTATCCTTTACCTCCTACCTCCAGACTCCCATTTTTCTGATCTCTGACTTAGCCGTATTTTTTTTTTTTTTTTTTTTATTATACTTTAAGTTCTAGGGTACATGTGCATGACGTATTGTCTATTCTATATGAATGTTCTTGGTCACTTCCCATTGTCTCCTTAATTCAGTCTAATTAGGCTCTAGCTCCCATCACTTAACTAGTTCATGAAAATGGTCCAGAGTTTCCCCAAGTGGGTGGTCAGGTCTCTGTCCCTGTCTTATTAGACTTGTCACCAGCAATTAAAACAGGGTACATTTCCTTCTTTCTTGAAATGTTTTATTATTTAAACTTCCATGACATGACATTATTCTTGTTTAAACTTCCATGATATGATATGAGTCTGTCTCGTTTTCTGTCTCCCTCTAGTTTCTCTAACCATTGCTAGGTTGCCTTGACCTAAAATATTTCATAATTTTCAATTAACTGAGCTTGTTTCCTCCTAGCTATCCTCTCTCTTGCTTCATTCTTTCCATAGGTGATATCATTTTGTTCATGTCACTGCATGTCACATTGATATTCGTCAAATTTAGATGTGGAGTCTGGACCCCATCTCTTAAAATCAGACCAAATACCCACTGCCACACCAAGGTCTTCACTTGTATGAAGAATAGACTTCCAAACCTAACAGTTGCAGAAAGAACTTAGACATCCAAGCTCCAAACTGTATGCCCTCCAGAAGCCCTCCTCATTTTAGCAAATGGGACAACCTCACACCAACTTTGCAGGTTAAGGCCTAGGATACATCCTTGATTCTTTCCTTCCCTCTTGCCTCATACCCTTGCTATCAGTAA
The DNA here is from genome assembly GCF_009764315.1 of Trachypithecus francoisi. Classification (NCBI taxonomy): domain Eukaryota; kingdom Metazoa; phylum Chordata; class Mammalia; order Primates; family Cercopithecidae; genus Trachypithecus; species Trachypithecus francoisi. The sequence goes on from NW_022681458.1 coordinate 101,385,756, forward strand.
GTGCTGCTGGCTGAATCTCTAAAATCCACCATGAGCTGACCACATTTCAGCATTTCCAAAGCTAAAGTTATAAGCTACACCATCATTGTACCTAGCCTGGACTATGTAAACAGCCTCCCAACTGATCTCCCCGTCTTCTCTCCTGACTTACTATGGCTCATGGTCCATACTGCTACCACTGGTCTTTCTGAATTATCTATCACATAATTTTGTTTCTCTGTTTAAAATCTTGTAATTGTGTTTTATTTCACTTGGCATAAAATCCAAACTTGACATATGATTCTATGCGTTTCTGCCTGTGGCTCCACTATCGTATTTTTCCGTTACCCTTCGTGCTCTCTGGCATTTATTCCTCCCAAGGCCCCTCCCATTGATCTTGCTTCTGCTTGTGATGTTCATTCCCCAGATGTTTTCATGGCTGCTCCATTCATCTTCCATGAAACTCAAACGTTACCCTCTGATGACCCGAAACAAGTAGCTGGTCCATCAGTTACATCTACCACATAGCTATCGCATTACTTGTTTCTTTATAATACTGTTTAGGAAAGTTATTTATTCTCACATTTTTCTGTGTGTGTTCATGGCTCCTAACTCCCAATCCCAAATCTGTAAATTCTTTGTAGTCAAGAAAACTATTTCTTCTTCAAACCTTTCACCAATGCCTAGTATACTGCCTAGCATGTGGAAAATGCTCAATAGATTTAATTGCTTGACCGACTAGAGCAAAATAGATTAATTATTCTCAGTATTTTTAAAATTAAAAATTCCACACCATTCACAACTTAACAGATACTAAAATAGTAACTGTCTTTTCTTGCTGGTATTTTCTAATTTTTCCTGTACTAAAGAGGCTCCAATAATTTGTTTTTATGAATATATTATTCATAGGAGGGCCAGTTTAGTGACAGAGTTAGATTTTTTAAGATAGTAGAATTTCATGAGATGAAGGAAAAGCTCTAGTTAGACATAGACCTCAGAGTTGGAAGCCCAGAATCCAATCCAGATTTAACAGTGGTTTGTTGCATAGCATGGAGAAGCTGTTTTACCTTCTTATAACAGTTTCTTGTTTAATCTATAATATAGATTCAGCATTACTCAGGTCCTAACTACACAGATGGGGATGTTTGAGAATTAAAGAGTATCTATAAGACATTTTGATTTTACTTGAAAAACTATCATTAAAGTAGTTTTTAAAAAAAGATTTACACATTACTATAATTGGGAAATTTTTTTCGTCTTTTACCAGCTAGTTAACGTTGTCAGTATTGAAGAATAATGAACACCACTGGCATACTAAGGGCAGGGAGTTGGGAAGAGTCAGCAGATGCGTGCAAGAAGGAAAGGCACAGCCTACAGACAATTAAAACCCATTACAAACAGTAATAAAACTGGCTAAAAGTTAGCCTACTTTTTATTTTCTATGCTAGTAATTCTAAACAATGTCAGTGACCAAATATGCTTCCATGAAAAATATATTATTTTCTTTTTGGAGTTCTAAATAATTGCTATAGTTACTGCAGAGTTTTAACAATGTAAGCGTAGGTTTCAAATGAGCCAATTTTATGCCTTATCCTTTAACGAATATTGTAATCTCTATGGAAGTTAATATGGAGAACTCCCAGTCACTCAGTAAGACACAACTACATTTGCTCATTTCAAGAGTAAGTTCATATCGGCTCGGAATCATTCTAACTTCCTTCAAGCGCAACTTGAATGTGCTGTATCTTCCTGCACTTAAACAGTGGATATGAAGCAAGCAATATTAGCACAGAAATTGTCAAGATGAAGGAAAGAATGTGGGTTTCTTCTATTCTGCTCTTCTCTGTGACCACTTGAGGATTTTGTGTTTAGAATTTTGAAGCCTCTGGAATAGGCTTTGAAGAAATTAATCAAGGATAGTATGGTAATTTCTGGTTATTGTCAAATGGATTTTAACTAATCTCTGCCAAAGTTATATGTATATTAGGGACTTTTTCTAACCACTTGCATACATGCTAATTCAGGTGAGGGAAACTTTTAGAAATTAAAATTAATAAAAATTTAAGAGTGAATATAGATTGAAAATTCTAATCATCTTTTAGTGGGATGTGAATATATGAAGTTATTGACAAATTTGTGGAAATTATGGCTAGTAAAAAGAAACTAATGCTATTTTTATTTTTTATTATATTATTATTAATATGTGTATTCCCTGTAAAAAATTAATAGTAATAGTGTCTATTTTTGTACTGATTTGAATATATAAAATAGTAAGAAATTTTGACTGTTTATTTTTATTTCTTTTTTCATGATTATCACTGAAAATAATTTTGTTACATAGAGAAGTGAGGTAAAATATGACCCATTTTTCACATCCGTTATTCTAGGTATGACAGAAAAACACAATCACTCTTTCTTTAAAACATTTCCAATCACATACACATATTTGTTCTTGATCATGGCCAGATTTTTAGTTTTCAAATCTATAGAAAAAAGTTGACATTATTCAAATAATTATGATTAATTATTATGTTGTACTGTTCAACATACTAGAATAAAAACATGTCTGTAGAAGTGGGGCCTACTTCCATTTCTTCCTGCTGCATTATAAACATAATGAATACTCATTTTAATCATCCAAATAATGGTTTCATGAATTTCTCACATACTATGTTATTTCCTGTTTTGTCAATAGTTTTTTATTAAAATGACAAAAATCTCCAAGTGTTGAGACTTCATCTGATCAGATCATTTTTCAGTTCTGAAATTTGCTGCACATAAATGTATTATTTATGTATAAAGAAAAAGTGATGATCAAATTATTAAGAATAAAAGCAGCAAGTAAGTTCCCTAAATACTCGAAATTATCCATGAAAAAATTGTTCATGCTTTTTATACTGACACGTAAAGTTAGTTATCCTTCAAGGGACATTCTTATCTACTTGTTTGATTAGGTGACACCATCTAATGTTGCAGCAAATTGTAAAATTCAATTCTCCTTTTCCCATTCCACTAACATAGGAGGAAAATACACAGCCTTCTCTTTTTTCAAATGGTTAGTTTCCTCCATTCTTACTCATTGCTAGGGGATTAAGTGGAGCTCTAATATTTTGTTTCAGCTTCTGCCTATGTGTTGGTAGAATCTATTACACACTTTTCTGTTGCATGAGGGGAAGAAAAGGAAGAAAAACTCCTTTGGGCATTTATCCTGTAAGCCTGTTATACAGAAAGAGCTCAGTGAATATTTGTGGACTGGATAAATGAGTATAGCAAGATAATGTGTTTTTAAGAATAACTGTATTGGTTGCCATGCTCACTATTATTCTGACCACCTTTGCATCTTCTCAGGATGTAATCTAGGATGAATACAACAAGCCAAGAAGCTGCCAAAAGCATGTCCCTGCAAGTCCACTCACTTCTCTTTTCTCACCTCAGTCTACCTTAAGCAATAGTTTTTGGACCTGTCAGGTTCCCGGCAAGAAACAGATGGAGCACTCAAATTTAGATAATTTGAGAAGGTTTTTATAAAAGGGCTATTGGCAAATGAATGATTTGAAAATGTACACGTTAATGCAATTATTCAAATATACTTCGGTTATATATATTACAAGAATTCTATATTTTCAATATTTTATATGTAAAAAATACAAATTGAATAATCTTTAATTTGCTAAATAATTTTAGATTTCAGGAAATGGTTTAGCAAAGAGTTTCTTTAAAAGAATAGAAATGATTTATGAACCTCACAGGCATGGCAATGAGTAAATGAGGTCATCTGTGTATGAAATTGCTTGGAAACTGAATGTTTTAAATTTAAGGTTAAGGTGAGAATGTAGCATATTACTACTAGCATTTAAAAGGTAAGAATGTGGAGTATTATTACGGGTATTTAAGAGGTAAAGCTATATTTCTTTCTTTCTTTCTTTTTTTTTTTTTTTTTTGAGACGGAGTCTTGCTCTGTTACCCAAGCTGGAATGCAGCGATCTCGGCTCACTGCAAACTCCGCCTCCCAGGTTCCCACCATTCTCCTGCCTCAGCCTCCCGAGTAGCTGGGACTACAGGTGCCCTCCACCTCGCTCGGCTAGTTTTTTTGTATTTTTTAGTAGAGACGGGGTTTCACCGTGTTAGCCAGGATGGTCTCGATCTCCTGACCTCGTGATCTGCCCACCTCAGCCTCCCAAAGTGCTGGGATTACAGGTGTGAGCCATCGCGTCCGGCCGAGGTAAAGATATATTTCAAAAAATATTAATTCACATACAACTCTTGAGGAACATACATTGACATACATAGGTAAAATCAGCTAGCTAATTTTCTTTTGCATATCTGCCAACAGTGTCATATCCATGCTTAGAGGTTAGATAATATTTGAAACGTAGCACTTTTTCAAGGATTATTTTCATTATTTTGGTTCAATAATCATATCCTTTGTTTCAAATTAATTTTATTTACTTGGCTTGTGGATAATACATGCAACATATTGACTACTTACTCTTATTTAACAGGACAAGAATTTGAAGCACGATTTTAACAATGTATATAATTCTCCATGTCAATTGGAACTGAACTAAATCAGTCAATCACAAATATAAGTCACAAAAAATATTCTGGCACTTGAGACAGCAAACTGTATGTCACACAAATTGCCCCATGTAATTCCAGAGAGAGTGTTCATCTGCTCAAGTATTATCATGGAGGTATTCCAGGTTGCACTTCCTACCTCTCAGCCCAGTAAGACATTTGCCAAGCAGGGGGTAGGGATTTCACTTCAAATGCAGGGAGTTGTCAATGAAAACTCAGAGGGTGGCCAGATACAACAGTGTATTAGGGCAAAGCTGAAGCATTCTTGGAAATGAAATCCATTTCTGAGGTGCAATGTCACATTTTGATATTATTTTTCATTTTTATTATCAAAAAGGAGCTCTTCCCTTCTGTTTCATTTACTTGTGATTTTCCAAAGACAACTTAATGTGAAAACAAGAAAGGGTAAAGAAAAGACACTTAATGAAGCTTAGGTCTACAAAGTAGACTATTTGCCTGTATTTTCCAGAGGTATGGAGACAAGTTCAATTTATACCTGTAAAGGCGTGTTGTAATTGGAAATGTTTCAAAAGCTAGGTCTCACCTGAATCCCAGAGGCACACTGTGTTTATAGAGAGTGCCGCATGCTCTGCTCTCATTTATAAACTTGGCAATTTCTTTTAACAGAAAAGTAGGCAAAGAGGCAGGTGTATCAATCCGATTGCCTGGAGTTTATTTAAATAGTCTATTTACTTTTCTGTTGAGTGTAATAAAAAGTATTTACCACAGCATATGCCACATGACAGGGCACTTCTGAATTTTTGGAAAATCTTATGTTGCAAGAAGACAGACTTTGGGAACTAAATCTTCATTAAAGCTGTGATTTAATTTAACTAGCAGATTCCGTCAGCGTACAAGCAGTCTCAATTAAAGCTGGATGAAAGCTTTTTATTAGCTTGTCTCTTTAGATTTCAAAGAAATAGTATCTTTCTACTGCCACCCTCACATATATTAGCATTAAATAATTTGAGTTTCAACTTAGCATCAATATTGTTGAGAAGGTGATTCTTTTCGAGTAATTCATTCAGCTCTCATAAATCATAAACACACATTTTAGTGGTAGAGAACAATTTGGCTGACATATTTCTGTGCAAAAGGCTGTGGCCTGATAACGATGCAGTCGGACAGTGGGCTTCAAGCATCATTTGAATCTACTATACTAAGGCAATAAAGTATTTTCATTTTAGGATGACAGGGTTGCACATCTTCCATGCTGTGCCTCACCTGGTTGTTGTTATCTCAAACCCCTTTATTCTATAACAAATTATGGCAAATGGAAAGGGCTTTACAGTGATGACATGTAGATAATATCTCCTGATAATAAGGATGTAACACTTGCTGCCACAACAAATGTACTGCCTGCTGGCATTTTTTATATGATGTTGCCTGCCGTTTTTCTCATTGCCCTTAGATGCAGGAGGCTTTCATATATGGTCTGACAGGTGGTCGAAGATAATCCATCCTGTGAAGCACTTTTAATGTGAAGAATACATCATCTATCATATGTAAACTTGGATTGGTTTCATTCTCCTTTTCTTATTCCTGGTATAATTAATCTCCTACAATTAACAATGTGTCAGATCAATCATTGACTTTTAATCAGGATAATTTACCACCTTAAAACAAGATTAAAACTGATTTTTGAGCCCATGAGTTAAAGACTCAACTTCAATAAGTTTAAGGCGATCTCAAAGACCACGGAAATATTGTTACGGTATTAAAGTGACTCTGTGTTCTGTTTTAACCACACATGGGAGCGCTCTGTAGCTCTGGATATCCTTCCAGAGGAGGAATAGTGCCTGAGACCTGGCTCCATCACTTTCTGGCAACCTTTGAGGGAGGCACAGACAAATGGTGGAAGCGATGGAGGATAGAGACACAGCATATCAAGGTTTTGTTTGAGTCAGACAAAAGCCAGAGTTTGATCAGCAAATCACAGACTGGAACAAATCCCATTTGTGTCATGTGGAAATGAAAGGGAGAAAGCAAACAGATGAGGCTAAAACTTAACCCCAAATGCCTGTATCGACTGTAGGTTTTCACTGAGTTAATTTGAGATGGGATAGGATGTGAGATATTTGGGCCCGATAAGATGACCACTAGATTCAGATATCATCTATGAAATTCTATATGGTCACTGTCAGACTGTTGTTCGTGTGTATGTATACACACATGTAAGTGTCTGTGCATATGTGTGTATGTGATCCTTTTTGCATATGTAGCTAATGGAAAAATTTATAACCGTGTTTTGGGAGAAGTTTTGAAATTTATGCAGGTTTGTTTTGAATATTCCAGTGACTGCTGGACAAGCTGAGCTAAATTATATTGGCTAAAAAAATCTGGGCATTTTGAGCAGATGGTTAGTTTCTTTATATTAAACAGTTTTCCACCCCAAAAAGCAGTCAGTCAAACTTCCTGATGGCACTTTGCTAGGTATGCCATTTCTGATGCGGCATAGGCAAAATGGAACTGGAAAAAAATATATCTTTGTACATGGGCAGCCCTTTTTGGGTTAATACAGAGCTGCCACTGGAGGGAGGGAGTGGAACTCATTAGCTTGTCTACCTCTATTTAGACTCACATTAAGCTTCTATAAAATATTCAGCTCACACATTATTCTGACTGTCTCATGTGGTGCAAAAATTAGATATTGCTGACCTGGTACTACTTGATAAGGCAGTATCAGCCCTAAGTAACATCCTTAATGCTGATTTTTGTGTAAGCAGTCAATTGACAAGCCTAGACATCTGAACAGTTGAGTGCTAGCAATAGCTACCTGTTGATTTGATTTGATTTTGTCTTATTTTGCCTTACGACTTTATTTAAAAATTTTTCTTTTGCTTTATCTTTTATCTTTTCCCCAAATGACCTTTACAGTATGTCTTTTTTTGATAAGAATAAGCAGCTACTTAGACTGAATGTTTTGTACTTTTTTCTGACATAAACTCAGAGGACTAAGATTATATTTTAAGATCAATCTTCTAAGTCTTTATAATTATTTGATTCCAGAACAGGAATACATGTCCTATGAACATGTAATTTATGAGCCACCTCCACAAGAAATCAGGCAATGGTATAGCTTGCATCTGGAAGCTGCACCCTAAAGTGTGGTGGTATCAATTGGGAAAGGTTGGATATAGAGGACATTTAAATTTGACAGGCATCAACTTATCAAGAGACAGAGTCCATCACTGGGACTATGCCCAGTTCCATTCCTGAGATACCATTGTGGGGCAAATCAATTTCAATCATCTATTTTTAGATTTGGAATGCATTTTCACACACAATGGTGTTTTAAATCAGCATTTTCAAAACTGATCTAGACATTTTGAGCTTAAAAATTCACTATGATAATTTTTATGTTTGTATTTATGTCAACAAAAATCTAAATATATTACAATAAAATATGGGCAGCTAATTATGATGCCTACATTTTTGTTTGCATTTGTGATTGTTTTGGTACCATACATTGCATCTTAATTGACTCGGACTTATCATGTTCCATCCATACCAAATGAAGGAAAAGAATTTCAAAATGTGCTTTACCAATAATGATTTGAAATGTTCAGAAAAATGACATGGGGAACTTGAGTCATCATTTAGTACATAAACATATATAGAACTATATAGCACCATATTTATGTCCGAAGGGCAGTATGGTTTCATGTAAAGAGCATCATTTGTCACTTTAAGTTAGAGCTAGTTTAGATTCAGTTGTCATTGTTGATTTGTTTTTATTTAATCTGTTATTTTTGATTTTTAACCACTATATTCTATGTTAAAATTAATTCAGTTTTATATTTATAGATGGTTAAGTAGAAGGTGACTAAGAAATATTTTAGCTCAATCCTGTGAGTTTGAAAGACTTTGCTTTTCTTTAAGACTTTCCATATATTATTCACATTTGAGAAAAACTGTTCTAGATGACATTTAAATGGTAAGATACTTCAAATATATTTTGGCATAAGTAGGCATTTGAGGATGATGCTAAAGCTCTAAGCACTATTTGGAACACTGTTTCTATGGGAAAATAATGTTGGAAACTTTTCTGTTAGCACTGATGAAAACACAATAGGCAATATTCTGTTTGTTTTTATCCAATCCAAAATACTTAAATATTTTCTAAAAATTATGAAAGAGGAGGTGGCTGTTCCCAGTCATCCTTACTGACTTAAAAAAAAAAAAAAAAAAAAAAAAAAAAAAAAGCAATGCCCTTAAATTGAAAAAGCCCAAATGAAGAGTTTGGAGGGCACAGGGCAGGTCGGAAAGAAAGAAGAAAAAAACAAAGATTCTTTCTTAATGGCATCAACTGTGTCATGATGTAAAAAGCTAACATTCTCATCATTGTAGTAAACAATGGCATTATTTTGCACATGGAAGGACAACGATTTCTATATAGCATAAATCATTGTAAAGAGAAATATATTAAATCTAGTTTCATAAATTTATTTTTACATTCTGTATTTTCTACAAAGTTAAATAGGCAAATCTCATGGGTGGAAAAAATGATGAGCCCTTTGCTTAATTGCAATAACAATTTCTTTTCCTACAGTCCTCACTAACATTGTTCTACTATTCAGGAACACATAGTGAATTTGACCCGCAGTCATATTTTCCCCAAATTTTAAATAAGAAATTCACAAATAAGTAAACCAAATCAAAAGGTAATAAGTCTTCTTAATGAAATATATATCTACATATGTATTTTCTTTCTGTCCCAAGTTGATACAGAGCTTCAGTGGCAATAGGGGTTTTGTGTCTGTTGCTATAATCTCACTTCTCTGAGAGAATATTTACTGCCTGACTGCTAGATCATGGAGCCATATATCTCATAGACTCAACTTTTGCACACAGCTCATGTTGACTCCAACTACTATCTAACCAGGATGTTTTTTATTACCAAATAACATCCAAAGGCCTATATTTCTTTGCTAAATGTTTACTTCATTTCATTTATTTTTAATGAGTCTTGTCTGTATGTGTTTGTTCAAATTAGATAGATCAAAATTAAGTTAAGCTTTTTTTTTTTAATTTTCTTTTCTTTTTTTTTTTTTTTTTTTTTTTTTTTTGAGATGGGGGTTTCATTCTTGCTGCCCAGGCTGGAGTGCAATGGCGCGACCTCAGCTCACTGCAACCTCCGCCTCCCAAGTTCAGGTGATTCTCTTGCCTCAGCCTCCCGAGTAGCTGGGATTACAGGCATGCACCACCACGCCCAGCTAATTTTATATTTATAGTAGAGACGGAGTCTCTCCATATTGGTCAGGCTGGTCTCAAACTCCCAACCTCAGATTATCTGCCTGCCTCAGCCTCCCAAGGTACTGGGATTACAGGCATGAGCCACAGTGCCCAGCATAAATTAGGCTTTCTTAATGAATATATAGGTGGTTATAAAGTTTATGATAGTTAGCATCATTGACCACCTACATTAGATCTAGATAAGCTCATTTAGAATATCCTCTTGTTGATTTGTGTATTCCTCATGGTTACCAGCATAGCTTCCTTCATGGTTTTACTGCTTCCTAAGCTATATCTATGTACAACTATGAGTACATCACTGTGACGTAATCTTAGTAGTGTCTTACAGCTGGTTTGTGACAATTAAAACAGTATTTATTTGAAAAGCACTGCAAGGTGTCTTAGTGTGGGATCACCTGGTAGCCCACTCTGCCACAGGAAGGAATGGAAGGAGGGAGTGGGTAGGGCAGGCAGGAAGAAAGGGAGGGAGAACTTTTATGATTTAGAGGCAGTTTTGAGACTTGGACAATTCTTGTATGTATGTTTTTTTTTTTTTTTAATGTAAGTAATTGTTCAGGAAATACAAATACAGGCACAAATCCTAACATCTGTTAACAAATTGCCTTCATAAACGTGGCACTTTTGTTAAATCACATGGGCTTCTTTAATCAAGATGCATTTTATTTCTGAGTTACGGCCAATGTAATTTGTAAAGGTAATGATATATGTTATTCAGATTCCATTACAAAGATCTTTCATGAAGGTATAAAGGTCTAATTATAACCACTGAAAGGTAGACTGAGAACACATTCATTGATAAGTACTTCTTGAGAAGAGAGGTCCATTAAAACAAAAAGAAAAAGAAAAAGTGAGAAAGAGAAAGAGAGAAGAAGGGAAGGGAGAAAGGCAGGATTTTTAAATCTTTCATTGTAATACAGATGACCAAGATATTTTGGCTCTGGGCTTCTAAGTCATGTTTTATTTTCATTGCTACTTACTGGTTCATTCAAAGTAAACAGAGTACCAAATATACTTTAAATGGTTGTATGTATTTTGAAATCTACATACAAGGTAAACGGAGTAGTTTTAGTACCAACCATCTCAAATGATTTTTGTCCAGTGGAAAACCCTACAAAGTGAATACTCCATGGCTTGCGTCCTGATTTTATCACTTCATCCATTTGGCAGTAGCTAGAAAAGAGTGCCTTCTTAGCTCAGGCATTTTCTATTTCTCAAAGTTTGAAATTTTCCTTAAAAATTTAGTCTACAAATTATAAAATAAGGAAGTATGTAAAAAATCAGTGGTGGCTCACTCCCGTAATCCCAGCACTTTGGGAAGCCAAGGCGGGTGAATCACCTAAGGTCAGGGGTTCAAGACCAGCCTGACCAACATGGTGAAACCCCATCTCTACTAAAAATACAAAAATTAGCCAGGTGTGGTGCCGCACGCCCGTAATCCCAAGTACTTGGGAGGTTGAGGCGAGAGAATCACTTGAATCCAGGAGGTGGAAGTTGCAATGAGCCAAGATCGTGCCCTTTCACTCCAGACAGGGCCAAAAGAGTGAAACTCTGTCTCAAAAAAATCACCTGTCCAAACTGACACCTTAGTGAATTCCATGTCTAATAGATGACATAGTTTTTATTTAAAATAAAAAAAAAATATTTTCAAAATTTCTTAACTAGGAATTAGAGAAAATGAGTCACAAGGTTTAAATAGATCCATTTGGAACATGACAAAAAGGTTTAAGAAATTGTGTCTACAATAGTAGTTTCAATAATAAAATTGTGACAAAAAATATGAATTAAGATGAAAACATTTCTTCCAATCACGAAAGCAAATGAACCAGAAAACCTATAGCTCAAATTATCACATAATGAAGCTCAGATTGCCATGTCAAAGTGGTGGTAAATTTCTTAATTTACATGCAAATTTCACATATATGTGAATTTCTCCAAACTTTAACATAACTGTAAAATTCTCATTTTTATTAAACTTTTTAGCATCTGGGAAATAGAGAATGCTGAATGGTGAGTCAAGAGAAAGACTCTTCACCATTTTGACCTCTGTAATCTACAAGTTACTTTTTTTCTCAACTTGTTTATTCATCTGTAAAATCGGTATCATAAACCTTCCCTCCAGGGTTAGTGTGAATATTTAATTAATTAATGAGTATAAAAGTGAAGTGTAACTTGTAGAATATGTAAATATGTAGGAAATATTACTATTAAATTTCCACTTTAACCTCTTTTCACAGCTATTCCTTTATAGGGATTAGACTTGGAAGCTTCAATGCATTATTTTGTAAAAGATGAATGTGCATATCACATGATCATATATAACTCTCTTCATATAGATTTAATTTCTTAATGCTAGAATTCTGTTTTTTAAAAAAATTTCCACTTAATGTGAAGAAAAAAGGGTCTATCCATATATTTTTGTTCACATCTTATTTCAATCAAGTTAAATCATCACTCTGATTTCTTGGCTAAAATATTGGATCCCAAATATGCATTTAATATAATTTTTAATATATTTAACCTTTATTGAAAAAACTTTCTTGTTGAGTCTATAATTTTTTTCTTGGCTTCTTTCATCATGTTTTGTATTCAATCGTTCATTCTTTGTTATGTTTATTTCCAGTGGAATAATTTATATATCTGAAATACAGTTATTAGAGATCTTAGCATGTCCTAGTAATCATTTGTTTTGATGATGTTTTTTAGTTATGCTTAATACATAGCTTTCCCAGACTGATGATTTTTATATGAATATTAACATTTTTTAGAATGATAAACTTACAGATGAGTGTTGTTTTATTTTTTGGATCAGCCGTATACAAAAACACACTGTACCTAAGGTCACCTATTTAGAAATTATGTCTTGATATGTCTGTAGAATAACACAGAAAAAAATATCCAAGTATTATGAGGTGAAAAGTGATGAGAAATTGAAAGTATTCTGTCTGATCCATTCAAACCTTTGTATCCTAATGCTTATTAATATGAGGGAATAGCAGATATATACCTAACTACAGAGGGAGAAATGTTTGCAAAATATTGATTGCTTAGATGCATAAAATGCTTTGGGCTTTCTACTAAGTAACATTAATATCAACGTTACTCTATTTATCCTTACTTTATAATACAACATTCTAACATTAAGAAATCTTTGTAGGTTTATTGACAAAGACTACAGATAAGGATTTTATTTTATTTTAATTGGTAGTATTCTATGAGGAGTATACATAAAATCTTACCTTGTTTCATTGCTTTTATTAATTTGTAGGTATGTACATACAACCTTTGCTTAAGGTTAATATGTAGGCACATGTGACAAACGGAGGAATGTATGAGTGAAGAACAAAAATTTGGAGATAAGAGAATGTTGTTGACATTCTGTATTTGTAAATTATTAGATAAGGAGCATATTTTTCTCACATACACCCCTTGCTTAATACACATTATTCTTACACAACCAGCTGCCTAAAATGTTTACCGCCAAATAGTTGATTGTACAGGGAAATTCATTTATCTTTGAAACCTTTCTTTCTCTCCGCTTTTTCCAATGCATTTCCACCCAGCACTTCTTGATGGTTATGCCTTCTATTTTCTTTTTCATTTGACAAAAGTTGTTTCCAAAAAAAAAAGGAAAAGAAAACAAGAGGTAGAGTTTCTGTGAATATTTCATCTAATGGCATGTTATAAAGTGGAGAAGGTTAGACCTCAAGAGAGGTAATCTTTGCCTTGAGACGCTCAAATAAAAAGTAGGTTATTATTCGTTTAAAATGGCTGTTCAGACCCTGGCTTTTTAGCCTGATCTAAAGCTAGGTGATTGAAAGAATAGGTGCAAGGTTATATGACTACTTGCAGAGAAAATCCCATAGCCAGCATTTTGTAATAGTGCATAAACAATAATCTTCATTGCTAAATGAATAACTAGTGGCTTCATAGAAAACTTGGTGTGGTATTTTGTGAACAGATTCCCATAGGTTTCATAAATATCCTGCAAAGCACAAGCGAAATGTAAGAATATGATAGAATCAGATACTTGGAGGGTCAGTATGATGTTTTTCCTATTTATCATTGCACGTTATTACATAATCAATTTAGCATTAGCAAACCGTATTGATAGTCGGTACCATATAAATAATTGCCTGTTGGTGCCCTGGTGTTCTTATGTGTATATTCATGAAAAACAGTCATGGTTGAGTTGACAATTGTATGGTTCATGCAATAAATAGCTGAGTAAAAAGCATTATGCTTACTGCCATTCACCAACATGTTTTGACAATGATATATACTTGTAGACATGTGATTAGTTGATAGGACATTTTTTGGTTAGTATGTGAGAGCCAATGAGAACATTTAATTTCAGTTCACATATATATGTATTGTGTGCTTACCTGTGACAGCCACTGTGCTAAGTGCTCAAAGTACAGCATAAGAAATGTAGACACTGCTGCTGATATCTGGGAGCTTACAGAGCAGTGGAGTAGTGTTTTCAGGAAAAAGCAATTGAAATTGCAAATGCCATGAATTATATATGACCACCTAGACTATAGGAAGTTTTCAAAGAAAGTTAACATCTAAAATAAGATAGATATAAATGATGACTTGGAATTAGCCAGATTAAGCGGACAGAGACTAGCTAGAGATATAGATGGGTGGGGAATGAAAAGCTACAAGGAATAAGTGCCCGGTAGAGGCATTCTATTGTTCACATATCCGGGGTGGGAGGAGGAAAGATAATGGCATTGTCACAGTGTGATACAGTTCCACTAACTAAAGAGCGCATGATAGGCTAATGACGTGAAACAAATCTGCTGCAACATTCAGCAGATTTCTTACTAAATGGTCAATTTCTTGAGTTCTGATTTATACTTTTTTACTTTTTCAAGGACAAGCATAGTGTCCTGCTTCATTATTATTTAGGGATTGTTTACATTTAGAAGAGATCGGGCGCGTTCAGGGTGGTATGGCCGTAGACTGTTTACATTTAGATAAGGCTACAGTAATTTAAGTTTGGCATGCCTTCTTTACAACATAATGACAAATAATTAATGTTCATGGGACTAATAATGATTATGCAAAGTGTGATAGTCACTGTGCTAAACCCTGGAGATAAGACGATATTAAACATGGTCTATGCTCTTTAGTAACTTATAAACTATACAATATATAGAGGCCTAATCCTTCCTATTCTTTAATGCTTGCAAACATTTCCAAACAAACCATTGTAGGTATACTTACAATTAGGAGAACTATACCCCTGTTCTATCTCCTGAGTCTCATTTTTACTTCTTTAAGTCCTTTCCATTCATTTACGATCATTCTCTAGAAAATCACATGAGTTCAGAAGGAGAAACATGGTGAGTTTGCAAATCATTTGAATGCTGATACTCTTTGTCATAATTTCAGAACTGAGTTTAGAAACAGCATTCTTATCAATACAATGTCTTCTTACATGATTCTGGGAATAATATTTATCTCCTCTGAGGTAATTTTCCTGTTGGTTTCTTCCATTTTTTCTCTTTTATGCTACAGTTAAAAAAAAAAAAAAAAACAACATATTAATGCTTACTCATGCATTATTATGTAGAGTGGAAAATAGAGTTGCAGGAACTTTTGGTATCTGTGTACATGGGAATAAATTGGAAGGCTTTGACAGGGAAATAAGCATTATACAATAATCTCTAGAAATTCTATGTTGAGAGAGGCTCTATTCTGGGCTACCCCAAACACACTGGTTTTTGTAGTATTTTCCAGGTTATTCAATTATTATACATTTTAAAATTTCCTTCCAGTTAAATGCTTAAGTTCCCCCCAGCTCCCTGAAGAAAATACCCCTGGCTGGTTGTCTGTTAACAGCTCTGCATGTATACAGTATATGAAAGTGGAATTGAAGGGTAAAATAGTCATCCTTCAACACTTTTCCTGATTCCCAACCTCACTTTTCACTCCTATCCTCCAACCTACTTCCAGCTTCTAAATTCCCGAACGCTGTCATTCTGTCAGGTCAGCAAACTCTCTCCTCTGCTCTAGTCCCCTCTCCTCAGGCTTTCATCTCACCTTTCTTCACTTGGTTTCATCTCCCCATATTCTTGAATATGCTTTTCATCTTTTAGAATGTTGTGAAATTTTCTTGTCTGTGGAAGGTATTTCATCCATATTTTCCCCTGTTATCAGTCAATAGTTTTTGGTTTTGTTTTTCTTGATTCTCAGTTAAAGAGTACATCTTCTCAGAAACAGAAGTACAAGGAGTACATTGAGCCCTGATGAAAATGCAGGGACATTGATTCAGGTCTCTCCCAGCAAAGCAGATGGGCTTGAAAACTGTTGCACAGTATTTGTGCTGATGTGCTGCTTAAGGCTTCTTCCAGACTGTAGAACCTCAATATTTTCTACCAACTTGCACCTTCCTAGTCACACTTCTCAGGTCGCATATTGAACTGGAAGCTGGCATAGAGTTTTCGGAAAATATAAACAAGAATGTTCAATGTTTAACTGGGAAATAGCAATATCATTCTCTTTTGAAACATAATGTAAACCATATTCTGCTGTTCCTGAGGACGCTTCCTATCTGTATACTTGATGAGAGTAAATTAGGTGAACATTTTGACCATTTTAGGCAAAGTCCATATAATTCCTGATAAGAGTGATTCCACCCTCATGGGAAGGAGGACATTTTGAATTTTCAAAATCATCATTTCAGAGTGGACTAAATTTGCAATTTATGATATTAACAGAATTTTTAAAATCTCATGATGCAGAGATAGGAAGGTGGTAAGAGGGAATCCATCTTTGATTTTTGACAGGTATTTTACCAGAACTCTTTGCTGTTGCTGTAAATCAAGCTTAAATTCTGATTCTTTCATAGTTTTTGGTTTTGTTTGGTTCTGTCTGAGAAAGCAGCCTGCTCGTGAAAGAACAATCCACAATCAGGGTTCAGTCAGGGTTTTGGTAGCTTCAACTAATTCCCATGGCAAGCATAACTAATTGTGAAGATGGCTTTGTGAGAATAGGTGGTGATCAATATTTGTGGACAAGAATTCTTAGTGAAATCACTCAACTCTAGGCAAAGCTACAATTTAACATTTCTATTGAAGTGCATCCCATTTAGAAGTACCTCAGACGGATGGTAAAACTAAATATAACTATGTCTTCTAGTATGTAACAGTCCTGTCATTCATCCAGTGTCCTGCATTCAACTTAATTGTTTCATATATATGTGTTCCTGGCACCTGAAAGACGCATTTTTTTCCATAAAATGATAAATATAGTTGTCAGCAATGATTTTGTACTGAGAGCAGTAAATGGTGAAGACAACACAGTGTCACAGGAGAAGCCCTGAGATACAGGAATAGCACATGATAAGCAAAGGGAGGTCTACAAATTATGGCAGTCCTAAGTCTGACCATGGAATGCCGTTCCTGTTCATTCCAACCAGAGATGCAATTTTACATAGACAAAAATCAACTATTCTGGACTGGGCACGGTGGCTCAGGCCTGCAATCCCAGCACTTTGGGAGCCCAAGACTGGCTGATTATTTGACGTCAGGAGTTTCAGACCAGCCTGGCCAACATTGTGAAACCCCCTTTCTACTAAAGATACAAAAATTAGCCAGGCATGGTGACACATGCCTGTAATCCCAGCTACTAGGGATGCTGAAGTAGTAGAATCACTTGAACCTGGGAGTGGAGGTTGCACTGAGCCAGGATCCCACCACTGCACTCCAGTTTGGGTGACAGAGCAAGACTCTGTCAAAGAAAAACAAACCAAAAAAAAAGAAAAAGGAAAGAAGAATCAACAATCGCCTCACACATACACACAAAATAAATAATAAAAAGTGATTCAGTGATGTCAACCAACTTCTGTACAAGAAACAACAGCTAGCATCGACTATGTACCAATATTAGCACTATCAAATTCAACAATTTAAGGATAAAGGCAGAATGTATAGAAGGAATGAAAGCAAAAGTACAGTACTCTAGTAGTTGAAGGAAAAAAAAAAGGTGAGTAAGTAATGGCTATTAAATAAAGGAATCTTAAAAATAATTTGACTTATTTTAAATGTTACTCTTTCACTATGTTCAGATATATATATTCGGCAGATGTACTTGGAGCTATCCCTGCTTGGCCTGAATTCCAAGGACAGTGTATTTAGATATCAGGAGATTTCTATCCCAAAAGTAGCTTTACTATAATGCATTCAGCCTTCAAGGTCCATGGAATAAAGTCTTATCAGAGCTAAGGTATTTATGAAGATGAAATATGTAGGGAGTGTTACTTATTACACATGGCTACAAGAGATGGATTTCTTTTTTATGTCAAAATGAATTTAACTCATTCATTTTCAGTGTTGCATCTCAGAAAATCATGAGTATAACTTTTAAAAGTGTAAACATTTTGTATGCTGCTAACATGTTTGGCTTTTTTTTCTTCAGAAAAATATAATGGAAATGCCCTTCCCAAGGGGAAAAATGCTAACAATTTAAAAAATAAAGTCGTAGTCTTACCCACTTAACCTTTACATTTCTATCATTATAGGCATGAATGCAGGAACATTCAGATACTATCCAATGCTTAGGTAATAGTGATTACCAGCCTGCATATTCCAGTGACCTTCTAAATATTTGGCCTGATGTCCTCACATAAATTTTCCAGAGAGTTTTTAGAGGTTTTCTTCTCATCTTTAATTGGGATAAAGCTTCAGTCTCTTTCTCTTCTCCTGTTAGATCAACTTTTCCCTTATTTGCTGATCTACAGAAGTTGATTGCTTGTTACTGAAACTCATTAACCTGGAAACCAGAGCACATATCTTCATCAATGGCAGTTTCTTGCAACTGTGACTCTTCTTTACTATGAAACCATGGAACATGTAGCCCTATCCTTACTTTTATTTACCACAAGCTTTCAGTTTTTCCCTTGGCCTGGATTGGTTCTACATTCTTTCATCTAAATAAGTGTACCAATGAATTGGGAAAGTCGAATAAATTGAGAAAATTTTCTCCTGTCCTCTAGGTTTTCAAATTTCATCTCAAATTGAAACTCACTCACTGTGCCTGCACATGTTCACTTGGTCACAGACCTGTCACCTGACTGTAATCATGCTTTATCATTCATGCTGCAGGATTCTCCCTTAGACACTCTCATTTACTGGCAATACTTTCTCTGCCAAAAGTGCACCACCACCACACCAGCACCTCTTCAAGGTCTGCTCATTCCACAGCGTTTCTTTTTTGTTGTTGTTGTTTAAAAAAAGGACACCATCGGTTGCTTACACGATGAGAAGGAAGAGCTTATGTCACTTCTTCTGTCTTTACATTTTTTGTATCATGTATGTATTCTTTCCCCCATTTAAACAATTCTCAATTTTAGCAATAGACTCTGTATCAGTCACGCCCCAATGCCCATAGCAATTCCTACATCAGTAGCCCATCTCTAGTAAGAAAAAAAAGCCTGCAATCATTCTTTATGAATCTGCTTTGTAATTTTCTGTTATCTACTCTCTTTCATACTGTATGAGAAATTTCACTTATACCAAAATGAACCAGGCTGCTATTATTGCCAATTTAAAAGCAATATTCTGATATAGTTCATAAAAGTATATTTCATAAGCACATCACAATTTAAATATTTAATATGAAACCTTAATATCAATTCATAAGCATATAACAATTTGAATATTTAATATGAATACTTCACATCGACCTGAATTGATAATGAGATATCTACCATAGCATAACACATTGACCTTGTAAAATATATCAACTGCCTCCTCTGAGCCAATCAATCCATCCAAATACATTTACAGGTAAATTTTGTTTTCTAGTGAATCACTTTTCAGCTGATTTCCTATTCACCAAGTTAGTGTGACCTCAAAGATAATTTGCTTTATCTTATAAACATTAAGATACTTTATGCAGCATGAGGCTGCAAACAGAATGTAGGGGTAATAATGTCCTCTTCTGTGAGGGCAGTTTGAGGAAGATTATCCACATCTGCTCATTCATAGTGACTTTTAGTTATGACATTCCAGATAAATGTTAAATATGTTCAGACATTGTCAACTGACACCATTTTAGCATGAGTTTGTTTAAATGATTATTCTGAGATAAAATCGAGGAAATACAGAGAAAATATATTTTCTTATATAACGTATGGCAGGTTGGTAAGAAAGGACGAAAGAGATAATAAAATTACAGTGTGGCAAGGTGACTACAGCCTCACTATAGCAAATATTTTGTTTGGTAAATACTTCCTAATATGTCCTATCGTGGGCTCTTTAGATCTCTAACATTTCTTAGATCTAGAAAAAGTACTTTGATATCATTGTATTTTTCTTTTTTTCTTTTTGGAGACAGGATCTTCCTCTATCAGCCAGGCTGAAGTTCAGTGGTGTGATCAAGACTCACTACAGTCTTGACTTCTGGGCTTAAGCAATCCTCCTGCCTCAGCCTCGCAAGTAGCTGGGACTACAGGCACGTGCCACCATGCCTGGCTATTATTTTTATTTTTATTTTTTTGTAGAGACAGAGTTTTTCTCTGTTGTCCAGGCTAGTCTGAAACCCCTGGCCTCAAGGGATCCTCCCCCCGTGCCACCTGAAGTGCTGAGATTACAAGTGTGAGCAACCACACCCAGCCTACTGTACATTTTTAAAGTTGATAAAGACTCAGATAGGGTTCCCGTTATTACAAATGCAAAATACAAATGTTTAAATATAAAATTTGTAAGTGAAAAACAATTTGGTTGTTTGAAATTGCAAGTAGTCAGTTTTCTTCCTTTAATGACAATTACATCTTTAGGTACATAGGATAAAAAAGGATCAACTTGGATTTAGTAGTAAAATACATTATCCATGGGTACTGATATTATATTGTTGTTGTCTTCTTTTAACCAGCCCCAAGTAACTACTGGCTTGGAGAATGTTGATATTAAAAATAATTCAGTCTTCTTGTTTCATCATATCATCATCATACTTTTTAAATTTAATTCTTTTTTTGTTTGTTTTTTTTTTTTTCCAGAGATGGGATCTCACTGTGTCACCCAAGCTAAAGTGCAGCAGCACAGTCATGGCTGACTGCAGTCTTGATCTCCTAGGCTCAAGAGATCCTCCTACCTCAGCCTTCAAAGTAGCTGAGGCTACAGGGATGAGCCACTACACCTGGCTATTTTTTGTTGTTGTTTTCTGTAGAGACAGGGTCTTGCTCTGTTGGCTCATCCCATTTAATATTTAGCGTCTTCCTAGAAATGCTCAAATACAATCTCTGGAAGGCAAAATTGAATATTTCCTTTTTAAAAGATAATTTTGATTCATTGCCTAACAGTGTCTTCAACTCTACCAAACTAGTGAAATTTCATCTTTTACTTTAAATCTTTTATTTTTCTCCCAACTAATTAAAATAGATCAAGAACACTTATTGTTATTTCTCCTTTCAGCTCCTTCTTGCTTTCCTTGTAGTGCTATTATAAATACAAAGAGTATGGGAACAAATAATTGCTTACTGTTGACCTGAAAACATATTTTCCTAAAAAACCTTAAGAAAAATATTTCTCCTTCTTAGCTTGTTCCATTTGAAAATAGCTGGGATGGTCATTTACCACTTTGTGGCACTGTTGAACTGAGTATCATAAATCTAGTAATATGTCACTATCTATTTGGCCCACAGATAGGAGGCAGACCATAACACTATTTTGGAAGTATATCATTTATTGTCCAACTAATTTAACCATAAGGAAGATGAATAGCAGTGTACTTTAGCCATAATGCCTGTGGTCAGACTGCTACTGAACAGCCAACATATATTTGCCACCTTTGTCACTCAAACTTTTAAAGCACATTTGCCTCATCAGCTGGTTGACTGTTACCTCAAGATAAAAAACAGGGCAGGTGCCTGTAACCCCAGCACTTTGAGAAGCTGAGGTGGGAGGATGACGAGAGCCCAGGAGTTTGAGGTTACAGTGAGCCGTGATTGCGCAACTGCACTCCAGTTGGGGTGACAGAGCAAGACCTATTAAATTCCTGATATTCTATTTTTTTATTCAGTATCAAAAGCTAATCTGAGGAGTCACCTATCTATTAATGGAAACCACTTCAGAGCTAGTTTACTGCACATGAACATAAGCATTTTGCTTAATCAACTCATTCCCTGGCAGCTAATGGGATTTGACACTTATTGGGTGCTTGGTATAACCATGAGTTGTTTGAGCATTTAAACACTTAGTTTATTATTAAAATATTTTCCAACAAATGTGATCTTAATTCTGGGACTCTGATACAACATACCCAGAAGGGCTGCAAACAATCTATAAGCAGGGCAGGCTTCATGGATGTGGGACTAATGTAGCCTTGTGTTCACAGGGGTCCCATATTGGAGTTTAATGTTCTGTTGTCGTAATCTTGAAATTCTTTATGATTTTATTCATAAATTTTGTTTTGTAAGTGAAGTGTAGGGGGGTAATGGAATATGTACCTAGGCTCACATTCAATACCATCTACCACAGGGTTCTTGCCTGCCTGCTCTCCAACCTGTGGGCTTCAGGGGTGGCTGACTCAGTGGGGATTTCTCACTCATCCCTGCGTCAAGCATATTCTAGCACAGAAGTTACAATTCCTTAGGGATCACCTGTCCACATGAGATGGGCAGGGTGTATTACCTTAATGTAATATAGTTTTAGCAATTAAAGTCTCTTGAAGACCTGCACCATGACTCACACCTATAATCCCAGCACTTTGAGAATCTAAGGCAGGAGGATCACTTGAGCCCAGATGCTCAAGACTAGCCTGGGCAACATAGTAAGAAGAGTCTCTTTAAAAAAAAAAAAAAAAAAAAAAAAAATTGAATCATATTTAATATCTTCCTAGAGGCCCCTATATAAATTATATACTTTATTACATTAATCTTTCAATATTCAATATTGACATTCTTACTCTGTTAACAAACTGATTTTAGGTGATTTGACTCCTCGATAATTCACCATCAGTGAACTTTGAAGTTAATTGTATGTTTAGAGTATATTTTTTGTAGGACCTAGAAGAGAGCTTATATGAGAATGTCAAAGGTAGGTAGTTTTTTTAAACCTGCAATTTTTTTTCACCTCACAATATATTTTTAAAAATTTTACATCTCATCAAGGATAGTTTTACCTCATTCTTTGTTTTTAATCAAAGAATATCTGTCCATGATTTTTAAAAATGAATAGCTCAGTAGATTGATAATAAAAAACAGCAGTATTTTTCCCAACCTCCATGCCTACTCCCCAGAGGCAAACATTCACAATGATTTTTTAGTTTAATTTTTGTGATAGTTACCATCATGGTTCTGAATAATGCTCTTATGCAAATGTATCTCCAAGTCAAATCCTTAT
Organism: Trachypithecus francoisi; assembly: GCF_009764315.1. Classification (NCBI taxonomy): domain Eukaryota; kingdom Metazoa; phylum Chordata; class Mammalia; order Primates; family Cercopithecidae; genus Trachypithecus; species Trachypithecus francoisi. The sequence goes on from NW_022681458.1 coordinate 101,408,918, forward strand.
CTAAGATGCCAAGATGATTTAGCTTTCTTACTCCTCTTTCCTCCTCACAATTTTTTGATGTAAAATTATATTTTAAGTTTTCCATCATTTACTTTGAAACTTTAAGTAATACATTAAACCTACATTTATTTGCTGCATACTTCAGAGAGGCATCTCTACTTTTTTTCCTCTTCTCTCATGCAATTTCCCAATACCTTTGCTTTTATACCATCAAGGGTAATTATATTTATTTTCTTTTTTGGAGCCATACCATATTTAAGTTTCTATGCTTCATCTTTAGATTGATATTCTTTAAACATTTTTACCTTCTTGTGAAGATGTAAATATTATCAATTTAAAGGCAAGAAGAATGCTCGAGTTTTATTTCCTTCCCCTCAGATACAATGTAATGGCCACTGGACCATTCAAAGGAGCAACCTAGCATAGAAATTTAATATTCTTAAGTTTTTAAAGCTTTATTTGCTCTGAAATTATATTTCACTTCAGTCTGTTCAGACTGACCTGAATCAAAAGAAGAATAAATTATCATAATTTTTGTATTGTATTCATAGTGTGAATTCACCATGATGTATTCACCATGAATGTTTACCTTTACTCACAAGCAAGCTTAGCTGCAGAAGACATCACTAGCTCTCTTACCGTTGGGTCATACTGTATGCACATTTAAATTATTGATACGTTTTTCCAAATTTCCAGGTGAAAATGACATAACATTTCATACTTCAATAAGCAGTGAATGAGAGTAACTGTTTCCTTAAAAACATCAGTATTGACATCTATCAATTTCTTATTTTTTTCTATATTGAACAGGTACCAAAAATCATTTCACTATTGTCTAATTTTTATTTTCCTTATTTTTTATTAAAGTTGAAGATGTTTTTACATTATTATTAGTTTTTTGTTGCTTGTAGGTTTTTCATTTTATGATAATATATATGGTATAATCATTATATATATATAGTTTTTACTCATTAACTGGTTCACATATCACATATTTATAAGTTCATGCATTATCTTAAATTGGTGCAAAAGTAATTGCAGGTTTTTGCCATTAAAAGTAATGGCAAAAGCTGCAATTGCTTTTGCACCAGCCAAATATTAGATGCATTTTCTTTGCCCAAAACTGTAGGGAGCCAAGGGCACAACAATGACTAAGACAGACAAATTCCCTTCCTCAGAATCTGAGTGAGGTGAACACTCAGAGCTCAAAGGAAGACTTGGCTCTTGGTGAGATCATAGACATTCTTCTCATTGCGTCAAAGAGGGAATGTAAAGAATATGGAGAACTTGCAGATTTTATATTTGGAACTTGAGAGACTTTCTAGTCTAATTCTAATTTCTAAAAAAGTGTGAAGTGAGATTATTAACTGAAGAATGGGAGGGTATATAATTTTAAGGCAATATAAGAAATGAACAAATGTAGTCTCTTAAAAGAAATGTGTTTATATGTGTATGTCCAGGTTAACACATAGGAAAATGAATAAAAAGTGGGCATCAGCAAGCTATGAATAGTGATAATCTAGGGATTAGAAAGCCAAATGGAGTATAATGTAATTTTTAAAAATATTCATTTTAAGTGGTTTCCTTTATCTTTGCTAATTATAATTACGAGAGGTTCCATCTACTAAACAAGACGATTGGCAAAACAAGTTTTTTGTTTGTTTTATCCCAGATGACTCTATTTTTCTTTAATTTTGGAAACTTGAAAATAAAGCTAAATTACTGTGTCTGGAAGTCATGGCCTTGCTAGGTGTAGGAATGAAAGATAGTGATGATTCTACATCTTGACTCTCCCAATTAGTGATTATATCTATTGAAAGTTTCTGTGACAAAAAAACTTTCGATAGAAGAGCAGAAATGACTCCAATTTTACATGCTTTATCCAAAGTTTAAAATAAAGATGTATTATTTTTGAATTTACTATTTTTAAAAAACTGATTTTGTTAACATTTTTAAGCACTATAAAAAATTAATGTATTTTGTCTGTGTTTGGCTCATATTTTTCTAGCGCATTCATCTTATAAATATGCATATCAAGTCTTTGTTTTTCACATTCTAATTCATCCCTCATATGACATTGTTGAGAAATTGGTTATTTACACAAGTACATTTTTAGTTATCAGAATCATTTGTGTTATAGGCTATAAAGTTTTTTAAAAATCAAGATTTAATGAAAAAATTTTAAAATATGATACAGCTCTGCTTATTAATATAAGGAATACTTATAAACAATATAGTTTTCTATAAAGATTCCTATATTTTATACATGTAAATATATTTTGATTCATCATAATTATATTGAAAGAACTGAATGTGTTTTTAGAATTCTTTTATAATTTTGTTTAAAGCTAATTCAGAAACAAAGAAATGTCTTAGTTACATATATTTATGTAGATTCTCCCCTCTCAAAAATAGTAAGGTTTATAAAGGGTGATGGCGGAGGTGGTAGTGGTGCTTTTGGGAAGCTTGTTATTATTGACACGTTAGGACAACTAGGCATGGCTGGAGTTGGAGGAAGAAATAACCCTTCAAGAAGTGATAACTGCCCTTCTGTCCCATAAATAAAAAAGAATTCCAAGTAGAGTACTATTCATATGCATAAATGTAATTGGACTGTTCATTACTTGAAATTTAGAAATTACGTGACTTTTCCCTACCATTAAACAGTTGTTTATTTAAATTGTTCATTAATCAGGAAGATACTAGGAAAGTTAATACACACATTAATTTATTTACTTTTAATATATGACTTTATCAACACCTCAAAAGGGGAAATATTACTATCTTTCTTTTGAAATATACCAAACTGGTTAAGCCCTCTTCCGTCTTTCCTTTCTTCCTTTATTTCTTCTATTCTTTATTCTATCTGTTTATTATCTCTTTGATTAATCTAATGTGGTCCTGTTAAAATATTGCCCTACATACTTTTTTTTTTTACAAATTTCATCAATTGCTCTACTGTTTGTGTGTGTATGTTTTGTGTTTGTGTGTGTGTGTGTGTGTGTTACTGTTATTTTTTGTTAGTACCTTAGAATCAGCTCACTGTTTGAGAGTAAAGATCTTTACAGTTGTTTACCCAGAAATAGACTGTTTAAATTCCTTTGCATCTCAGCTCTCTGGTGTCTTCTGAACCCCCTCACCAGCTGTGGTGAGGATCCTGGCTGGTGGCCATCTTGTGGTCTGTAGCTCTAGCCTACAGGAATATTCTGAAGAGGTGTGAGGCAAAAAAAAAAAAAAAAAAAAAAAAAAAAAAAAGTCTATGTTTTAAGAAGTAAATTTGTGAAGTCCTTTAAGAGGAGATTTTTTTTTTTTTCAGCTTCACCAGTATTCCAAAACTGAGTTGTTTACTGGAAAGTTTAAGAATGCAAACATTTGAGGGAATGTCAAAACAAATTTTGACATATGCCAAGAAGTATGAGCCTATTCTCTTTCTCTTATTTTTTCTTAGTTAAAAGTGTATCTAAATAAATTGTACTATAAGCCCAGGTGCATGAATTCAGCTTAAACATCTATTTTAGTGGAAACTGGTCAATCTTGGTGAGCTCTAAAATACTGCAATTGCCTCAACCTTACTCTTTTATGGAGAGTTCCAAATTCATTTCTTTTTCTGTGGGAATGCCACTTCGCTTAGATACCAGAAAAAGCTTCTGATTCAACACTGTACCTTCTCCATCCTGCTGAACACCATATAGATCAGTTTGAGTATTACCGACTGCTGTAACAAACAAGACCCTCAATTTCAGGGAGTTTACAAATTAGAAATTAAATTTATGAAAGTAAAACGTGGATGTTGCTGGACAGCTGGTAGATATGTTCCACATAGTGATTCAGTGGCAATATCACCTTCCTTCTTGTAGTTTTGACATTGTTTTGAGATCTCAGAACTTTCTGTATCAGCCTGCAGATGGGAGAAGAGGCAACTTAGAAGACATATTTGCATCTTAATTTGACCTACACGTGGGTAACACTTATCACTTTTACCGATTTCCCAGATGTAGAAACTCATCAAACGGTCCTATTATAGATGCAGACATGGTTGGGAAATGAAATCCCTTGCCTGACTGCTACTTCCCAACCACAATTGCACCCAGTGACTAGGGAACAGAAATCCTGTGGGCAGTTAATTGTCTTTGCTACCCCAGGTAATGAAAACAAATGCTGTTTATCATCGAGTTCAGGGAATTCTTTATAGGAAAAAAAAAATAATGTTTAGCACTCTATAATATGTTAAATAAAACTTCACATGAATTTATTTCAACTTTGATTACATGTCAGATAGTGAGCAAGCTTGGGTCATAGGATGAAACTTTAATGCTAGTGCAACATTAAATAATACTAAAATTGTAAATTTATTTTAAAAGTCTTCATTAAAAGATGAAAATATTTCTTGCGTTTTCCTTCTTGTTTTAATTTGTAATTTATATAACTTCAAGAAGAACAGTTTATCTAATGGCATACCAGGTTCTTTAGATTGATTCAATGCCAGAGTCTATGGTAGAACCTGTAGTTGATAAAGTACTTAAGATTTTAATTGAATCTTCAAGTTGTGTTTTGAGGTACAGACATTTGTAATTTGTGTGTCGGGGGGTTGGGAGTTATTTCGCCTAGCTTTCTGATTACCCTCCCACAAGGACAAATGCATATGGAAAGCCAATGTAAGAAACTTTTGCTTATATATCACACTAACAACCTTATTGTTCATTTATCATATTCTCCTGACACTCAGCATGCTGTAATTAAGTCATAGTGTCAACTACTACTATAAAAAATGAGTGGTAATATTCCAGGTTAAGACTAGAAAATTAAGAGTGTCTAGAACTAATAGAATTTTTGAACTGAACTTCTGGAGTGATAGACAATAACTACATAATCTATAATACATCTTTTCTCCTAATGCAGAAAGATTAAATTGATATGGAGGACAGCTTATGTCTCTCTTAATTACTATATATTTTCTTCCTCTGATTTAGACAGTAGCTTCTTTGGCTTCACCCTCCTCCAGTCCTAGACTAATTACGTGGTCTTATTTGCTGTTTTTTTTTTTTGTTTGTTTGTTTGTTTGTTTGTTTGTTTCTACCACCACTGCCTCTAAAGATATTTGCCCTTTGGTTCCAAAGCAAAAAATATAAATGACTGATTTTTAAGGTCAAGAAAATGGTATGGATATTTGGAAATGACCTAAAATAAAGACAAAGGTTTCCATTTGGAGCCCAAACTTTCTAGCTAAGCAAAATATTGCTTAAGATATTAATGTCCAAATAATTGGTCTTTCAGAGAATTACTCATCATATTAGATTTTCCAAAAAGGTGTTATTCCTGACAGTTAAAAATAGAAAAGTTTTAAGACTTGTTTTATTCACATATTCTTCCAAAGAAAGTGAGTAAATTTTAAACTTAATACTAATATATACTTCTTCCTGTATTATTGTCTTGTCCACAGAAATCTTAAAGACGTAAAATTCTTAAAATTTTTAGACAACACTTAAATTAGCTTTAGAATTTCATGAATTCTCACAGTTAAAAAAATGCATTTGTCTCTTCATTTTGGAAAATATATATATATATATATGTTACCCTTGCTATACATACACACACATACACATGTACATATTAGAGATACATTAACCTTGATATCACACAGACACACAAACTATCTCAGTTTTTAGGAATGAAGTAACTAGTCCAGACTTCTCCATGAACTCAAATTTAGACTACCCTTGTGAGGGAACTCACCTTAAATGAATAAGCGAAATAAGTAATTGCTTTCATTCTCAGAGGAGAAAGACTACTGAGAATAATTTAATCTAAACTTTATTAAATTGAATAGTTGTCAAACTATTATTAATGTAATGAAAATATTGCTTAAGACCTAAAGGAGTCTTTCTTGTCCCTGACTTTCAGGTACTCTAAGATGTATATTATATAGGATAAATTCTCAATAATAGAAAATAAATACAGAAGCGTCAGTATCAATTGTATTTTCAACTAAATATTTTACAAGAAAAATAAAGTGTTTGCCTGTAGGTTAATGCTGGCAGCAAGTCTATATGTGATTTAGAAAAATAAGCTTTTTCAAAAATATATGTGATAAATATTGGTGTGTGGTGGTTCATGCCTGTTATTCCAACACTGGGAGGCCAAGGAAGCAGAATCACTTGAGCCCAGGAGTTTGAGACCAACCTGGGCAACATGGCAAGACCCCACATCTTATATATATTATATATGTCATATATATCATCATTTTATATATATATAAATAATGTGATATATACATCACACTGAGTATAATATGTACATCACAATATGTATGATATATAAAATGACAAATATTATAAAGATTTTTCTACCATGTGCAGTAATAATGGTGTTTATTCAAATATTTGATGCTTACATTTGCAATAACACCATTTTTACTGGGATTTAAGAATGCAATATCTCTTACAAAATTTACACAGGAGTTTAATTAAATTTTTACTTGTCTTTAAGAGCAAAGGTGCACAGGTCAATGTATAAAGTTCTTAGTGTCCACATACTAAATTTCAAATAATCCATTGGCCATAAGGCTCCTGAAGATTAGCTTAAAAGTGCCTTTTTAATTCCATGGAAAATAAACAGCAGGAATTAACTACAGCATTGTATTTTTAAATTTTTTTCTTTACACACAGTTTGTTGCTGGTCACATGCGAAATATGAATTGTATTTTCTCTCATTTAAAGTTATATAGTATTTTTGAGATGCTTTTTTTTTTTTTTACTTTTTCTCAAAAACAGTTTATTTACTAAAGCCGTGATCCAATTAGGAATTCTTAAAAGATTTATTTCTCTTTTTCAAAAATCAATTCCAGGGATTGTTTTGGCAGGGAGGGAATTGTTTTTATAGTACAGGTTGTATTTCCTTGGCAAGCAATGGCTGATATCATAATTAGTCATATTTGAGTAGAACTAATAAAATATAAGTTCAAAGTTGTTATTTAATTGTATATACCAGCTTATTTCATTTGCTTTGTCATTCAACCAACATTCAAACAAAATAATATTTTGAAAGCACTATGTACCCAGACCATATTTTCTATCAATAACAGTGCTTTGCAAGCTTGTGATCCAGAAGTAGTAAAATATGATCAACACTAAAAGTAGTAAAAGTAAAAGTAGTAAAATATGATCAACAGTAAAAATTTAGGATTATTTTAACTAATGCAAAAACTCATTGGATTTTTATATATTTTTCAATGAAATGCATGCTAGCTGGTCAACCAATTAAAATTAGAACTGAAATTCAGAATCAAATAAATGTTCTGGATTAAATACCTGCTCTGTGAAAAGTAAAACAAAAAATAATTGGTAGTTTATAGTATTGTTTGACTATGTTGAATTTTAGATGCAAATTCCAGTCTGTGTTTTATATATTCCTTTTTGTCTCTCTACATATGTATACCTCTTCATGGTGTATAAATATTGCTTCTAATATTATTGTATGTCTTGATCTGGCTTCTTGTTAAAAGAGAGTATTCTGGTCATGAAAATTCACTAAGCTATACTCTCATTAAAGTGGTACTTTTTCACTGATATATTGTATATAAAAAAGTGGTCCAAATTTGCTCAATAGGGAAAACCTTTTTTTTTTTTTTCTTTGACCTCATCTCATGTTCCTACCAGGTCTTTGATTTCCTTGCCCCCAAATATATTTAATTTTCAGTTTGTACTTTTCCTACTCTGGACCTGAAATCAGCATTTCTTCAAGGAGCCTTGGTTCTTTTTAAAAGGCAGTATACAGGCACTAAGTGTGCTTCTTGCTATTATAGTATCCTTATTTCCAGACTCTTTCAGTGGATAGAGAGATCTGGAACACAGACACATATATTATTGTTTTCTAATTATGAAGTCATACTATTAGCTCTGACTCAGGTTAAACATTGCAGTTTTCCTGACTTTCCCCATCTCATTTCTATTTCTCTTCTCCCATGATGAAAATCCTGATTCCCAACAAAGCAATGCTTTTACCTCATTTGGCTTTTTCTATAATATGCAAAAAATAGGTTTAGTTATTTCACCGGTACTACAACCAAAATCAAGTATCTGGGACTACAGGCACCTGCTATCACACCCTGCTAATATTTTTCTTTCTTTTTAGACATGGGGTTTTGCCATGTTGCCCAGTCTGGTCTCAAACTCCTCGACTTAAGCAAGCCTCCTGCCTCACCCTGCCAAAGTGCTGAGATTACAGGCATAAGCCACTATGCCTAGTCCTTTGTCATTATTTTAATTAAGATGGTTCTATCTTGTCAAAACATGTAATACCATATTTATGTGCCATTCTTTCCGTTTGTCCCAATCTTTGTTTTGGTCATAAATCTGAAATGAATACAATAAACACTCACTATTATTCATTTGCTAAGTTCCTCCCAGTGGTCTGTTGAATATATAAAACATTTTTTTTCTAGCAGATTCCTCAGGAAGGACTTGAACTTCAGTATTCCCTGAATTCTTGCATGCTGAAATGTGTTTTCGTATAGGCTTGATACTTAAAGGAAACATTGGTTGGATCATAAGGCCTTTGCTCATTCATTCTTTAAATTTTTAAAATGTTTTAATTAATTAATTTAGTATCTTGCTTTGTATGTTCTTGTTGAGAAGTATGATACCAATATGATAGATGATATTAATTTTTTTGTAAATGATTTGCTTATTTTGTCAAGTAGCCCAGATTTTTTTCTCTTTATTTTTAAAATATAATTGTTTTATTAAAGTATGACCTGAGTTAGCATTTCTGGATCATTTTTTCATGTTACATAGTAAACTACTTAAACCTATAAATGTTTTAAAAAATGTTAAATTAGGGCTTCCTGATTTTCCAGAAATATTTTTTAGATTATGATTTTAAATATTAATTATGTCTATTGTTTTTCTTTAAGGAAACAAATTGTATATATGTTGAACCATTTTGTAGCTCTCTTTCATATACTTTTTGCTCTCTTTGTTGTGTCTATTAAGTCGCTAAATGCTCTTTATTATTTAAGTCAAATCTGTCCTCCCTTGGGAACTTTGGGATTTATCCTTCATCTCTGAGATTTCTTTTGTTATTTTCCTTCTGAATTCTGTCAACTTTTATATCACAATTTCCTTTTTTTCCCCAAAAAATATTTCATTTCAGTTCTGATAGTTTAAATTTCACATTCAAGGAAATACACATACACACATACAGGAATACTTAGTCTTTACCTTCATGACTCTCAGGGATGCCTCTATTTCCACAGTTACCTATTTTTTTCCCCTAGCAGGAATGCCTCAAGACTTCTGGTCTTGCGTCCTTATGAGCTCTCTCTTTAAGTTGAAGAGTAGCTAAATCTCTCATCTACTAAGTTTGAGACATGTCTTACTCATTCTGAGAATCTCTCTTGAAGAACAGTTCTGTGTTCCAACTGCTAGGTTTTCATCGCCTCTTCTCTTTCCCACTATGCTCTGTTTTAGCATGGACTTAAGCTGACTTTTCCAGTTAGGGTATATTTCCTCCTTGTTACATGTCATTTGGAGTGTTTAGTATTTTTAACCTCCTACTTATTTGTAGCTATAGGTTGAGGTTATTTCCTCTTCTTTTCATGTGTATGATTTTGAAGTACTAGTAGAAAGATTCAGATCTATGTGGCCTCTATTACCCTACATAAACTAAACACCTTTTTAACATTAAATCATGCATTCATCTATTTTGGGTTATTATCTTTATATATGCATACTAATATATTATAGATAATCTTATACAATTTAGCATTCCACACTCATGTGCTGAGAACCACTTATGTACCAAACACAGGGATCGTTTCATTTCACTAGATTATTTGAAGCCTTTTGATAGGTATAATTCTTAGTCTAGTATCAAGAGTTATTATTGTCCTTTGCTGGTAGATGCATTTATTATGCTTATAAAATGCTTTAAAATAATGTTATCTCTCCCCACAATAATCACTATTGGGAAAACACTTTTTGCCTATTAGATTTAAAAACAATAGAGAAACTCAGTAATGTTCACTTAGTAAATAATGCAATGCAAGAAATTAGATTAAATTAATCTTTATTATATTATAAATTGGGCAAGTGCAACGAACTGGAAAGAGGGAGAGTTTTTAAAAAGCCTAATTTAAAATTATAGATATCAATCACTCTTCCATTAAATAAAGGTGTCAAAACTGAAGCACGTGGAATAGGAATGAACAGTGCAAGAAGCTAATCACGTGTTCAGTAAACCTCACAGGAGGTCAAGTTGAGGGATTGCTGAATGTCAAGCTTTAAGGTAGTGGAAGGATTGTGTTTGTTAGGATTTAAATTGTTAAATAAATACAAGTGAGGTGACCAGAAACATTTTATTCAAGTCTCAACATCCAGAATGATCAGTGAGTGTTCATTACACACAATGATGGGTTTAGCTAATATGAATGATGAGTTTTGTGAGGGTTTTAGATGGCAAAGCTGTAAAGGTCCAGGGGGGGACTAGTGCATTGACAACTTTGAAGGCAAAAGTGAGATATTTCAAATTAATACAGTGAGAAATAGAAAATACTTAGTTCCTGATCTGGGGAATGCTATAATGGAAAGCAATTTATTAGGAAGAAATGACTGAAGGTATTTTATAGCAACAATTCTGAAATAAATTTATTTCACCACAATGACTTTTCTACGACAGAGAAGTTTTCTAAGAGTGACACATTTCTTCCTACGACTCCTGTAGCAAATATAAGAAAAGTTGGATTTGTGCTTAATTCCTGCTGCTCTGGCAATAACTTGGTTCCTTTTATTCTTGAAGGGAAATGCAAATGCAAGCAAGAATGGATTTGTAATATAGTCTCTATTCTACATTCATATATTTATAAAAATATAGCATTTAGATTTAAAGATGGAGCAAAAGCGTAACTTTTATCTACTTGCCTTCAGATATGAAAAATTTTCAAAAATATGCATTCATGTGAGTGTTTAAATTATTTGGAAGCATTGGCTTCTTCCTAGTAATGATTACTAGTGTTTCTTTAACCATTGAACTTATTGAAACCACAGAGTGTGGTTTGCTGGTATAAAGGCTAGAATCAATGATGCAGCTCTAGAACTGAGGCTGGCAGCTAGAAGGTTCATATACTCATCAGGCTGAGGTCATCAGAGTAGAGAAAAGGCATTCATAGTAGAGAGGAAGAATAAAAATAAGAGTCATTTTGAAAAAGTAACAAGACAGGCTGAGTCTGAGGGAAGAGGACTAATAACTTAAGGCTGTCTGAACTTCAAATTATTATAACTGTGAAATCATGAAATCTAAAGAACTTAAAGGCGTGTGACTATATATTTGCTTGTGCCTTCCTCATTTAACAAATGTTGTGGAATGACTAGTATATAGCAGCTACTTTTCTAAACATTGAATTTGATAATTAACAAAGCAGGAAAAAGATTGTGATCCTTTAGCTTACAGTGAATAAAAGGAAAAAATAACATTGTATAAAACTTTTCATCCTCATTTTTTCATTAAAATGCGTTTAAACTTTCTGGAGTTTTATGTTTTGTTGTTGGGGGAGGAGGGTTTGTGTGTGTGATTAAACCTTGTATAGCTAATATACTTTGGGAATTTGAGAAATGAGAAATTTACCTAATACATATTTTATCCCTGGCATTCTGCCAGATACCTTGTATTTGCAGATTATCTCATTTAATCCTTTTAACATTATTGTTATGTTACAGTTATTTCAAACTTTCAAAGAGAATGAAAATGAACTTTAGAATAATTGGTAGCTTGCCTGAAGGCACATAGCATGGAAACGTTTGGGTGAGAATTTGAACATAGGACTGATTCTACAGACCCATATGTTTTCTGTTAAACTACCTTTTTATGGTAAAGTACATATCACAAATCACCTAGGCAGCTTTCCTAGGTTTGAATCTATGCTATTGAAAATCTTGTTAAAAAGCGTATTAGTATAGATTTAATTTTAATAATACAATTTTGGTTAATAATGTAGTTTTTCTTTGAACTTTGAGAATATATAATATTATCCTTATTCTGAGTCTGAATATTTATTGTAGAGAACAACAGATGTAGACGGTATAGAACCATACCATCCAATGTGGTAGCCACTAGCCACATGGGGTTATTTACATTAAAAACAATTAACATTAAAAAATATTTTTTCATTGCGCTAACCATATTTCACCTTCTCAGTAGCTACACACGACTTGTGGCTGCTATGAGCAGCTGCAGATAAAGAACATTTTCATCATTGCACATTCTATTGGATGGCACTGGTCCAGAATATCGGGATTGGATAAATAGCAATTGTGGTCCAAACACCGAATGATTTTTATTTCATTTATATTTGATTAACTCTCCAAGCAAACTTAATTTCTTATTTTCTTGCCCCCTTCAAAGGCAATAAAACAAAATCCAATTGATAGATACTGCTAATTAAGACTTCACTGTATATTTAGTATGTAGTCTTTACATTTAAAGTTAGGCTGTAAGTTTCTACTATTTCTAGGTAAAAGTTTTATGTCCATCAGTGATTACTTTGTAAATGAACCTCGGTTGTTAGGAAGTAAAAGATGATACCTTTCTTGACATTTTGTTCCTTTGTACACACCTAAATGTGACTGCCATTTTCATCAATTTATTATACGCATTTAGTTTTTGGAAGTTGGAATCCTCACCAATAGCTTAAGAAATAAGGGAAAAGTACAAGTCCATAATTTGCTGGGCTTAACAAATCCAGTTCTAATGTAGCAAAAACATATTTCCAAGGCTTCCATTCAATAACAGAAACATAAAAATCAGGTCAGCACTTCCCCCCAACTACTATTCTGTTTATCCACAGTGTACAACATCTTCATCTTTATTCTGTAACGTTGTGAATAAATCATTAAGTTTCTGTTGTCTGTTACTGCATTGGGCAAAAATGACAGGGTGGATTTTACCACATTTGGAACAGCTGGAACGGAGGTGAAACAAAAGGCCCATATGAATACTAATTCTGGAGAGACATGCCGTATGAATTTTGATGCTTTGAACAGAGAAAACAAATAACTGTTTCAAATTTGAAATGTAAATCAAAAGTCACAAGTACAGATGGCTGAAATTACAGAAGTGGGATTGGCAATCCAGTTACTTCTCACCAGGGCAGCTCTCTGTGGTATGTACTGGAATGAGTAGCACTAGAGGTTTGGCTATTTAATAATGTTCAGAGATTTCCCCAAGCAACACTTGTGCAATAGTTACCAAAACTTCTGCCTCTGGTCATAAAGAAAAAAAAAAGGATACATAAATTGAAGTATTTGAAGGCATTTCTATATCCTCCTTTAGGATTTGGCATTCAGAATAGATGCTGGAAGAAGGTGAATCACAAGCCTAGGAAGGACTGTATTAAATGACTGTCGCTTGGAGATGATGGTAATGGAACATCTATGGGTTAATGTTTCAGTTATTTCCCAAATTAGCTGCTACTTCCTAGGCAAGCCCAAGGATGTCCAAATATTTCATCCTTGCTTTCTTACCCTTTACATGGTGAATTAACTCTGAATTTGTATAACTTGACTTATTCCCCCTTTTTAAATTGTCTAACTGAATTTACACATACAATAGGATATAAGTTAGATTCTGGAATAGAAATAGAGGTAATATACCATGTTACATTTCATGCCTCTGTGAAATGTGAGAAGAGCATATTGTTACTGGAAAAAGTCTTACCTCTCTATTATCGAAAAATAAGATATTGTTATATCAATAATATCATAAGATAACTAAGAGGCAATGCATCCTAAACCTTATTGTAAGCATAATGCTGATAAAAATGTAAATGTCGACACTTTAATACTGAATAAGACATACCTGAGTCATCTTATTTTCTTTCTAGTCCTCTCTGACTTGTAAGCTCTCAAAAAGTGAGTGCTTCTGAAAGATACAGGAATCTTAAGCTTTAACTCAGTTTATAATTTATTTGTTTGAAAACATGTATTGGTGGGAGCAGTCATTTTGGTATCTATTGTCTTCTTTTAAATGAGAGAAAATATGATTAGAAAAATTAATTCTGTGCTAGTGCAGTCAAGATAGCTTTTTTGAAAGTGGAAGTAACCAAGCATCCTAGATATAGACCCATCATTTCAGAATAGAAAGAGTTCAAAGATATGAAGTAAGTTTAACCACATTTTCATCAAATTAGAGTTCAGTATAGTTGGCACTGGATCTTACATCTTTATCTTTGCCAGGTGTTTTTCATTAGACTTTATCTCTTCTAATCCTGAAACATTCTTAAGTTATTTAAGAATCTTTCATTTCCTTAGGTTTTATATACTGCTCTTTCTCTATAACTAGTATATATGAGAGGGCTGCTTTTGTGGACCTAAATAGACTAATGGAAGGTCCAAAGAAACCTACTTCCAGATACTTCATCCACTCCACAGATACTGACATGGCAAAAACTCTTAAGTTTGAGTCAAATCTTTTCTTTCCTTCTTTTTTTTCTCCCTTTCTTACTTCAAACTTCCATTCCTTCCCTTCATTTCTTTCCTTTCCTTCTCTCCTTCCATTTCCTTTCCCCTCTCCTATTTTCTCTCCTCCCCTCCCCTTCTCTTACCTCATCTCCTGTCCCCTTTTCTTCCCTTTCAGTTTTGTTTCCTCCCCTTCTCTCTTTTCTTTCCCTGTCTTCCACCTCTTTCCCGTATATTAAATACCAAATAGAGCTGCGTTAGCTTCTAAAATATGAAAAAGGAAAAACATGTTCTTGGTTCCTATGGAATTAAGAGTCTTAGGGATTTTTATTGGTGAAATAACTTTGGATCGAATATTACTAATAAAGTAGTAAGCTCAGGCACTGAAATTACTGTCCAGCCATTTTCTAGCTTTCTTGAATAAATGGTACATCCTCTCTATGAGTTTTCCTATAGGTAAATGAATATGAAGACTATGATCGCATAACATTGACATTAACTGATACATCTTAGAATCAAAATTTGTTAGTAATTTTTACTTTTTAAATGTTTTGTTCTTTACAAATTAATTATACCGTTTTCGTGGGTATGACCATATTACCTGGAAAATAATGAAGAGGCTATAGACTAGAGACAGACATTAGCAACCCACAAGTGGAGTCCTCCCAATTTTTCAATTTTTCTCTGCAGAAGACTTAAGGGATGAAAGACAGCACAATATTCTACATAATTGCTGAGAGAAAGGGATTTCTATTTATAAATAAAAGTAAGCATATCTGGAGCTTCTTGGTGGATCTGTCTCTGTAGATAGAAGCATAGCCCATGTCCCTCTTCCCTGGGGGTACTAAAATCCTCAAGGACACACCTACACATCCATCTCTCTTCTCCAGTTCTGCTCAGTGAAATCGAATAAAGAATCATGCTTTGTCCACAGCAATGCTGAAGCTAAAATGGGAAAGTTTTGCATTTACGTCTACTGCTCCAGAAGATGTTGGTTCAGTCCATTTAAGAAGACAATACATTTTGTTGGGAAACAACATAGAGTGGATGAAACACTGAGTTCCAAGATCTGAGCTCACATCCCACCTCTACCATATCCTTCCAGTGTGACCTTGGGTAAACCCATTTAACCTCTCGGAGTATCCAGTAATCATCTGAGAAATTAAAATATCTTTCCCTTGGGATAAGTCTGAGTTGAAATGGAAGAGTTTATATGTAAAGTGATTAGCAAAGCAAATATATCCAACTATGTAGTTCTCACCTCACTTTCTCCCACCCTCTTGTTTGGATCAAAATTTCTGTCTCAAAGATATACCCTTGATGTTTTTCATGAGTCCTTTTATAAATCCCTTAGAAGACATAGTTCTAAATATAATTAGTCACAAATTAGAGTGGGGAAGTAGGAGAGACATAACCATAATGCAGAGAAAAACAAACAAAAATGAGACAAGATCTTGAGAACAGGAAAGATAAATATTGCTTCTTTTGCTAGGGCTTCTTCAGCTTATTTACTCTGGTGGAAGGGTAGCATGTATTATGTAAAATGGAGATTTCTGCAATGTTCTAATCATCCAGAATTTCATTAGCACAAAGAAGGTGACCTGTAAATATTGCAAATATAGAGAAATGAGGGAATTATTTGTTTTGATGTGAACTTTACTAAAAATACAACACCACATTTCTCCACTTCCTTTCTTTCTTTCTTTTTTTTTTTTTTTTTTGTTTTGTTTTTTGAGACAGAGAGTCACTCTGTCACCCAGGCTGGGGTGCAGTGGCGCAATCTCAGCTCACTGCAGACTCCACCTCCCGGGTTCAAGTGATTCTCCTGCCTCAGCCTCCCGAGTAGCTGGGACTACAGGTGCCCGTCACCATGCCCACATAATTTTTGTATTTTTTTTAGTAGAGACGGGGCTTCACCATGTTGGCCAGGATGGTCTTGATCTCCTGACCTCGTCATCTGCCCATCTCGTCCTCCCAAAGTGCTGGGATTACAGGCGTGAGCCACTGTGCCTGGCACATTCCTCCACTTTCACAAGACTCTTTTTTTTCTTTCCCCTCAAGATTTTAACACAAAACAAAAAAAGTTGGGTAGAAGGAAGCATGCATCCTTATTTTAATAATGTTGGAACACTGTTGTTGAGTGCACATTGTAGACTTCTTTCTAGCTTGTTCTGGGCCTTGTCTCAGATCTCCAAGGAATTAAATGAGATGGCGATCAAAATATTGATGTTGTGATAATGATGAACATCTTTTATCAAAGCAGAAGTATTTTATAATAAAAAAGATACACATTTCTAATCCAAGGACATTAAAAGTAGTTTCTATTGTTGCATGAATTTTGTTTTTTATTAGCCTTAGTCTCAAAAGTCTATTTTAAATGAATTAAAATGTAATTTGGCTCTTCAGCAAAAACAGCCCTGCTAACCTCATTAGTCATTCACAAGAATTACATGACTCATCATTTATAGTCAGGACTGGTCAGACAGATCTTTTTTGATATTGTATTGCTTACCCCAAACTTAATTTTTCTTCTTGTTGTATTCGCTGTTTAACCAAAGCATCCACATGTTGTAACTTACAGTAACTTGCTTATTACTGGCATTGAAACTGTTTCCTTGTTTAAGCTGTCTTCATTTTGAAAATCTGAAAGTCATCTAAACTAAAACTATATGCTTACATTAAATTACATCAACTACTTTGTCATTTTAGACTTAGGCAATATATTGTGTTAGGATATGTTGATAGCCACACTTTTCCTGTCCTATAACTTCATTCATTGTTAATTACTAAGTTTATGTGACCACCATGAAAACATTATTGGAACTTTTAATATACTAGAAGTTGATGTAGTATAATGAAAAGACAATGAATCAAATAGGTTTAAGTTTGATTTACAGCTCGACAAGTAGCGATTAATTCAAACTTTGGAATAAGTATTTGGATACTTTTCTAAGACTTGGTTTCATCATCCATTAAATAGGAGGAAATGGTGCCCAGCCATGCTGTTTTTATGGTGATTTGATGATAGATACCAAAATAAAAATTTGTTGATCTCCTGTCACAAAAAATAAGCAGAATAATTTATCTGCAATTAAGAAGTACTAGTCTATTGGAAGCTATAACTGACAAATGGATATTATTAATAAAATATGAAGCTGAATCTAGATTCAGCTGATATCAGCTCACTTAACTTCTCTTTGGTACAGCCTTTCCTGACTACTCTAGGTAAAGAATTTCCTTTGGCATTCTCCTGACCAACCTTTATTTTTGCCTTATCACTTAATCAGAAATGATGTCACATACTTGTTTTATAATTGGTTCCCCATCACAATATAAACTCTTTAAGGGCAAAGACTGTAATTTGTCTACCACCATGCTCAGTCCTTGCAGCTACTGGGAAGATTGTAGAAGTTCAATAAATGAGTATTAAATAAATGAACACAGTGGAGTACCTAACAAATGGGAAGCACTGTGTTTGGTGCTATAGAAGTTTAAATATAAATATTTAAACTAAGTATATAAATATTTAAATAGCCCAAAGTAGCTTTTCATCCAGTAGGCAATAGGACAGGTGAAGCAAATAAATGAAATACAAAGAAATTAAGCTTACCACCATAAGCAAGCTTCAAGGAATGACAGAGCTTAATGCACAAGAGAGAGCTCAGCAATAAGAAGGTGTATTCACCCAACACTGAATCATCTATTAGAGTTTATTATGGTGATAATGATAAATGCCAGGGTGCTATTCCAGATATATAGACTTGTGTTTCTCCAACTTTGTCCTGAAGACTATTGGGAAATTTATGGATATAATCTCTAAGAGAATGCTTCCATTTTCATTTTATAATCTCAAAATTAACCTGAGTTTGTTCAAAATTATCTATATGGCTATGACATAAACAATTATTTTCAGCTGGGCATGGTGGGCATGTGCCCATCGTACCGGACACAGTGCTTACGCCTGTCCATGCTGGGCAAGGTGGCTCATGCCTGTAATCCCAGCACTTTGGGAGGCCAAAGCAGGAGGATCACGAGGTCAGGAGTTTGAGACCAGCCTGGCCAACACGTTGAAACCCCGTCTCTACTAAAAACACAAAAATTAGCCGGGCATGGTGGTGCGAACGTGCAATCCCAGCTACTTGGGAGCCTGAGGCAGGATAATTGCTTGAACCGGGAGGCAGAGATTGCAGAGAGCCGAGATTTGTACACCATTGTACTCCAGTTCTGGACTACATATAAAATATATATATATATATTCCCCACATAATTTAAGTGGTTGATATTTTATTGGTATTTATGGTAATATGGGGATCCAATTCTAGTAATTTAATGTTGTAGAAGAATGAGAAAACTACAGTGGTGGAGTTAATGTATAAATAATGCATATTAGCCATATGAAGACCAAACAAAGTTTCAGATAAGTTTCTATGGAGAAATTAGAGGGACGTATGGTGGTGTAGGCTTACAAAGTAAAGTGAATTTATATTATAGTAGCTGATTTGTATTCTCGTATTAAGGTAAGGTTTAGTTTCAGCAACACACTGTCATTTAACATATTAAATTAGAGTCATTATGAAAGGTGTATTTTGTAGTTTAGTTTGTTTCATTTGAAAAATTGCTTTGGTTTATGATTACATAGCTATCAAAATAGAAATTTTATATCTAGGTTTGTACATTTAAGTTATGACTAACAATATGAAAGCATAATTAAGGTCAACGTAAGGGGTCTGTAATTTTGTTTTTCTTTTTTTCTTTTTTTTCTTTTTTTTGGGATGGAGTCTCACTTTGTTGCCCAGGCTAAAGTTCAATGGCATGATCACGGCTCACTGCAACCTCTGCCTCCCGAGTTCAAACGATTCTCCTGCCTCAGCCTCCTGAGTATCTGTGACTATAGGTGCCTGCCACCATGCCCAGCTAGTTTTTGTATTTTTAGTAGAGACGGAGTTTCAGCATGTTGGCCAGGCTGGTCTCAGACCCCTGACCTCAGGTGATCCACCCGCATAGGCCTCCCAAAGTGCTGGGATTACAGGTGTGAGCCACTATCCTCAGCCTGTAATTTTTTTTTTTTTTTCCTATGGAAAGAGTTTATACATTTATAGCATTTTAGAAATAATGGCAGGAAACTCTAAGGTGGTGCTTCATTTTCTTGGCAATTTTTGAGTACCTACATGGTAGTAACCAGAGCTCTGGTAATGGCAGTAAGAAAGAGAATGGGGAGAAGACAGGTAGGCAGACATTGTACTGGTCTTGGTCTCTTGGCCTGGAGTGATTTCCAGTTCTGGGTACTGCTGGCATGGTTGGAACATCAGCCAAAATACGGTATTCACATGTTTTAGGAGTTGTTAATCAGTTCCATTTGGTGAATATTGAATGTAGGGTCCTAGTAGATTTCCAGACAGAGTCCTATTGATCTAGGCCTCAAGGGGGAGAGTAGTGAGGATTTAGGAAGAGAGGATTTAGGGGGCATCTGTGAAGAGAAGGCAGTTGAGTTTGTGGCCATGGATGACCTTGTCAAATAGGGCCAAAGACAAATCTTTAATGAAAACTGCATTACAGAATTTGAAGGAGAAAAAAGTTTCTGGTTTATAATTTTTACCACTCTAGAACTTAAAAAGTAAAAAGTTATTTTAAATTTATCATATACATTGTTAGAGTACAAAATAAAACCTGTTGATCTAGAAGAATGTAGGGAGAATTGTGCAGTGTAGGAATCTGCATTCAAAGGGGCAGAAAACATCTTAGTGTGGAAAAGGAAAACAAAGAATTTGCCAAGGAAATACATACTATAGAGACCGATCCAAGTTCAGCCTTAACTTACCATAATTTATTTCTGTAGAATGTAAAGAATTTTTATCTCAGGTTGCTGTGAAGATGAAGTATAATGATACATATCAAAATGCTCTAGAAAATCATCATTACTGTAGAAATATTTGCTACAATTTTCTCTAAGCAAGCTTCTTAAAGTTGATATATTGCCATGCAAACATTTCCCTTGGTGTTTCATTATTTTTATTTATATTTCTGTTTTTACATTCGAATTACTTTTCAACACTTAATAGTCATGAACGTCAAAAATATTCTATATCATCTTCTGCTTTTATTATATAGATTGTACAAAGTGAATTACATAGCATGATGAAGCCATTAACTTCATTAACTAGAAAAATGGCTGAGGTTCAAAATACAGATAATTTTCAAAGAGAAGGAGGAAGAACTAGTAAAGGTAAATTGCTTTTCCTTGCCATTTTGAAAGATTTAATTCAGACTTTCTAGAAAGCTTAAAGAATTAAATAATTTAATTACTTTGAATTTTTACAGCCAAGATGAATAATTCAATCAATATGGTAGGATTATATAAGAATTTGGCATGAACCAAATATAAAATATAAAAGTACAGTGATATAGCCTTACTGAAGAAATTGCTAACTTCTGGGACAGTGCTAACATTTGGTGCAGAATTACAAGAATATATATCTTATTTTCAAAAGATCATCTTTTTGTTGTTGTTTTACAATTTTCTTTCCCACTCCCACAGACACATGGGAATTTGTCACAAAAACTCTTAGGAGCCATCAGTAGGCAGGATAAATTGAGTAATGCCCCAAAAGATGGGAATACAGTGTTATGGCCAAGAAAGAGCGCTAGTTTCAAGAGGTGTATGGTGTATGAAAGTAACATTGTCTGTTTGTTTTTTTATGAAAATGAACATATAAATGGGAAACACAAGCCTGCCTGCCATTTGACTATAAATTCTAACATTGTTGAACATAATATTTTTATACTAAAATGAAAGGGTGATTAAATACTGCACATTGCAAGCAAGAGGTATGTAGAAAAGAAATCACACAAAATACCTGTCAACTTCCTTTTCTCACCACTGTTTTTTAGCAGTCATAAATACTGAAACTGTGCTTTTTGACACATAATTGTACATATTTATGTGATAAAATGTGGTGTTTGGCTACATGTATATTGTGTAATGATCAAATCATAATAATTATTATACTGATCACCTAAATGTTTATAATTTATTTGTTGTGAGAGCAGTCACAATTCTCTCTTCTAGCCATTTCAAATATACAGTGTATCATTGTTAGTTATAGTTTCCCTATTTTTAAACAGGAAACATATTTTTTAGATCTTTCACTACCCACATACCACAATCTATAAACTAACGTGCAAACTATTTGATGAAAAAATGTGTTTCCATTCCTAAGTTACTGATATTGGTCATGTGTAATGGAAAATCATGAAGTCCCAATTCCTGAAATCTGTTTTAAATGTAAATATATTGACTTGTCTGTGGCCCTGCAATGCTGAGGGGATGGTCCAATGCCTTTTATAACCTCACAGACTATTTCAGGTCGAGATGCAAAGACAAAGGGAGCGATGCTGACGTTACTATTTCCTATCTTATCCCAGGCAGTGTGCAGCATTTTATAGAGAATTAATGTGAGCAAGAAAAACAGAAGAAAATACAATATGATAGATATTAGGAGCATTTAAGGTAAAAAAAAACGATTATAGAGGGAAAAGGAAGCAATATATTTCAGGAAGATTTTGTTTTGTTTTGTTTTTCATAAGCTCAAGGTTATGAGAGGGTTGAAAACCAAAAGAAAGACTTAAATCGCGGCAAGATGGATTTAAATTAGCCCTAGAGGCGGAAAGAGAGGACAACCTTAAATGCCTGATGGCCTTGCTAGAAAGTATTCCGGGGACTTTTCCTGCTGTTCTCTCGTCCTTCTCTTCCACTTGGACTTCCTCTGCCTACCACAGTCTGGTTGTTTCTTCTACTCCTACTGTCTTGTTTTAACTGATAATAATAATTACCTTCATTTCTCACAGTTATGTCATCTTAAGAAAACCTTTTAAAGCATCAGATTCCTTATCCACAAAAGTAGATAACAGACTGTTGCATAGACTTGTTGATAGCAGCATACAAAGCACACAGTGCATTAGCTGGTATGTGTACTGGTGCATAATTCATTAAGCGTTTGCAAATCATTGTGTATTTGTTATTGTTGTTCTTATTCTTATTGTTAAACAGAATACTAAGTCAACAACCAAATTCAAAAATAACAGCAATAGTCCTTATCACTAAGCTGTCTGAGGAAAGAGAGATGTATAATTTATCCTTAAGTCTATGTCGATAGCTGCATCAC
This sequence comes from Trachypithecus francoisi, assembly GCF_009764315.1. NCBI lineage: Eukaryota > Metazoa > Chordata > Mammalia > Primates > Cercopithecidae > Trachypithecus > Trachypithecus francoisi. Next base: position 101,431,527 of record NW_022681458.1, read on the forward strand.
TTTGTACATTTTTATCCAACTCTGTATCTGGATCTATCTTTATGTGTCTAAATTATTACTGTGAATTCATTCATTCTAAAAGAATTGTCTAAATTACCTGTGTCAGGCAGAGTGCTAATTATTGAAGATGCGAATGAAAGATGGTCTGTAAACTTAAGGTATTTACAATGTAGAATGAGGAAATAACTGTTAGTAAATAGATTCTATAAACTATGGACATTTATAAGATGGAAATCTATAGAACGTACAGTCTGGATAACAGAAAAATGGTCAACTCTACATGAATGTGGGAGTAAATGGCAATTAGAAAAATCTACCCAAAATAAATGAGTTTGATTCAAGCAAATAAAACTTAGCAGTCAAAATTTAATGCAGGTATTTTTTTTTCCCGAAGATCCTAAATACAAGGTACCCTGAAATGATAAGGTACAGCAAAAATTGAAGGGTTTGAATTAGGGTACCTACTTGGATCATTTTTAACTTTATTTCATAATTGGATGCCAAAAGATTTCTATTCTAGGATCTTTAGTACAAGTGATCCATGTACAGGTAATCATTTAGTTTTAAATGTAATAGTACAGATAGTAACGAATGGGAAATGGTTTATTTTCTCCTAGGGCAAGGAAAAGGGTTAAGGTGACATTTAAGGTAGGCTTTAAATATCTGCAGTACAGATGAAGGCTGTTCTGTGAAAGGGGAAGAAGGGACCAGTGCTGTGTAAATTAGGAGAGGAAGGAGGTTAACTACTTTGTGAAAGCCTTATGTAATGTTGAACTTGAACTTTATTTGGTAAAAACAAGACTTCATTGCAAGATTTTATTTCATTTTGCTTTTAAAGACTGGAGGTGATGAGATATTTCCCATCGTCTAAAATGGAAAGGGGTCAGGTGCTGTGGCTCAGACCTGTAATCCTGGCACTTTAGGAGGTTGAGTTGAGAGGATAGCTTGAGCTCAAGAGTTCAAGACCAACCTGGGCAACATGTTGAGAACCCATGCCTACAAATTTTTTCTTTTTTTTAATTTAGCTGGGCATACACCTATAGTCCCAACTACTCAGGAGGCTGAGGTGGGAGGATCACTTGAGTCTGGGAGGTTGAGGTTGCATTGAGCCATTATTATGCCACTGCCCTTCACCCTGGGTGACAGAGCAAGACCCTGTCTGAAAACATAAATAAAATAAAATGGAGCGGGAAAAGAGTGGAGGAATGAAAACTAGTTAGGCATCAAATGCAACCTTCTAATTGTAGGATAATGAAAGCTTGAAATAATGTTGTAGGGATGAAAGGAAAGAAAAATAACTGGAAGTGGAAGCTAAAAAAAAAAAAAAGAAATAATGAAGGTTAACTTTATACGTCTAACTTAAGTGACCAGGCAGCAAGTATTTCAGGAAGAAGCAATTTAGGGTAGAAAGTTAACTCTAGTGGAATGGCTGTTACACAACAGGCCCCATGGTAGGTGATTTCTTTATGGCTTCTAAGACAGTCCCACAAATTATCTAATCTAGAATGTAGAGAATAATTTTCACATTTTATAGTTGAGGACATTACAGTCCAGGCCACACAACTAGCAGAGATGCCAACCCAGGCCACTGACTTCAAACTTTCCTATATTAGTACACTGACTATTTTACCACTCTTAATAAAAATAATACAAGTTTGAACTTGAATAAAATGCCAGGTTCAGGAAGAACTAACTGGAGATCGTTGAAATGTGGAGCAAAATCTGATTTTCAGCATGAGCCTTGAGATGTGCCTAAGTCTGCATTACGGTGCTGCTATGAAAGAAGCCGAATTCACCGTGTAATAAGATACATTCTCTCTTCTAATGTGCATCACCTTGCTCTTTTTCCCTTATTTTGTATACTCTGGGTTTTCTCATTTTTAAAAATGTAAGAAAAGAAACCACAGTTCTGAATAGTCACAAAAATAGTTGAAGTCTGGATAACTGGGTTTTCTCAGGAAAGGGCTAACGAATTTGTGTTTAGCTTTGAGAAGCAGCAGCTGGGGAGTGATCTATTAATTGTTTTCAAACCCTTTGATGGTTGCTAGGTGAAATTTGTATTGATGGTGGTTTCCCACGTCTGAGGAAACAAAAATATGAAAAAAGAAATGGTCCTCCTACTGTCAAGCATAGCTTAGACAAGCTCTTGTCTTAATGCTGGATTAGATGATCCTCTGAGATCCTTTCCAGCTATACTTTAAAACTCTTAGACTGTAGAACTCTTGGAATAAAGTTATATCATTTCTTAGCAGCAATTTGTATATTTTATATAAATGGAAGATATTTGGATAGGTTATACGTTTCTTTTGCCAATATCTAAGAAGCTTGGTATATATTTGTAAACACATAAAATGCAATTCAAGAAGGTTGCATAAAATGAAAAACATTTATCACCAGAAGACATTTTTTATATATGGTATTTGCCTATACGTAGTATAAACAAATTCTCTTTTGGATGAAAAAGGAAAGCACTTAAGGTAATTGTCTGCATTTATATAGCACATTCAGTTAAGACACCTGGATATTTCATGCTATTAATATTGGTGTCTTGTTTTGTTTAAATTGATTTTGTTTTATGTTAAAATATGATTATCATTAGTAGTTTTTATTTTTAACATGAATTCATTAATACAGGTTGTGAGTGTAAAGTCTTTTTGTATTTTCTTGAGTCATTAATTCAGTAAGTATGAAATAGTTGTTTTATTCCAAGAAATAATATTATAAATGAATGTATTTTTAAAATCCAGACTTCAGTTGTTTGGATGTGGGGTAAGGGAAGAGGAGAGTCATCTGCTTCTTGATATCCATGTAGTTTTGCCTGGAACCCCTCAATATTGTGATCAGGACAACCCCTAAACCTCTAACAGTCTCTACCAGTCCCGAATGGAGGACAGGAATGGTGGGATATGCTTATTGTTGGAATGTTGTTTCAGTTCACGTCACAAAATATCTGATATAAACTATTGTTTTGAGAATTTTCACCACTGAAAATCACTCAATAAAGCATGTATGAGCTTGGCAGATTACATTGAACATTTTTGGGATCACAATACCATTTACTTTTGCTTTTCTTCTCACTAGCCTCTGCTCGAATCCCATGCAAGATTACACTTCAGAGTACTCAGCTCTCCTTCTCTTATGCCAAGCAGATCATCACTCTTCAGTTTCATTTTCTTAATTCAAATGTCTTATCCCGTAAGGGGCTAACAGAGAAGATTCACCCTTCTTCAGGCAGTTTTGTTTATGAACAGCAGAGATAAAAAGAAACCTGTTAAATCTGCTTCTGTCAAAATTCAAATTCTTAATGACTATGCTTGAGTGGTCTTTGGAAGCTTCAAATGGCTGCTTCATCTTGAGAGCCAATCCTTATGTTCACACAACCTGTCAGATGAAGGAATTGGTCAAGGGCCACCTTCTTCCCGGCACCCCAACACCTTGCCTTTGAAAGAAAGAAAACAAAATTGCATCCATTTTTTTCTTCTGCCACTGAATTGAAATCCATCATTAATCTGTTATATTACTTATTACATACTTCATTCTTATATAAATTTAGGCATATCTCACTTAAAGAGGTTTGTCTTCCCCAGCAATTACAAAGGCTGGGCCTATTTTATTTTTTTTAAAGAACCTTTTATCTCTCTATCAAAAGAATCCCATATGTATCAGAATAAAGAAAATAATAGGTAGGTACAGATAATATATTTACTATGCTAACTTCTAAAAACTGTTATGTAGAAGAAAATGAGTTTGCATTAGTAGCATTTATTATTCATTGTATTTACATACAATCCATTTCTAGGTTTTTAATAAACACTTTTCCCCTTTATGCCATTGTTGTTCAATATTCCTACTTACAATATTATGGCATCCACATTTTTAAAACATCAAGGATTAGGAGAATATTTTGTTTTTTCCAGAATGATGGACAATGGACTAGTTTATATTTCCTACAAATTCCACTTCAACAGATGTGTAAGGCAGGTGGAAATCATCAAAACTTTATGATGTGCCTGCGTTTAATTTTCATCTAATGTCTTGATTGCTTACGAGTTACTCATGTATGGTGTTAGAAAAACTTTTCAATGCCATTTATTCAGTTGTTAATTAAGAATAAATTGTCACATTTTAAAGAGATGATAAAATATCCTTTTCTGATGAAATGGCAATTGCTTTTCCCCCCTTGCTTTTGTTACACAAAATTGAGCTCTGAGATTTGAATGATTAGAGATTATCAGCCACAATTATGACGATGTTCTGATTTAACATTTTCCTCTTTGTGAGACAGCGGGAACTTGTTCATGCTTTATAAAAATGTAAGTGCTGCTTCCATGTTTATATGATAAATATCAGTCGTGATTGATATTTGGAAATTACTTCACTAAAGGGTTTACATGAATGTAACATAATTGCATTTCTTTTTGTGCCAATTGATTTTATTGCAACGTTTAATGGTTTGTTGCATACTTTACAGAATAATAAATTTCATTTTCTTGTATTATCCCATAAATAACTTGGAAATTTTTTAATTAAGGTAATCATAGTAGCTCTCTTAACCTTGCAATCATGTATTGCTTCATGGATTTGATAATTGGAATATTTATCTGGCTCAAGTCACAACAAATATATCATAAAATATCAATCTGATGTATTGTGACTGGAGCCACATAAATATGCCGATACTCAAATGTATATATAGAGAGTTTTCAAACTGTTTTCTCAGAAATGCATACTTTATATTTGTTGGATAATATTCTCTTTTTATTGTGTTCACTACCAAATGTTTGTATTTGCATGTTTAGGGATGCCACTTTATAGTAGCCTCATTAATTTTTATCAGTTCATTTGACAATGATGCAAGTTCACATTGATTTTTCAAATAAGGCAAAAACTTAAGCTTAAATATGAACCGCATTGGCACCCTTAACTATCATAGGTACATATAATTTGTATTGATATTTGGCTTTAAAGAGTTTTTTTTTTTTTTTTGCTTTATAACAATACTGAGACAACATACATATACACTTCAGAATTTTGACTAATAGCAAAGAAAGTAAAACTTTTATTTGTAGAGTGCAGTACTTGAAAATATAAAAACATTCATCTGTAGAATTTGACAAAACATTAACATAAATAGAATAGGCACAATTGAGATTGAGTATCTCACAATTAAAGTACATATCATTATTTTTTCTGTTGCATGATTCTTCATAACCATTATAACGTAAATGGTGATGGTGGGCAGCTTTTTAAGAACAGGTTGTTTGCAAGACACTTACAATCCAGGCATCCCAGATATGTAAATAAATGATCCTCCCTTAACATTCACAGTCCTTATTACCAGGATGCAAAGAAATAAAACAGCTTTGTAGAATCTATAAATGTTAAATCCATGAGTTTATTTTTTTATTTTATTAATTTTTGGATGGGTAGCTAACAATCAACAGAGCTATTGATATCAATATAATAAAGAGAATCATATATGCATGTAATTTCCATGGGAAGCAGCCCATAGATATTGTTTTTCTTTATTTCCATTATTTCTATGTATACATTTGTAATGGAACTGAGATTCACCATATGATAGTGATGTATTCACAATTTATTCTGTCCTTCAAAGTGTTTTCATTTTTTTGTTTGTTTTTTAATTATACTTAGAATGTTCTTCTCTCCTGTTAGATTGTTTAAAAATAATATGTACTAGTTTTCTTTTGGCAGTTTTAATTTTTTATATTTTTTAAAATACTTTGACCCATTTGTAGTTTATTTTATAGGTTCAGTTTTATTTAATTTTTACTTCATTGCTTGCTAGCTAGCTGGATCAACATTCTTTGTGGAAAATTGTGTTTTCCCAAATTACTCAAAATGATGTTTTATTATATATTAATTTCCATATGTACTTGAGTTTCTTCTCACTTTCGCTGTGTTCTATTGACCTATTGGTCTCTTTCTTTATTGCTAAAATTATCACATTTCAATATTTCTGTGATTATTATTTCTTGTATTACATTTTAATAACTCTTATGTTGTTAGGCACCACACTGCTATTTTTATTGCAGAATTATTTTAACTACTCTTACCTGTTTGCCTGCCTTATGTGAACACATATTTTAAAAACTTATCATATATACCTCTTTGTACATATAATTTTTACTATTAGGAAGATCACTTTATCCTCCTAACCACTCAATAAATGTTGACTATATATTTGAATAATATTCATTTTAAAGAAATATCAAGTCAATAAATTCCCAAACCAAGATGTAAAGACAGGTATTTTGTCAAAAACAAAAGACAAGACTCTTGTGCTAATATAAGAGCCATCTAATAAAAATAGCAGTGTCATTCAATTTTAAAGATGACTTCAGTGCAAATCACTGCAACTGGGCATACTGTTAACCTCTTTATTAATCACAACTACCTATTCTGGAACCCAGTTTTAAAAGATGAATTTATTGATTCTTATCTTATGGTAGGGGGATAAAAATTAGGATTTGGGGGACATCCCAACTTCATTTGATAGGATTATGGCTAATTCCTCAAGTGTATTAGGATTGGAAACAATGAGATTTAGGGCCACTGGTTTAAAATTGAACTTTGTAGACTATATCAAATTCTGAAAACTCTACTCGAGAAAGCAATTCTCACTCTCTTGAGAGCATGGAATTATTATCAGAAAAATGTAACCTAATTTAGGGTCCATTTACAAGAAAAAGTGGCTTTCCTGATAGGCATGTCTATTTGGATATATTTGGACTGACATTGTCCATATGGAGGAAAATACTTAGATAAATAGCAATTTGTTATTGTTATTGCTATTTGGGACTTAATTGTAAAACAAAAACAAGAACAAATTCCTGTCCAATTTGGAACTAATTTACTGCTTTTGAAGATATCTAGGTAAGGTACTCAATGCCCATCTGATGTTTTCATTACTTTAATTGGTATGCATATTTCCCAGGAAATCAAATTTTATTTTTGCATTGCTAATGCATTTTATTCCAAGCTGTGTTTTGATTTTTCACATTGGCAAATTTTCACACAGCTATCTAAATTTCTTCTTTACGTGAATAACTATAGAATAAAGCCTAACATAAATATTCCTGAGTACAGTGTATTTCAGTGTATAGCAGAATAGGAAATAACATTTATGAAAGAGCCACAAACTGAATTTAGAGAAAGGGAGGGTTGTGCTATACCTACCTAGGGAATGGTCACCAAGGTGACAACCTCTTGACCTTTCTTGGAGTTAATGAAACAATATTGCTTCACCTTCTCCATTTCTGCCAAATGTAATATGACCAATTTATTATTCATACATTCTTTTGAGATGAGGGCATTCACATTTTTATGTCTTTCAAACATTTGCCAAATGAATATGTGCTAGTGATTTGTATGCATTTTTATCTAACTTTATAAAGGCTGAAAACAACTAGAACAAGGGAATTCAAGTCACCCGGTTAATCGAAATTCATTGTTGAGGGCTCTCAGATTCTTTCTCCTAACCTCTCACTCCTTGTGAAGGGATTTTATTGTGAGCAGTTAATATTTTATGGGAAGGCTGTCAGCTTCTTACAGAGCCCAAAGGAGTTATATATTTTTCTGACATACGATCATAATTCCCATCAGTATGTTTAATGTCAGCATCTGTAGGATTCCTTTGATTTTTAAGGAGAAAAAAGAATTAAGAATTCCAGACTCGTCAAATAAGAATAACTGTGCATGCTTCAGAAAATTCTTATTAGTCTGGGTGAATGCTTGGGGACCAGAGGGACAGGTATGCAATGGATGCCTCTTAGTGCTTTACTGATTAACCTATTTTCCTCCACGTATTGAACTGTGCCAGGAATGAGAATTTTGAGGACTACTTTTGCACACACGCGCATGCACGCATGCGTGCGCGCGTACACACACACACACACACACACACACACACACACAGTTTATACTAGGGCAGAACTGTATATATGTGTGTATAATATGTGTGTGTGTATATATATGTGTGTGTATACATATATAGCTACAGATCATAGAGTATATTATCTAAAAATTAATCATGAATTAAAAATGACCATTTTTAGTTAAAAACGCATAATGTGTAAGGTTGTGGATTGTGGATGATGGGTGTTTCTATAATTATTCTACTAAAAATAAAATCTCTAAAGAATACTATGTCAAAAAACAAAGATCACAAAATAATTTTGAAACATGTTCTTTACTCTGACAAGCTTTAAATCAACCAGGAACTAATCATTTTGCTAAGTACCACTATTTTAAATTCTTTTTATTGGGGACCATGGAAATAAAAGCGCAAAAATGACTTCTGCAGGGAAAGGTAAAGTTGGGTTGATAATTAATCCTTGCTATAGACAGCAACGGGTTTAATAAAAAATTATCACTAAGATGAGTGACTTTTTTAACAAAACTGAGTGAATCGTTTAGTTTGGGCATCAGGTAAACCCTGGTGCTAAACATAAACTAAATTCTCGATCTACTCATGTTTTTTGCTATTGGGAATGCAGATTTTGCCTGATTCAACTTGGGAGAAGATCTTAACAAAGGGTTTCTTCTAAAAAGCACGTAAAACATTAACTTATGCCAACCTTACTCCATTCACAGATAGATTTTGGGACATCATTTGACTCTGTTTTCTTAGAATCAGAGATTTAAAGAGAAGTCTCGTACATGGTGTATACATCCTAGATGGAATTTTGAAATATTAAGACCTAACTATAAAGTTGTGATGTGGCTAGGGAATCAATAAATTTGACAGTCTAATACAAAATATACATTTTGCAGTATGTTTTAGCTCTATGTATGTATAGAAAATTTCATTCATTTAAAATATTTAAAGGCCATGTTTAATATAAACTATAACTTTGGCACAGCAACATTATTTTTCTATGTAAAAATCCTCATTTCCTTTTTGTCATTTGACCACATGTCTCATATTGATTGTCAAGAAGAGTTTTAAATTATGAACATGTATTTTCCCATAAAGGTATTATGAGACAGTAGATTTGAAACGTAAAAAATGGAACAACTTTCTAATTTTTAAAAATGTAAAACTTTAGATATTGGGGCATAATCTATTTATTTGGCATGTTTAAGATCTGTATGAAGCCAAAGTCAACACCATAATTAAGATGTGAAAAACTAGTGATAATTCGATTATGAACAACAAAAGAAAGAAAACCCTACTGTCACAATTAGTATTCTGACAAAGCAACAAGACATGAAATGATTATGAAGAAACAAAATTTTCATTATTTGCAGACAATGTGATTATACACCAAGAAAACCCAAGAGAATCTGCTTAAAAACTTTTGGAATTAATGAGAAAATGTAGTTAAGCATTAGATGCAAGACATTGTAAGCCTGAATAATTCCAACAATTGATAGTAGCCCAAAAGTGGACAGTCTGATCATTATATTAACCCCCAAAATACGTATTTGGCATACTGATTTTGTATTAGCTTGCATTAAAAATTAACATGAGTAAAATAAAGAAAACCAAATTATATCTTTGTAATTATCCTTTTGTAGATCTTTGACACACAGAATTTATCTGATTATAATCCTCATTCACTCATATTAATGAACACCTACTATATGCCAGGCACTCCCCCTGGACATCTGAATAGCATCAATAAAATTATCCTCAAAAGACTCTGCCCTTATAATTCCACTAACTGCTTATGTAAAGCCCTTCTGATGTTTAATTTTGTTCTGTTATTTCCTCTTGTTTTTTAAATCTCAATCACATTGTCCTCTCTACATGGGTATCCATTCTAATGTCTATACTGAAAATTATTTTCATATATCTCTCATAAATTGCTTGTGTTATATATAAATGTTTTTGAAACCATGCACAGAGTTCATCTGTATACATTTTGTGTTAATGTACTCAAACGGTATTGTTATGAAGGTAATTATCTTTCTTACATTTTTCATTCTGTATTTTATGTTTAAGATGTATAGTTTTGGCTGCACTTCTCCTGGATACTATCCCATTATATGTCTATGCATATACCACATATTATTTATAGAGTCTCCTAGTGACAGACACCTAAGCTGAATCCAACATATTCTAACATTAACTTTGTTATGATGAGTAGTTTTCTATATATAGCATGTCCAGATGGTCTATTTTGTTCACCTGAGACATACTTGGTTTATGCCTGTGTCCCAGCATAATATTTCATGTCCTCCCTTCACTCTCATCCAATCTCTCAGAATTTCCAAGAGACTTCTCTGGAGTTTATATCAATGGTTGGAATTACACACCTATAGTATATACATAAAAAATACTTCTTTTCGGAATAGGTTTTCAGGTTTATTTTGGGTTCCTTTTTACCTAACTATCATAAACAATTGGTATTTATGTGTCATTTTCTTTCTAATAGAAATATTGGATTGACATTTTAAGTTGCATTTTATTCTTACTAATGAAGTAGACCATCTCTCTATATTCTCCTTACTCATTGTAGCTTCTCCTTTCATATATTGGTTATTTATATATATGCACATTTCCTTATTAACTTAAAGTCTGTATTTTTCTAATTTGTAAATATTATATATAAAAATCATCCCTCTGTTAGATTTAAAATATCATAAATATCTTTTCCAATTTGTCATTGGTGTCGTTATATTCAAAATAATTAACTTCAATATTATCAGTTACTTTACCTAATGCCACAAAAATATTTGCATCACTTTTTAAGCTTTCAAAGCTTCACACATAGGTGGAAATTTGGAGCCTCTTTTTGTAACAGTATTAGAGAATTCCCTCTCTGTACTGAGTCATTTATTACTTGACATCATTTACTAAATTAACATTTACATAATAATGCATTTAGATTTTTAATACCATCTCTGTTTCAAGTTGCCTCATATGTAGAAGTTGGTCTCAAGGCTTTTTATTCCATTGCACTGTACTGTATGTTTTTCTGCGTTTGTCCCACATATTTGTAAATATTGTACAATGACTTAGTGTTATCTGTTAGGAAAAAAATCAATTTTTGTTATTTTCCAAAGTTTTTTCAGCCATTGATAGACCTGGTTGCTTTCATGTCTTTTAAAAAATCAGTTGTCTAGACATAAAAAACTCTGCAAGGATTTTAAATGGAGTGGAATTGGATTTATAAATTGATTTGATGAGAATTTACATCTTCACAGTATATAGCCATATCATCCATGAACAATGTATACCTTTCTACTTATTCAGCACTTCTTTTGAGTTCATTTATGATGGCCTTATGCAGTTGTTGTTCGATTAATTCCTAGATAACATATATTTTGTTGTTATAGTAAATGGAATCTTATTTTCTATTACCTCTTCTAATTGGTTTTGGGTGTGATTTTATTTTGTAATCTTGCAAACTTGCTGAGTTCTCCTATTAGTTCTAATGGTTTTAAAATTTATTCCCTTAGATTTTCTATGTAAGTGAACATATAATTTACAAAACGAAGCGAAACAAAGAACAGTCACACCTCTTTCTGCTTAACATTTAGGCCTCTTCTTTCTCTTCTTTTCCTTATTTAGGAAAATAGAACTTTGAGTAGCATATCAACATTGATTTTGATTGCTCCTCTTTGTCTTATTCTCAACCTTCAAAGAAACGGATTAGGAAATTTTTCTCCAAATGTAGCATTTCCTATAGAAATTGTAAGAAACATTTTTCTAGTAACAAAAATGCTGGTTTTAGATTTCTAAAGATTTTATTTTTATCATTAAAAGATATTGTTCATGATCCTATGTTTTTTATGTCATTCTGGGTGAGAATGTGGTGGATACTTTAGTTCATTAATATTTTATATTGACGGATTTTTTCAGACATTAAATAATTCTTGAAGTAAATTGTATTTACTCACATTATATTGGTTTTAATACACTATTGGGTTACTTAATATGCTAAGGATTTTTATAAATATGTTTTATATATAGTTATAAAACTAAATTATAATTATTTATTTTCCAGTTCAAGGTTTACATGGTTTAGATTGAGGGAATAATAGCTCACCACCTTTTTTAATTTTTTAGAACAATTTATTTAATGTAGAGATAACCTGTTCCAAAAATGTTGATAAAACACATCTATACAATCTTGGGAATTTTGTGAAGTATCTCGGATAGTGCTTTCATTGACATCTCAAAGTCTTTCATGATTAATGGTTTATTTACATTCCCAATTTCTTCTTTGTAACTTATCATATACATTTTCCCAGAATGTTATCAATTTTAGCTACGTATTTAAATGTAATAATGCCTACTTGTTTATTCTTTTATTACATAAAATTTTTACAGCATCTATAGCTATTTCCTATTTTCCTTTCTGTGTTTTTTAGTCTACTCATCTTTTTTCCTTGTTTGCAGAAATTTGTCTTTGCAAAGCTTGTGGTTTTGTTAATTATTTCTGTCCATTTTTGCTCTTTACATCATTAACTTTTACCGTTATTGTCTTCTCCTCTTTTCTCATATTTTTCACATCTCTCAACTATTCTCTCTCTCTCTTTAAATCTCCTTTTGGTACCTTCTGAGAGAGATCTATGGCCTGAAGTTTCAGCTCATTATTTTGTCCTTCGGATTAATCTGTTCTGCTGTTCAACATATACAGTGACGTTTTTATTTCAGTCATGATATTTTATACCTTTTCTTTTTTAAAAAATAGTTTTCTTTTCAATATTTTCCAATTGTCATATATTCTTCTGACAATGTTTATAATGTTACTTTTATATTCTTGTAATTTTTACTGTGTTAGCTCTGCTTCTTCTAGTATAAGTAATTATATTCATTGTCTTTCATTTTCAGTGTTTGCATTTATCTAGTATCTCCCACTTTTTGCATTTATCTAGTATCTCCCACTTTTTGCATTTAATGTCTCAGCCTTGTCTAGAAATGTCTACCCTCAAAGAGGTACAAAAGACTAGAGTGGATTTTATTCCTTCCACATGACTTAAGGTGAGAATGAGTGGCCTAAAGGATGAATGCCTCAGATACAGTGATCTCCCTAAACTGCTGTCTACTTCCCTCCCCCTAGTAGGCTCCACAATTTTATGCTGATATTTTCATAGATAAAAATCTAGCTGAAGAGAGGAATATCTATTATCTTGTGGAAAAGTATTAAATTTAATTCATTTGTCTGAATAACTGGAAACATATTTGATATTTCCAAAACCCATCATTTTTTCTTTTTTTTCTATGAATTCTTCCACTTTTATCTCCAAAGGGTTTCTTATTCTTATTTAAACCTGATCCCATTTGTCTTTTGTTTTTAAATTAATACAATTGGTTTATTAAAAATTACGGCAAGAGTCTTTATGGGAAAAAAAGACTGTGATAATACTTTGATAAATTCAGTCACTGTTTTCTATCTAAAAAATAACCTTGAAGCTGAAAGATTCTTGAAATACTTGTTAGTGAATTTTATTTTTTCCTGAAAATGATGACCATAACAGTGCTGAATTATTTACAGGAAGCATTTGCCATCTATTAAGATTAACTAATTTTGAGGTGATAAAATATATTTAAATATATTTAAATTGAATAAAAGAGATTAAGTTTTTGACAAGAGAAAAGTTCAAGAAGTTGGGAAAATACCAAATAGGTGTAAGGCAAACATGAAGAAACTTTGGAAATTCTAATCTCATTGGAAGAAAAATTTAGAAGTCTATATAATCATAGCATCTCAAATACTTTTAGAAAATGCTGTTTTTGGAATATGATTGAAATTGTCTAAGAAGAAAATAATTGAATTTTGCCAATATTTAGCACCTTAAAAATCTTGATGTTTCAAATTTAATTATATAACTTTATAGTAGTTTGACACAACTTTCTCCTATGATATCTGATCTATTTGAACACAAAATGTTCTAAGACAAAGAGGTTTCAGTGGATGTGAGTCTTCTTTTTATCATGGCCATTGTAATTTGGTAAGTAAAATTAGAATTGTGCTTAAGCTAGACATAAGTTTGCTCATTTATTTATCTGAAAAATGTGTATTGCCTATTTACCACATACTTGACATTGTTCTAAGTGCTGGGTTAATATCAATGAAAAAACAAAAACTGTCACTCTGTCACTAGCATCATAGCTTAACAAAATTATGTAAGATAGTTATGTAACAAAGTTATCTAACATAGTTATGTAACAAAATGATGTAACATAGCTAGGTAACAAAGTTACTAATACTGTGAGTGTTGTAATTTCCATTTTTATAGTAGCAAAAATGATAAAATATAGAGTTCTGTAAAAACATAAGGGATTAGGAATGAAATAAATGTATCCACTCTAGGTAGGCAGGGAATGCCTCCCTGAAAAAGCAAAACTTAAACCTGTGCCTGAATGAGTAGAAGGTAGAAGGTAAGTAGATGTTTGGCTAGAGGGCAGACAGAAAGAGAAACTACTTTTCTGACTCTCCTTATCCATACCCCTTAACTGATTTGTAGAGTGAGGCCCAAATCTAACAGAGGCCATCCTTTTTCTTTGCTTCCTAGTTCCAGTTCTTCATTGCTCATAGTGCAATGTGAGAAGGGAAGGTGCAATTAAATAGGATCTAAGGCAGTCTGCAATGAAGGAGTGAATGAAAGCCTTAGGATCCCCATTTGTATTGGTAGGTTTAAATTGTCATTCCTGCCGGCTGATGTTATGGTTCCCTGGGTAAAGCATTTGCAGGGTAAATGAGGTCAAGAGCATACACCATTGCCTGTGGCGTCTCCACTCATACTGACTGCCTCAGCAAGGAGGCCAGTGATTAAAAGGATGTGGAAATTTGCTGCTTCCAACCCTGAGAAGGCCCTATGCAATAATTTGTAGCACAATGGAATATGCTTTGCCTTCTTGTTAAACTGTTATATTGGGAAATAATCCCTGGTCCAGGCTGTCTCTATACCATCTCTGAAATGCATTTTAAGTTAATAATTATAAAAAGAGTAGTAGTCCATAGAGGAAATGTTGTCTAATTGTATTATTGAGATAGGCATACGTTTTTATCTGTAGGTTATTTTTAGTCATTCAAATAAAAGGTTTGCAATCAAGTGGAACATGGATGAGCTGTGCCCTCATGTTATATTCTCACTCAGGGCACAACTTAGATTGTGATCATGCATTTAATTAAAATGTAGAAATTAGCCTTGGCATTATCTTGTGTACAGTCTGGTTAAACAATTTCTAAAAGCTTTATCGGAATTACAGAATGACCTGTTGAAATGAATGAAATTCAGGACAGCACCATTCTATAATCATGATGGATTATATATAACCAACCCCTAACTTCCCAAAGTGTTAAATGCTTGCTTCATTTCAGAACGTTGTACTGTATAAATATTACTGCTCCAGCTTTGCCACAAAGGTTAGTATCAATGATATTTCAAGGACATTTACAAACATAGCCAAAATACTATGTGCAAAAATATTCGTTAAACAAAAAAGAACGGAAGACACCCACTGATTAAGGAGCTTTTTCATGAGATTTCTAGCTATATCTTCAATTGGGCTAAAACTACTAAAAGAACTCTAGGTTCCATTTTTCCCTCTCAGTTTGAAAAAGATAAATAGTTTTAATATTTGTTGCTGGTAGGCCACAGTATTAGTTTTTAAATGATTTTCATTTAATATGAAATATTTCTGGGATTTTACTTGAAATATTTATGTGAAGCATTTATTGTGAGACATTGTTAACCTCTGGCAAAGTGGGATCAATATGACTGATCAGAATTAGTTGTGCACCAGGACTCTGAATTCTAAATGTATTTGGCAGGTCATTAAAATCAGATATGTATGAAACTAAACAGGCAACATTACATTGTAAAATATTTGAACTTTAATAAAAAGTACTGCTCTTTCCGATTGTTTCATTATCCATCCATTTATTCGTTCATCCATGTGTTTGTTTATTATTGACTTGCTGTGTGATAAAATATTTATTAACCACTTACAGTGTGACACATAATTTTATGAAGATGAACAAATATCTAATAATCATAATCGACACATTTAACACTATTTTGTGTCAAGAACTTTTAAAATTATTTTTTGTATACATTGAATCCAAAACTACCTTTAAAACAGACATTATTATTATCCCGATTTTTAGGTGAGGAACCAAGGGGAAGATACATAAAATTACTTATTCAGATTTACCTATTTGAAAAGCAAGGTTCAAATTATCTGGTTGAAAAGAGGTTGAGATTACTATCTAGCAAAACTCTAAGAACATTCTTAGTCTTTAGACTTCTTTCTCTATGGTAGACAAATCTCAAATTTTACCTAAATTATATTACCTTTTAAATTAACCTAATAAGAAACACAAATATGTAAGTTGATAGAGTTCACTGTAATCACATCTGTCATAAGCAATTTCTGGAGGGATGGAAAGGACACAAAAACCAAAGTCAGAAATTTCTTCCAGAATGTATGATCTCATTTGGCAAGGATTCTCTTCCACCAAAAAATGACAGTCATCCAGTTAGCAACCAACTCTTACACATGGCATTAAAAATAAATCACAATTTTCAGATCTCGTTTTTTTTAAGGGATACAGATGTCTTAGTTTTAGATTTTCTACCATGACTTTTTTTCTTACTCTTTGATACTTACTCTAGCTTGTAATATATGTCCCGTCAAAAATGAGCATATATTAATATTCAAATGCAAATCATACTTAGATTGGTTGTTTCACAAACATACCTTTATTATGATGACTTTATATCTTAATATAATGTAGTTATTATATGATGTAATATTTTCAGCAGGTAATCCTCTTGCTACTATTATATGAGGACCTTTCAATAACCCATATTATTAAACCATTACTTGTAGACATCACCTACTAGCTGAACAGTTTGGTAATCACTCACTGGATTACACTGAAGGCTGAAGTTTTGGTTGTTGCTTAACTCTCTCTCTCACTTTGTGCCATGTAAAAATGTTCATCAGCCCTGCTTTCAAGCCAAAGAATACAAAGCAAACAGTATCTGGAAAGGCATTGATAGCAATGAAGCTACAATTACACACAGAGAATAAAATGTTAGGGAGGAATTGGGGAGGGAGGACATTTATTCAGATCCAGTAAACTCACACAACAAGCTCTTCTAATATGTAAGCATTATGAAGGGAAAATATATAGATTTTTCCATTTTAAAACTCAATTTTGCAAATATAGATATATTTATTGTGTAATGAAAATCTGGTGAGGGCTGAATTACTTATATGTCACTTAGAAAGTTATGTTTTTTAAAAATAAGGCAGTCGCTTTTTCTATATCCACCAATTAAATAAATTCATGTTATTTTATTATGGAAATTATGTTAATTTACATATGCTCACAAGAGTAGCACTCAAGACCTCTCCAATTTTAATTTAGGCATGCAATTACATCATTACTTATCTTTGATTCAAGTAGAACTATTTTAAAGATTAAAAAAATTTAAAGAGCTAATGTTTAACAAACCTACATTAACCTAGATTCAATTGCTGAAAGACAGCTAAGCTACTTTGTTCTAGGAAAGTATTGACTCTGAGACCATATACCTCATAACTGGTAGTAATATTTTACTTGTGGTTGAAAAGTCAATTTATCTCTTAAAAAGAAAGCACTACCACCTTTTTTTCCCCTAGATGAATGAAATTAACATTTTCTTTAAAATCATGAATTTAGGTACTTATTATGAAATATAATTCTGTAAGGGAAGCCCATATGTGGATTGTAGTAGTGACTGGGTATAAAAATTATTCTGAAACGTTTCATTACCTCTGCTGAGACGTATATATCCAGTAAATCACTGGCCATCTTTCATCCTGTATTTTATCTGGTAGTGCTAACTTACCACCTTCTAACATATTACACAATTTACTTGTTTATTTTGTATTTCTTTTCTCCCATGAGACCAGGAATCTCTAGTTGTGTAGCTTGTCAAGTGCCTAAAACAGTACTGGGCTGGAAGCAGATGCTCAATAAGCACTCTAAGGATGAAATATGTTCTAATAAGATGACCTAGAGTTTCTGTGGGCTTTCTTTTTCAAATATAACCTCAATTATAGAAATTGGTATATAGGTGTTTCAGTTTTCAAATTTACCTTAATAACTCATTCATATTTCTACATGTTTAATTTGTATGAAACGTATTCACTCATTAAATAAAAATCTTTTGTCAACTCTACCTGAGATGACTAAAGAAAAACATGGCACCATATAAAAATGAGTTCTTGCTAGAGGGCATTAAAAACTCATTTCAGGTCTATTACTTTTATTTTTTTTTCTTTAAGAAATGCTGGGAAGACACATGTTTGTGGATTATTGTAATACTAAATTATTAATGCCTTTTATTAAAATACACTTTATTAGTCATGGTTTGCAAGTAAACAATTGATCTGTGTTTTTTATTAGGGTAAATCTATTGTGATTTCTTGTTCAGTAAATTAGGCTGTTTGCTGAGTAGGATGAAGCAGTGTAATTATTTTTCATTACTTAGTATCTATAGAGTCTCATTCAGGTTCATTTCTCTTTCAGCAGAATCAGATAGATTTTCTTTCATAGGTCTTGCTAAAGTTGAAATACAACCCGGCACTTCAAGTGTCTAAATATGGTCAAGAAAAGGAATCACTGCTTAAGCCTAACCATTGTTGTAGCCTAACCGAGGGCACGGATGTACAAGCATTGTTTACCAATTTACAGTGACTAGCCACAAGAGAAGATTCCCATATGAATCTAAAGTTTTGTTTTGTTTTTACTTTTAATCTAAATTAATTTGGAATGACATCTGATGGGAATCCTTGTCTCAGTGTTTGGGTAGCATTTAAAATATGTAAGCATGCTCAATGGTGCATGTTTGTGTATATACATATGAAAAGTAAGATTCATGTATTGGGAAACATAATTCTGGCTTGAAAAAAGCATTAGTTTATTTTCTTTGTTTGGCTAGTATTTGCATTATGTAAGGTGCATGTGTAGCAGTAATACCTCACCATTTGGTTCTCTATAGCCTCTTCTTCCATGTATTCAAATGGTTCACATATAGGAAACACAATTTGGGATGACAATAACCCACCTTGTTCTGCCAGAATGCCTTTTAAATCCCACAAGAACATGAAGCACTCTTTAAGATTTAAGACATCTTTGTTAAAGTATAATATATACTGTACCTATCAATGTAAGTATATAAATTGAAAACAAACAAATGAAAACAATCAATGTCCTCTCCTTTTCCAAACTCAGGAGTCACCGCTGCAATTAATGGTTCAACAGTTCTCCTGAAGCTGACTGCTGGCCAGGTTACTCAGCTTCTTAACCTGATCTTAACCTGTAATATGAAGCTACATCATATTACTACTAACAGAGAAGGGAAAAAGCAAATACTAATCTGAATTCCAAATCTCTTAATCAATTTTCCCACTCACTTCAATTAAAAATTCTTTTATATGCTTTAGAAGAGTTTTCAATCCAGCGCACGTGTAAATCATTTTATGTCCTAGAAATACACTTTCTCTGCTGAGAGCAAATAAGTGAAATTCATCCTGAAAGGTTGCAATTTGTATATCATTGCTTAATTATCAAGTCACTGAGGCATGCTGAAGCATTCAACCAAAATATAGAAAAACGTCCTCTATACAAGGATCACATGAGAAGTTAAATGTCTAAATATGTTGACTATAAAGTGGAGATGTATTTAATAATGTGCTCATCACTTATTACCTAATTTGTCCTCCCAAATGCCAAAAGAAATCCAAGTTATCATAGTTCAATTGAGTGATGGGAGGGAGGACAATCACTAAATAGCTGAGAGATGCAAAAGTTAGGTCATATTCACCAGGTTAAATGCAGTGGAGTGGCTCTATAGGCCAGGAGTCAGTTCTGGTCATTTTGGTGCTACTTTGTTCACACTGCATTTTGTTCAAACCTTCCTTGTTGATTTTATTTGTTGGTTGTCATGTCTATGTCTTCATGAGACTGTGAGATAGATTGTAGATTATTATAGCCTTGTATTTCTGCATCCCCCACTTCTAGCTTAAGATCTATTTGGCAGATAACAGGTGCCCAATAAATGTGTATAGTGAATAAATATGAAAGATTGTGGGTTAACAAGTACTCCATGTTTTGCTAAACCCATGGGACCCTACCCGGGTCAACATTTACTCCTATTCTCTGACTTTATACTCTCTGTTCTAGTTTTCCTTGACTGTATTTGCAACTATGTGACATACGTTTTTCACCGTATCAATTACATAAACATTGTAGATATTTATCTGGGAGTTTGATCGAAAATAACTTAGTCCTTAGCTGCATTTTAAATTAAGAGCATTTAGGTAATGTGTTGGTGAAGTTTAATAGTCTATACTACACACAAAAATAACTATTCGGCTAACTAGTCCTTTATTTCCATTCATTTATTCATTCATTGATTGATTCAAGCAGCATTCATTAGATTTCATTCACTATTTACTACATGTGGCATTAGATGCTTGGGCATATACTGAGATGAAGAAGGAAAAATCCAGTTTTTCCAAAGAACTTTCAGTCTTGCAGGCTTATTCAGTTTCTGACTACAGAAGTCATATTATAGAATATATGGGTGAAATGTAAAGATAATCAATTAGTTCTTTTAGCCTTTTTTAAGGTCAAGGATACCCATAAGATTACAGTGAAAGGTAAAGATTTTTTCATCATAATTTCTCATTGTACAGACATAAAATTTGTATCATGCTTCCAGGATTTATAGAAAAATGGAATGTGTTCAAGGATAAGAAAAATCCTCTAATGTGGTGTAAACCCATATATTAATAATGGTTGAAAAAGTGACATTCAGAAAAGAAAAAGCATCTTGTAGGCCATCATTGTGAATTTTAATGTCTTACCTTTCGATGGAAACTTTTATAAACACCCCTTTAATGACTCTCTCCTTACTACTTCTTAGTGGTCTTAGAACAGACAGAACTGTATTATCTTTCCCTGATAATCTAAATCCTTATGATGTTCTCCAAATGTTCTACTAATTCTAACGCCAGTTGCCTTTCCTAGCCCTGCATACATGCTGGACTGAATAATAATAGACTCAGTTAAAATCCCATTTCTCTGGATCCACTCTCTAACACCTCCACCTCAGCAAAATAAGGAGTTGTTGAAAACTCAAGCACCATATCTTTTCTTTTTGTATTTACACATATAAATTGAATTGTTATAAAGAAAATTACTAAATGCAAATTATATCCTTAAATGTTCAAATTAGAAAAAAAATTACTTTGTCATAGGATCTAAAGATATGGAAAATCTACATTGTTAATTCTGAAGATTATTTTTAAATAAGACCTAAAATTATCTATTGTTAGATTTATAGATTTTTAATAAATTTCACCAAACAGCTTAGATATTTTTCTTACAAGACATATTTTGATCTTGAGATATTCATGTTCAGCACAAATACACTGCAATTAAGATAGCAGCATAAAGAAATATTGTTAGTAGTTAGAGTGTGTGACAGTAATACAAAATTAATTGATATATGTGTTACAAAATTACACTACAGGTTATTGCTTGAAGGCCTGATGGTGATCCCCAGCTTCCATCAAGTGACAGTTTTAATATTTGCCAGTGATGCTCTTTTTATCTGTAGCAGCTGCTTGATTCTGCTTAGAGGAAGGATTTCAAAAAATAAAACACTGGGCGGTCTTAGGAATAAAAGAGAAAAAAATAGGATAGTCAGAGGAAATAAGCTTTGTAGGAATTTATTTATCATAGATGTATCATATCCATTCATATTTTTATATGGTGGAAAACTAAATACTTTTAATCGTAAAAATAACAATAAATCTATATAAGTATCTCCAAATAGTTTTACACTTGAATTTTTAATGCTACATTTAATCATCCTAATAAATTGTAAATCATATCACTGTGAGTTTGCACAATAGTGGCTGTAATACTTTGACTAACACTCACAAATATTTGAATTGAAGTCGCCTTCAGTTTTAAGACATTCTGGTTTCCCAAACAGGTAAACTAAAATAGAGGGTTATTTTTTTACAAGATACACACATTTGTTAGGTACACATTTGGTAGTACATGCATAGGATTTGTTCCATTTTGTTTATATGTGTCCTGAAGAATACGGTATCAAACAAATTATTCATTCCTTCTATTTATGTTTTGTAATTGTTATATATCAGATATTAACATGTTTATAATTTTTCCCTTTAAATGTAATCATTTAGACAATAATTAATCAACTGAGGAATCATCATACATTTAGATATGTATGTACATGTATATTCATATTATATATGTTATGACCAAATTTGTTTTTAAATATATATGTGTGTGTGTGTGTACATGTCACTACTTAACCAGTTTATAGCCATGTAATACATTTTGTTTTTGAATTAATAAATCTCAGCTTCCTTTCAATAATGTCCTAAATTTGTTTTAAAAACTAAGTTTTTATAAAATATGACTGCAAAAGATTAGGTAAATAAAATGCTTAGCTACAAAACTGAAGTAAGATACTTTAATCACTATACCATAAATTATGTTATACCGCTTCACTTATCCAAGCTGTCTTCCTGTTTGTATCTTTTTCTTGCTTTCTAGGCAAATTTTTTTTCAATTATACATTAAATGCCACTCTCCCTCCCCTCCACTCCCCCCACCGCCTTCTGACAGTCTTTAATATGATTGAATGTCTTTCATTTGGGTGAAGAATTTCTGTGCAAATCCACAAGAATATTATGCAGAATATTTGGTAAGGCCTTTATCCACATTGGAGTTGACAGGGTGATAGTGGAACTGATTTGGGCTAGATGATGTGATTTACCAGTGATAACACTGCTCTGTGTTTACTGCCTGGCTGACTCTCACACAAGTATTTATATCCTGGACCTATAAAAGATGATTGATTTAGATCAGTACAGGTCATCCATCCTTGGGAAATCAATAATTTTGTGTCCCACAAGTTCAGTTGATGTACAAATGTTGTTCGAAAGTTAATATGTTTTGCTGACCCCACTTAATGTGTACATTGCTTTGACTCATCATGTAGATAATCAGATAAAAATTTTTATGAACTGATTAAAGCAATAGTATGGTAACATCGTTTCTATTTATTCACTCCCTCATGAGATTCCTCTATACAATATCAATTGATCTTTACACATCCTTGACTTTATATCCTAAGTCTAAGGTCTTTTTTCTTGTGTATCTTCTGCAAAAATCCACAACTATAACAAGTAAATACATCCCCTTCACTCTCAATCTGTCTTATTCACTCTGAACTTTTTTCTTTGATTCTGGAAATATTCTACATTGCTTTTTGAATTCACTTTCTCGGGGTACTGTAAAGTTTTTCTTTTTTTCTTCATCTTAGTCACTGAAAAGTTTTCCAGTTACTTCCTTTCCAACCGTGCAACTTCTGATCCCAATCCTTCTTACCCTTTCTGTGGAACTGGACACTTGATACCACCATGGTGGCCCTGTCTACCTGCCTTTGTCCTGGAATCACATTTCTAACTGCTTTTGGACATCAGTCTCAGAAACTCATATAACTACCTTCAATAACATATGCTCAAAACAGAACTCATTAGCTTTCCAACTGAAATTTTATTTTCCCTACCTACCTTATTTAATGGTACATCTACTCAGAAAAACACCTGCACCAGAAACAGCTTCATTTCCTGCAAAGATTTTATACTGCTCAGTCTGGTCCCATCGGTTTTACCTCTGAATTAGCCACTTTGTTTTTATCTCTCCTTTCTTTTCACAGTTAGAGTTTAGGTTCTCTTCATTATATGGCTGAGAAGGTACTGTAATACCTTCTTAATTAGTCTGCCTATTTTCTTGAAGATTTTCTACTTCTAAATAATTCTTCAAAGTGTTCACTAAGTTCTTCTGTAGCATAGCCAGACGCTGCTTCTTCAAAACATTGTTTTTTGTTTTTTTTTTTTTTTGAGACGGAGTCTCGCTCTGTCGCCCAGGCTGGAGTGCAGTGGCCGGATCTCAGCTCACTGCAAGCTCCGCCTCCCGGGTTCACGCCATTCTCCTGCCTCAGCCTCCCGAGTAGCTGGGACTACAGGCGCCCACCACCTCGCCCGGCTAGTTTTTTTGTATTTTTTAGTAGAGACGGGGTTTCACCGTGTTAGTCAGGATGGTCTCGATCTCCTGACCTCGTGATCCGCCCGTCTCGGCCTCCCAAAGTGCTGGGATTACAGGCTTGAGCCACCGCGCCCGGCCCAAAACATTGTTTTAAACCCATTTTAAAATACTCAGTGTCCCCTTTCCACCAATTAAATAAAGTCCAAAGCATGTGAGCATATTTAATGCAGCCCTTCAAAATATAACAGTACCATCAGTGTCCATTCTCAGTTTGAACTTCCTACCTGGCACGCCTATAATCTCGTAGTTTTGAAATACTCACTGGATAGATTGCTCAGTTTTTCTTTAAGTATGTTTGTTTGTACTGTTTCTTCTTTCTGCAATGCCCTTTACTTTTCCTAATCCTCTTCAAGTGGTAAATTTTACCTCTTTCATCATTCCCTCCTATCCTTAGAAAATCCATCTCATCCTTCAAGCCCCATTCAAAGATGTTCTTTCTTAGACCTTTCCTTTTCTCATTTTGCCTTTTTCTACCCTTGAAAGAAAGGAGGCGTGTCCTCATCTCTATTCCTTTAGCCTTTTGTACATACTTCTCATAAAACAACCATCAACTTATTTATTTCCATTGGCTACTTATTGAATTTTTTTGTGAGTTAGGAGCTGGAGACATGACAGCATCATTTCTAGGCTAATGACTCGCTCTTGGCAATGTGCATTGTAATTTTTAATTTATGCTTAATCTCATTGCTAAATTGTTATTGTCTTGAGGTTATTCATGTTTGGATGAACTTGGGGTGGGACTTGACTCCAAGAAGCTCTGCAAATGTTTATTAATTAGCGAATATACTATTCCTGTCACTCTGTCACTGTTTTACTCTGAAATGTTTTTGAAATCTTTTCCCTATAATATTCATATTGCATTTGGAATTAATTCCTCATGACCCCAAATACATTCACAGCCCTAGTTTTCCTGTGTTATTGATGAGAATACATTGACAAAGAACAGATGTGAAATTAATAATACACTCTAAGTCAGACAAATCTTTTTTCTTACCAAGTTTAAGTGGTGGGATTAACGTCCAACCTGATGTGTCTTATAGTTTATCAAAACATTTCATACTTTTAGAGAGGAAGAAATTATATACTTTATGTTGTAGAATCTACTAAGAAATTAGCTATTTATTAAATTATTTTTAAATTTATTTTAGTGAAATTACTTCAGTTGATTTAACCGCAATTACATGAGAAATAAGAAATCTCATTCTAAAAACTGTAATACTTGGTATCTTAGTACAATATTCCTTGTTTTTATTTCCAAACATCATATTTTTCCTCTTAGGGAGAAAATCGCTGCCTGTATATAAAGACAGGCAATTGTAAGGAAAAATAGTATTAGTAACAAAAATAAAATATATAGAATTTGAGGTAGAACTTTGTGATAATGAAAAAATAATGCAGTATTTTGTTCCATGAGTAGTTAAATAAAAAATACAACTTTTAGAATATACCTGCTTCATTTTGTGAAACAAAGAGTTTTAATTTGAACAAATAATTGAGACTTCATTTCTACAATCTTAACTCTAAATGCTTGATTTGGTTTCATGTAGTTAGAACAACAACAACAACAATAACAAAAACAGTTCTTGGTAGCTGATGTATAACTTATATCTTTATTATTATTTATATCCAATAAGTTTTTGAAAATTAGACTGAGGATTCTTTTCCACATCATCAGAATGCCTCTGTGACTGTGATTCTGCTTAGGAGGCTGGTGGTCACAGGATGATGGAACTGTTTGAATGCATAGTCAAAATATTCATCACAGTAATTTCAACTTCGTTCGCAGTACAAATTTTTCAAGCTCACCTAAGGACAACTTGAACCCGAGAAAATAGATATTTTTGTGAAAGATGATATTTCAGTTCATTTGCCTCAATTTATATACTACTATTTCTACTTACTTCTTTATGTTCATTTGTTCTGTTCACTTAACAAATTGTGTGTGTGTATGTGTGTGTGGGAGAGAGAGAGAGAGAGAGAGAGAGAGAGAAGATAATTATTGACCACCAAATGGGCAGGTTTTCAAGGTCAATTTTAATGTCTGAATTTGATTTAAGAAACCATAATTGTACAAAAGGAGCAGTTCTTAAGAAAAATAAATAAATGAACCAGAGAAGAAAGATTTTTAAAAATTTAGTGATAGTCATTCCAACTATATTCTCACCAAAGGCTGTTATTTCTTGTGTAAAGAATGTGAAAAAGAAAATCCTGGTCAAGAATAGAAAGACATATGGGAATGAGAAAATAATATTACAGTGTAAATGTAGACTAGGTCTTTACCATTGGTCAAGCTTCCGGTAGTATTAGAGTGACCATTGACCAAAATTTCCAATGTAGAAAGGCATTGAACTAGAGAAAAAAAGAGAAACGTTAGGATTCCTTGAACAGTGAGGCTTGAGCAATGAAATCACTGGTGCTGTTTTTAGCTAATCAAATATGCTTTAAAGAACTGAAGGGAAAGCCCAATTTTTTATTCTGTAACAATAATAATACTTTTGAGTGCAACCACTGTGCATGCCATAGACCGTGATAATAATTTGTATATAATACTATATGATTTTCTCAACACACCAACAAAGCATACTATTCTCATTTTATACATGACAAAATTGATTCATGGAAAATTTAAATAATTTACTGGGGCCATAAAAATGCCCAAAATGTCTGATTCCAATTTTTTATTATTTCAGTTTTTTTATTCCCAATCATAGTGAGTTTTATATTTTCAGTATAGAATGATGAAAAAGACATAGTTCCTACCTTCATGTAGGCTTATATTCTAGGAAGAAAGGTGGGAATTGAAAAATGAGTGAAAGGAAACCACGATTTGAATTGTGAGAACAGAAATATAGAGAGCCATTGAAAAACACAGAAGTCAGATATTTTTATGGAGAAGTCAGAACTTTTAAATGGAGACATAACATAGATCTGGTATAAGAAAATAATGAGAGAAGAGTGATCTAAACAGAAGGTACAGAATCTATCTAGGCACTGAGGCAAGCAAATCCATGATGTGGTAAAAGAACGAAATATAAGTCAGTTTGGACGGGATTCCTGAGTTTGCAGGGGAAAAGTGGGAATAGTGGATAGGAGCTTAGTCAGGGTTATTTTGAATCATTTACTGTGATTGAACGTTTTATGGTATTTCTAAGTTTTTGAAGAATTTAAGCAGGGATTTAAAATATATATTCTAAAACTGAATAACACTCCAGAGAACGAATTGGAGAGACAGAAGACTTAATGCAAAAGGAGGCTGGCGTGGGGCTCCAGACAGGAAATCGTTATGGCTAGACCATGGATGTGCCAATTGGAATGAAAGAAGTGCCAAGATTCTAGTAGTATTTAGGAAATTGGAAATACAATAACCATAATTTAATGACTCACTGGATGTGTGAATTGAATGAAAAAAAGAGGTTTAGAAAGAGTCTCAGGGCTCTAGTTATGTGGTGAATTTCAACCACCAAATTTTGTTTCTTGTTTCTATCTCTATGAAATCAAACCAAGTGAATACAGTTAAAATTATGAAAACAAAGTTTGAGTTAAAGGGTGAACCATGGTGCTTATTACTAAGAAAGGCTAGAACAGAGATGAGAATAAGCCAGGTATAGGAGTGACTGTGGGTATTTTTGGAGTCTGATTTCAGGGAAATAAATGTATAATATTTCTAATTCACGTTTAATCAGACAATTTATATGATTCATAGTCACCTAAAAGTATAGTTAAGTTATTTGTAAACACTATATCATACACATATAGTATATTATTGGCTTCTACTCGTTGCATTGATATACCCAACACCATGGCACATAGGTGCAAGACCAGAGATCAGGTCACAATAGGAATGTGCTGAGTTACATTTGAAATACGTGGGCAGTGAAGAAAAAATATTTGAAAAGAAATGCTAGAAGTTAGTCTATAGATAATTATTTTCATTTTTGCAACTTATATATAAAAGAAACCTATAGAGAGGTTTCCCAAAATATGACAACCATGTGCTTTCCCTGGTGCATTCAATAACAAGTCATGAAACTAAAAAAAAAAAAAAAAAAAAAAAAAAAAAAAAAACCCTTTTCTAAGCTAATGATGGTAACACAAATATTTTACCAAATATTTAAGAGAAAAGACTGGGTTAACTTTCTATTCTTTCTGTAGAAATCATGGTTAAAACAATGTTTGGATCAAGCGTAGGTGCTCATGCCGGTAATCTTGGCATTTTGGGAGACCAAAGTGGAAGGATTACTTGAGGCCAGAAGTTTGAAACCTGCCTGAGAAACATAACAAAACGCCGTATCTACAAACAATAAAAAATTAGCCAGGTATGGTGGCGTGTGTCTGTAGTCCCAGCTACTCAGGAGGCTGATGTGGGAGGATCACTTGAGCCCAGGATTTTGAGACTGCAGTGAGCTATACTTGTGCCATTGTACTTCAGCCTGGGGTACAGAGCAAAAAAAAAAATATATATATATATATAAATATTTAAAGATTTATATATTATATGTATGAATAATTTATATATTATAAAAATACATTTTATATGCTATATTTAAAATATGTTTAAAATATATAATTTGATATGATATATAAATATAATTAAAAAATATATTTTTATATACTTTAAATTATATACACATTTATATACCATACATATGATTTTATGTATATATGATTAAAGTAGCTGTAGGTAAAAGATGTTATAGAACTATGTCAGTTAATAAAAACAATGTGTTAACTTTCTAATTGACATTTATGTACTTGTCAACATTTAAAAATTTGTAATGTGTTGCAATTTCTTTCACATTTTAAATAAATATTCAATTTTTTATTTAATTTTACATTTGCAATTTTATATTATTTCCCTTAAAGAATGTCCAGCAAACAGTAATAAGCCAGAGCCCACAACACTGGGATGTGCCCGTGGTAGGAACTGATGACAGAACGCCATCTTAAAGGAATATGTGGAAGAAAAGTCAATTATGAAAGGGTAGGCACACCCCAATAACACAGTTGGACGTATAAGACTATTATTAGAATCATACACTAACAAGAGATCTAGTTGTTCCAAATTGAGGATATAGTACTTGCCATAAGATATGTGTTAGATTGCTTAGAATATAGTGAAGAAGAGGGATCTTTTAAATAAAGGTCTGAATTACATAAAAATATGATTTAATATTAACAAAGAAGCACACACACTCTGGGTTAGAGGTCTTCAAGCTTCAGTGTGTCCGGAGATTACCTGAGGAGCTTTATACAATTCTGATTTCAGGACCCTACCCACCAGAGATGCTAACCAGGATCTGGGAACTGCTTTTGCTTCACCCCCATTCCAGGTGACTCTAATGGAGAGAATCCCAGAACCAACTTAGTTAGCTATTGATGTTGAGGCAGTACAGATTTCCAAGAGAAAACTGGTTTTGGCTACCTCTCCTCAAAATTTTCCCCCTCTACTTTTGAGGAACTGAAAAAGAACCATGTAAAGTATCTCCATTAGATTGCTAATCAGGAAATGTTCTCTGAAAAGATAAAGTCTCAGTATTGTAATATAATATATAGTAATACATAACCATAGGGGTTTTCTATGTGTACATCAGATTTGTTACATGCCAATACGAACGGTTTTAGAAACCTCAGAAGTGAGTTGTTGCTTTGAAAAAGGAAGAAAGATCAAATCACATACAAATCACTGCCCCATGTAAATGATTTAAAATATATACCAGATGTAGATAGTATGCTTTGAAGAAGTCACCTCGGGATTCATCTCCTTATTCCAAAAATTGATTTTTCAAAATACTATGTCTACAACAAAGATCTGAAAATCGAGTTAAGAACTTGTGTCATACTATTTTAAAGTTAACTTTGCTGAGGTATAATTTATATTCATATTATTTTATATATAAAAAGTGGTGACTATTTTTTAGTCCTTGAATGTGCAAATTAATTTTTTTAGAAATTAACAAAAATAACTTGGAGAGCAAAGTTGGATAAATGAAATAGGTAAAAGTAAGTTACTCAAAGGCAAGATAAGGCTATTAAGTAATGAAATTAATGCATTTAAATAAAGCTAATCTAGTAAATTTTCACTAAAGGGAATTTCATAAGAAAAGTATCAAACTTTTAATATTCTGTGTATATGTCTGCAGAACACAGTATCCAAACTACAGGAGCACTAGGAGAATTTTTAAGATGCCCTTAACTATGCTCAGTTTTCCAGATGAGGTAAATCAGGACCAAATTCTTGGACTCACTTGTCCAGGAAAAAGCATCAGAGATCAGTTTAGGACCCAGTGTCTTGTCCTCTTATGGTTTACCTTTTGGTTTTCAGTGACACCAGACGTTCAGGAGGTCAGATATATTAAATTCTTGATTTAAAAATTTATGTAAATATAAAAATCCACTGTTTACATTTTTTATCCTTATTTAAACTAATGCATCACCAGTGCAGGTGTTAGCTAGACTTAAATTACAGACTGTCCCACTGAAAGAGCTATTTCAGACATTGGTAGGAGTAAGGTAAGAGAAACACTTTTAGTTTTATTTGTCACTGCAAGTTGCTGAAATAAATATTTTTAAATAGATGATAAAAATACTTTATTTCTATATGTATTTATGAAAAATCTTGGAATGTGTTCTGTGTTGGGTGATATGCTGAGAGAAGGGGAGATGATTTGTCTATTCCAGGGTTTGGATATTATTTCATAGATTGTTTACTTTTAGGTTTCTCAAATGCTAAAAATAGTTTCATATAGTAAATAAGAAAGGTGGGAGGTGACGAGATTAGAAATTGTAGAAATTAGGCAAAGCTGCCAGAAATGTTAGATACCCACTGAGAGTGAGTCCTGTTACCAAATGTATTTTTATTCAATTTTCTTCTATAAGTACTCAGCTTAAGGAGAAATTTCCAAGGTCACAGTTTTCATTAGAGAAGGAGCACTTATTACGATATCAATTAAGCATATAATATGATTTTAATGAGTGAGATATACGTAAAATATAGATTTTGGTTAAAACTTTTTACTTTTAGTCTTCGCTGCACATAATTACCTAATATGTTGCTGCTTTTGTCGGTGTTATTTTCATTAATGTTATGGGCATTTACACATACTTCCCAACATTTGACAAAACCCCCAAACCATCTAAGATAATACACTTTTCCTCATGCCTTTGTTCTAAATCTTTGAAGCTACAGAAAATGTCTGCAATCAAACTGGGTGGAAATCTTGAATACTTAGTTTAGGCATAATAAAGGATATTATTCATGTACTGAACATAATCTTATGAAAGATATTTAAGACTTCGTTGGAAATAGTTTCAGCTAAGTAAAAAAGAAGATTCAAAACTGGACATGTATATGATCCAAATCCTATTGGGGGAGGTGGAGAACATATAACAGATAAAGCCACTGAAAAAAATACGAAGTGTTCAGACTTTCCCTCTGCCCCTTCTTGTTTTAGAGTCCAGAAATCTCAAACTTGCCACTTATCCATTACAAAAGTAAAACACTGAAGACAATTATCCACCAGATTTTTCATCTTCAAATATCAGCATGCTAAGAAAAACTTTAAATATCTCTGAGTCAACTTCCATCTTCAAATCAGAAGCAAAGGAACAAAATATGCTGCTAGACACAAATTTGTCCCTTGTCAGAGAATCAGAATAGGAGCAGCAGAATTTTTTTTTGGAAAATCTCATCCTTAAATATTTTTTCCTGCAATTCATATTTGCGTTAGTTATATGCTCTTTAGAACAAGAAAGAGTTTTTTGCTCTCTCGAGTTAGCTCAAGTTCATGTGGAAACGAGATAAATAAAAATCTTATTTTGCAGCTAGGCCTTACAAGTATTCAGGAACAATTATAAAATTACATTTGGTAGGAACACAGAAGTGTCCAAACTGTCTTGTTAACTCAGAGAATAGAAAAAAATTGAGGACAAAAATATCATTAGATATCTAGTGCTAATATAAATGTTAGTAATAATTATATTATTACTGTTTATAATAGCTAACATATAACGGTGGCTTACTCTTGCCTGATAGTAATATTAGGTCCTTTATATATCTTATTCTACAGTTTTTGCAAAAATTACATGTGCTAGTAACTGTTATTTCCCCAGTTCCCAGTTAGGCAACTGGAATGGAGCAAAGTTCAGTGGCTGGACTGAGATGGTACAATTAGCAAGTAACTGAACCAATGCTCTTAACATTTGATTCGAAATCTACCCTATAATTTTTTTTAATCTGATAGCTTTTGTCCCAGTTATCGACTTTTAGAGTCCCTTTTTATCATTCTGATTAACCAGTTAACTTCCCATAACAAGGAAGAGTACCAGATCCTACTGATGACTTATTGCCATCCCTATGGGGCAGAGTTTTTGTATTCGACCACATCATTGGCTGCGTTGGGTCATGTGCCTATCCCTGATCCAGTCAGCTTTGACTAGATTGAAGGCATCTTGTGAAACCAGCACAACAGTAACTTATGAAAAACCCACCTAAAAGCCAGACAAGTTAGAAATTCCTGCAAAGGATATGATGATTTTAGGAAGCACCCTGAGTCAACTCTCTTGAGACTATACTTATTCATCTTTTCTCAATTCTTTATAGAAATATCTATTCTCCTAACATCTATTGTCCATCTCTTTAGTTTCTGTATTTTTTAATATTGACTACAATTTTTCAGTTAGGTTGAACTTCCTATTATTTATTCTACTTACCCATCAAAAAATGTAAAATTACTTTATTTAAATGTTTGAATTTTTAAATTGAATTACTACAGTGCTGTCATTTAAAGAATGATAGAGAAATGTTTTTCCTTGGTAGTTTTTCATAATTTTACCATAATTAATAAAAAATGTGTATTGAAAATGTCTAAGATATGCAATAATATTAACATAATTGTGTTTATCATTCCAGATCAAATAAACACTAAATATCCTTGAGAAACAACAAAAAAAATGCATATAATGATAGTAATAAGTTAGATAAAGACATAATGAGATATTTTATTAACTTGTATTTTTAAATTGCAAATATTGAAATTAGTCTTCTTTGAATGTAGAACGTAGTTTGGGGAGTTATGAATTTAACAGATATGTGACATGGCATTGATGAATATTTTTATTTCATCTCCATTATCTAAATGTTAACTTGTCCTGATCTCTTACTAGTTGTTGGATTTTTAAAATAATACATTTTAGGTCAAGGTCAGTGGCTCACACCTTCAATCCCAGCACTTTGGGAGGCGGAATCCGGCACATCACTTGAGCTCAGGAATTCAAGACCAGCCTGGGCAATATGGTGAAACCCCGTCTCTACCAAAAATATGAAAAAATTAGACGAGCATGATGGCATGCACCCGTAGTCTCATACTTTTGGGAGTGAGGTGGGAGGATTGCTGGAACCTGGGAGGTAAAAGAGACAGTGAGCTCTGTTTGAGCCACTGAACTCCTGCTTGAGTGACAAAGCAAGACTCTGCCTCTATTAAAATAAAATAAATTAATAAATGCATTTTAAATGACTTTTAAACATTTAAATTTCTTCCAAGAGTTATTTAATCATAGTAGAAGATACTCTAATCATATAGAAGTCAGGTCTTATTATTAGATAACATTAACCAAAGCAAGAATTATTAAAATCATTAAAAATTACCCTCCTAATTACCTGCTGATAATCAAAAATATATATTATAGGTATTATATACTCATATTTTGTCTCAGCACATTCATAGAGATTATTCTTTCTACATAGATTTTGTAATTAATCTACGTTGATCTTTGATAATAAACTAATGGACTTTTAAGATATATCTAACCACTTCTCAAAGAGAACAACTTCCAATTTACAAGAAATCTTCAGACTTGACTTATTTCATGAAAAAAATTTTAATTTTTTATAATAATATAATTTTAGGAATAATTTTCATGGTTTACTAAGCTTTGAAGAGGAAGAAATATAAATAAATAAGAAGATTGAAGATCCAAATCTTGCAAGTTAAAAGATTGGACCAACTAGATTTTTGGCACATTTTGTTATAGATAACTGATAAAATGGAAATGATTCCACACTGATTCAAAGGTGACAGATATCTTTGATGTTACCTTCTCGTGTGTGTATATATGTAACTTTATAATATAACTTTAAGTTATAATATAACTTTAGGCCTCCTGTGCCTAAATTAGATTATGCTTAAATGTATTCATTTTGATGCAGTGGAAATTTCAAAGTGTCAGATGAAGAAAACACTCCTTTCATTTCCCATCAAAGTTGACGCTCAAACAATATCTAAATACTGGCTATATAATGTTCCACTGCCTGTTGAAGGGGCAGTCTTCCGTTGTCAATTCTCTGGATTCCTTATGTAGAATTTCTTCTGTGTGGCATTAGTCATATGAGAAGGGTCTATATAAATGTATGTCTAAATATTATACATAAAGATATAGGTATACATATAAATATATAGATAAAGTACTTATAAACATATAGCTTTAAGAATCAGTATTTACTGTGTATTTGTGTATGTGGATTTTTAAAGAGTATGATGGATATAAAATGAATTCTATCTTTAGGATATGCCAAAATTTGCTCTGCCTCCTGTGCCTAAATTAGATTACACTTAAATAGATTAATTTTGATGCAGTGGAAATTTCGAAGTGTCAAATGAAGAAAACACTCCTTTCATTTCCCATCAAAGTTGACGCTCAAACAATATCTAAATACTGGCTATATAATGTTCCACCATCTGATGAAGGGGTAGTCTTCTGTTGTCAACTCTCTGGATTCTTCATGTAGAAGTTCTCCTGCTTGACATTAGTCACATGAGAAAGACCATCCCTAGGGTCTTATAAGTGGCCTTATAATGAAGAATGGGCAGACAGAACTAGGGCTGAGATTCCCCCAAACAGAGGAAGTATTTTGACTTCCCTCCTATTTAAAAAACATAAAGGTTTACAGGATAGAGTATGTTACTCATAAAAAATTTACATTCAAACATTTTGTAAAACTCTACTAGACATTTATTTCAGAAGTAAAGGGGCAAAGCTCTTTCTAAAAATTAGTCAGCCACACATACTAAAAGAGCATTTCAGAGGATAATTCAACAAAAGAACTTACATGTATGAAATCACATATGTAGCTGCCTCAGGGCAGCTCTGAAGCTGTCTTTCTGAGAAGGATACTGTATTTTAAGAATACACTTTCAGAATGAGGTAATATCTTATTTAAAATCTAAATTTTCTCAAAAACAAAAGATTCTTTATATGACAGGCACAGGAATGATTGGGTCTCATAGAATTTTTCCTAACATCTCTCATCAATGGGATCTCTCAAAATTTGCCTGTCCTTAAAAATGATTAGAAAGCATGAAGAAAATGTTTGAGGTTGTCAGAAATGTAGATATTTAAAATGATAGAATCTCTTGGACTGATAAAGATTTTAAAAAATAAATTTAGGTTTGAGATAAAAGTAATGATGCAATGTAAATTTTGACTCTATATTTGGAGGGCAGTTTGTCTAAGTGCATAAAAATTCTATAAAATTCTTTTGAAATATCTCACTTGTAGTCAATTAGTAATTTATTTTTAAAGTGTGACAACTGACTGAAGATTTCTTTCAGGGTTATCATAACTTTAAATTTTACCCGTTACCTATTTTTTAACACTTCTGGCTGGGCGCGGTGGCTCAGGCCTATAATCCCAGCACTTTGGCGGGTGGATCGGGAGGTTAGGAAATCAAGACCATCCTGGCTAACATTGTGAAACCCCACCTCTACTAAAAATACAAAATATTAGCTGGGTGTGGTGGTGGGCACCTGTAGTCCCAGCTACTCGGGAGGCTGAGGCAGGAGAATGGCGTGAACCCGGGAGGCGGAGCTTGCAGTAAGCCGAGATCGTGCCACTGCACTCCAGCCTGGGCGACAGAGGGAGACTACATCTCAAAACAAACAAACAAAACAACAACAACAAAACAACAAAAACTTCTGAAAAGTATGTAAAATTCATATAATGGTCTATCATATTCTTATTAAATGTATTATATAGAACTATATTTACCAATACGAAGGTAAATTACAAATATTTTAAGTAAAATGGCAATATACAGAAAAATATATAATGAGTATTTTAAAAATCGCTGACAATTTATACAGATATTTTCTGTATAGAATAGTCTGCAAGAACATATGAAAATGTGGTAACAGTTAATACCTAGAAGTGGTCAACTTCAGAAGATTTGATTTTTTTTCTTTTTGATTGTCTTCTATGTTCTTATTTTAACCAAATATAACATATGTAATTAAAGTACCCACAACATTTGAACATAACACTCTAATTCATAGCCTGGTAATGTGACTTAAAATTAACATGCGTGTTGTTAAATTACACTGTTTCTGAGTAATTTCTTTATTATGGAAAAATGAACAAGCATTGGTATAATGTGGGAAAATATGTGCATTTACGTCACTTCTGAAAACATGAGGTTTAGTTTATATCCCTTTAGGACCTCATGGTTACCTCTTCTACTTTTCTGTTAATATTAAAATGTCATATTAGGCCTCTTCTTTTAATAAACTAATAATTACTTTGATGAGATTTCACTTAAATTCTCATGACGTGTCTACTCTAGAGAAGAACTTAATTATCTGTGTTTCTCATGGTTATGTTTGGGAAACCCATTGAACTTTTCTTCATATTTCATAACTATTGAAATAACACAGGTCCACCTACCTAAGACCTCTGTCCCCATCACATAAACTAATAAAGATGCTCTTCTCATTTGATAATTTAGGATTTTGACATATGTCTACAAAGAAAAAAGTAACCAGTCTAGGAAAATCACTGTCTCACTATCTTTTTGTTTTGTAGAGGACTTTCATCCATTGTAGAGATTTATTTGATGACGCAGTTGAAATAAAAGGAGATGAAGTTCATTTACTCCGTGGCTTTGATTCTGGAGAATACTAGGAAAGGAGATTCTTGACAAAATCATAAAGAGTGGGCCTCTAGTACTCCAAACTCCTTTGTTTTTACTATTCAGTCTTTTTATGTGTACTACACCTTCATGATTGCCTCCATCTCCATAAATCCCTTTCCTTTACCTGTTATTCAGAAAGCTGTAAATGAATAATAGAAAAAGGTTTACTTTTTTCAGAGATAGTTGTTACCTTTTATATTAGTCCATTTTCACACTGCTACAAAGAACTCCCTGAGTCTGGGTAATTTATAAACAAAAGAGCTTTCATTGACTCACAGTTCCTCATGCATTGGACAGCCTCAGGAAACTTAAAATCATGGTGAAAGGCAAAGGGGAAAGAAAGCACCTTCTTCACAAGGTGACGGGAGAAGCAGCACGGGGTAAACTACTGCTTTAAAAAAACATCAGATCTTGTGAGAACTCCCTCACCATCTAGAGAACAGCAAGAGAGAAACCATTCCCATGATACAACCATCTCCCAGCAGGTCCCTCCCTCAACACATGGGGATTCCGATTTGAGATGAGATTAGGGTGGGGACACAGAGTCGAACCATATCACCTTTGTAGAGCTGAAACTCACATACATGGATTTTTAAGTATCAATAAGCAGGTAGGAAAGATTTGAAAAGTAGAAAACATTAAGGCCTGTTTGGAAAATATAAGGTTTGTGCCACATGTGAATAGCTTTATGCAGGCTAAGTGTTAACAATGCTTATATGGTTTCTGAACAGGTGTCTTTAGTATAGCATCTGTAGTGCAGGCACATGTATGTGTGGAGACCTTCGTGGCTGTTACAATCACTGAAGGCACTGCTTCCATGTAATACCTAGCAGTGAGTTGTACTAAATACATTCCCAATGTAAAACTGTTGTACTCAAAATGCCAGTAAAACCCAGCTTGAGAAAAATTCCGTGAAGGGTTATAAGAACAGGCATTTTGTCAGATATGTATTTATCTCCTGATCCTGCTAGTTGAGTGGCATTGAAAAAATCGTTTAACTCTCTAAACAGTTTTATCTGATTTGTTAGATACAAATAATGCATTTTTATAAGCATTAAATAAAATACACAACTTGTTTAATTTAGCATGTGGCACATAATGAACATTCAATAGCTGTTATTTATCTCCCACAAAAAGTGATTTTCAAAATCTACCAACTTAAAATAATGAAAAGTAAAAAGCCAAACTGAATGGCTACAAAAAGGATATTAAAATATTGCCTATATTCAAGCAAAACAAAGTGAGTATTTAACCTAATTTCTAATTAAACTTAGTTTAAGTTTAAATTTAAATTTAGCCCAGGCCATGCTCAGTGGCTCACACCTGTAATCAAAGCATTTTGGAAGGCCAGGGCAAAGCAGATCACTTGAGCTCGGGAGTTTGAGACCAACCTGGGTAACACAGAGAGATCCCATCTCTACTTAAAAAATAAATAAATAAATATCCTGGCATGGTGGTGGACACCTGTAGTCTTAACTACTCCAGAGGCTGACACAGAAGGATTGCTTGAGCCTGGAGATCAAGGCTGCAGTGAACGATGATCTTGCCACCTCACTTCAGCCTAGGCTAGAATGAGACTCTGTCTCAAAACAATAACGACAGCAAAATCTTGGTTCAGACTAAACTTAGTATGATATGAACTATTATTTAATAGTCCCTTAACATTCCATGTTTCCCTTTGTG
The DNA here is from genome assembly GCF_009764315.1 of Trachypithecus francoisi. Lineage (NCBI taxonomy): Eukaryota > Metazoa > Chordata > Mammalia > Primates > Cercopithecidae > Trachypithecus > Trachypithecus francoisi. The sequence goes on from NW_022681458.1 coordinate 101,470,305, forward strand.
ATCTCCCTTCTGTTCGGTATGCTATCCTCTACCTAGTCAGCTTGACAATCTGGTATTCTTTTATTAAAATGTTAAAGAAAGACCTTTTCAGGGATGCTTCTCTGATGACTGTATCATTTACTTCTGATTGTTAGTATAATCACCCAACACACAGTGACTAAGCAATAGTGATATCACTAATATTACCTAAGACCCAGTTGTTGAGCACTTTCTACCTCATCCTCACTGTGCTGGCCTTCATGTTCTCGCTTAGCATCATGCTCCTAAGATGGCTACAGCTGCCCCAGACCTGAAGCGCTCACAATCTAGAGCAATGCAAGAGAGCTTCTCTTTGCAAGCTTTTCTTTTCTTTCTTTTCTCTTTTCTCTTGCTTTCTTTTCTTTCTTTTCTTTTCTTCTCTTTTCATTTGAAAGGAAACCTTTTGCCAGGAGAATCCTAGATAACTCTTTATCTTAGTTGTCATTCATCAACACTGGCCACATGCCCATGCACTAGCTAGAAGAGAGATGGGGAAAGCAGGCGTACATTCTTCCCTACTTCCATAGTGAAAAGTGGTATTTTTCAAAATGGCAAAAACTGCTGCTGGGTAGGCAATTAACAATACACTCTGCACATCTTCTCCTTATCTGAACTCCTAACTGCAGCTCTGTCCACAGAATGTGTTGCTCTATTTTCATTGCTCTTCCAGCAGCACTCCAGATGCACCTATATTAGCACTTACCTCACATTATTGTAAGTATTTCTATTTTTACCCACCCCTTTACTAAACCATCCTCAGCTTGTGGGAGGAGAGACCCCTGTTGTCTCCATCATTATATTCTTAGTGCCTACTTTGGTGCACAGTAAATGAGTATTAAATAAATGAGTAAGTTTAGAACCTTTTAAAATAGGGAACAAGGAATTTTGATTTTAAATGTATTTTAAGATTAAAATAATAGCAAGATAAAAAATGTAGTCTTTGAAGGGCCTTTAACGGTTAAAACACAGCATAATAGATAGGAGATTTCACGTCATCCCTGAAAAAGCCAAAGTCTAACCATCTGCTTCAGATCTCACTGAGTCTAGAGATGAGGGAAAAAAAAATGTGAATTTTGGTACCACATGGGAGATTGGATAAGGATCATGTAGGATTTAGAAAATAGAGCCTGCAAGGAAGTGTCAATAATTTAGGCTTTTTCTTTTACATTTATGAGGGAGATGTCAAAATTTTCCTCTTCCTTAACGTGGTAGTATATGAAATAACTCTTGCTGATTCATTTGAATGGGCCTTTGAAAAAGGGCAGGTTAAAAGGAAATAGAGCATTTCTACTGAAATTGCAGAAAAGAACACACAACTGCAAAGCATTAATCCAATGATAATAAAAACTCCAGTCAACCATGTTGAATGTGTCAGCTTTATTCCACTGAATATATATCCTTTGTTTCTTGCTAAATAAAAGACAGGGTTTTTATTCTTATATCTGTGTGTGTGTGTGTGTGGTGTGTGTGTGTGTGTGTGTGTGTGTTTGTGTGTGTGTGGGGGAGTATTTTTTGGTGAAGAAGCAGTTAGTTCCAGATAGGTCTATGTTGAATGCTTTGTAATTTCCTATATCACTGTCGAAAAAAAAAAACACAAGAAACCTACCAGTGTTTAAATGATTAAGGAAAAAACCCCCTACATTCTCCCTGAAAATTAAATGTCAAATTGGATTTGAAATGTTTGCAGAGGTACTTTTCATTTGTTCATTATGATAGAAATGATAAATGAGCGAAGCTTCTTCCTGGGGATAATGTACTTCTTCAAGTTTTCAATTTTGTCTCGGTTTTATATAAGATGTTTTTGTGAGTACAAATTGCCATCTGCAGCTCCAAAAACACTTGGTGCTTAATAAGGCATAGAATGATTACACATTTGGTAGCATCCAATAGAAAGCATAAAAATATACTATTATAATTTTTTGGTGAAGGACATTATCATGTTTTTGTATTTTTCCATCTCCCAAGAATAAAAACATGTATACACACTTGTACACAAAAATATATACTTCCCAATTCATACATTTCTCAGATAACAGCTACTTACAAATTATTAATGATTTATAATGTTTTTCATAAAATTCAGTCACGTGCTTCTAGTCATTATTGCTGGCCTTCATCCTGTGCCAGTGTATCAGAACTGACATTTGACATCAAGGAGAAGAAAAGCCAATTTATGTAAAAGTAGATCATGTTGAAACTAAAAGTGACAAAGGAGAAAAAGGCCTTTAATGTTACACTAGCTTGCAACATGCTTGTTTCTTACTCATTAGATCAGGCTTACACCTGTGATGTCTTGGCTGTGCCATGAAACTAGGAAATTGTTTTAGTCTCTCTTTGCTATTGTAACAAATTACCACAAATTGAGGGACTCAAAGCAATACAAATTTCTACAGCGGTGGCAGTCAGAAGCCTGAAGAGTGCTCAATGGGCTGAGTTCCTTTGGAGGCTCTAGGTGATGATCCTTTTCTGTGTCTTTGCCAGCTTTTAGAGTTAGCTGGCCCCTTGATGCTTTGCCCCTTTCTCACATTACAGCTTCTTCTTTCCTGGCACATGTACTGCTCTGCTCTCTGATCTCCCCCTGACAAGCACCCTTGTGATGATATTGGGCCCACTAGGATAATCTAGGATTATCCCCCACCTCAGGATCCTTCACTTAATCACATCTGCAAAGTCCGTTTCACTATGTAAGGTAAAATATTCACAGATTCCAGGAATTAGGATGTGATCTTTTTGGGGGTGCCGTTATTCAGCCTACCATAGGGCTGTTATTCAATTTTAGTCAATTTCAAATTGTATTCTTATTTGGCTTGTCTCTCAATCCATCTTAGTTTCAAGGATGAATTAGCTCTAGCTAGCATTGTACATCAATCTTAAAACGTGCAAACTTGTGTACCTGTTGTGTGGGTGTATGTGCACATATGTCTATAGAGTAAGGTTCTAATAATACTCTCTCAGCATGATAACAAAAATTATTGATTAAAAATCATGTTATACTATTGAAATATAAATACTTTTCATTCCTCAATGCCCTTCCAATTCAAGGCTCTGCTGATTTTTCAGGATGGGTTTATCATAGATGAGTGATACCATAAATGGTAATCTTAGAGTGTCTAACAGGGTTTATTTTTCAATAAGCCAGCCATTTTGTAAATAATATTTTCTTTGCAAAATGAAACTGTCCTAGTCCAAGCATTTTTGGTCTACCTTCCCCAACCCCAAGCCCCTAAAATGTACATAATCCAAATATATTTTTCTATTCCTATTAATTATAGACTTAAGATAGTGAGTACATTTTATCTTGTACTTACAGATGTTTTATTCCTAAAGGAATTATCTTTTGCAAAAAACTATAACGTGTTTGGCTAACTTACCATTGTATGCCAGCTACTGTAAAACTCTGATTTTCTGCAGTCTTTAGGAGACTCTGGAGGGTAACACTGAATCTCAAGCTTGCTTTTCAGTTTTCATGGTTGTTTTAATTTTATATAGTGTAATCCTTACTATTCAGGTATTTCATTTTAATCATGGGAGAACTTAATTTTATTTTGGCAATTAACTATCACCAAAAAAAAAAAAAAAAAGCTATTTATCATCCTGAAAATAAAACACAGAATACTAATATTGCTTTGGTTTTTCTTTTAGCTCCTCTTTTTGCAAAAATAATGTATAATTATTGGCAGAAAATTTGATGTTTTTCATTGAAGTCTTCTGTAATTATGTTTTTGACATATAATAATTGTACATATTCGGACAGATAATGATGTTTCCATAGATATATTGTACAGTGATAAGACCAGGGTAATTAGCATATCTATCATCTCAAACATTTATCATTTATTGATGTTGGCAACGTCCAATATCCTCCTTCTCACTATTTGAAACTATAATATATTATTGTTAATCATAGTAATTCTACAGTGATACAGAACACTAGACATTTATTTCTCCTATCTAGATGTAATTTTGTATCCTATAACAAATTTCTTCCTATCCCCCCGTCCCACTATCCTTCCCAACCCCTAGTATCCTCTGTTCCACTTTTTACTTCTATAAGATAAACTTCTGTAACTTCCACATATGAAAGACAACATGTCATGTTTAAGATGTTTAACTTTCTTTTCCTGGCTTGTCTCACATAATATAGTGTCCTGTAGCCTGAAGTCTTACGTTATTGTAAACATGAAGTCTTAGAACAGAATCCCCTGTCCTCTAGAAGTTCATCACACAGTAGGTACAATATATGCAGCAAAGTACAATAGAAGTTTTTTGGTGTTTTGAGTACAGTGTTGTGCATCCAGTGACAGAAAAAGAAAAAGTTCACTGGGAAAGTTTGTGTTTTTTTTTTGTTGTTGTTGAGATGGAATCTCACTCTGTTGCCCGGGCTGGAGTATGGTGGCATGACTTCGGCTCACTGCAACCTCTGCCTCCCGGGTTCAAGCGATCATCCTCCCTCAGCCTCCTGAGTAGCTGGGATGACAGGCACACACCACCATGCCTGGCTAATTTTTGAATTTTTAGTAGAGATGGGGTTTCACCATGTTGGTCAGGATGGTCTCAAACTCCTGACCTCGTGATCTGCCCACCTTGGCCTCCCAAAGTGCTGGGATTACAGGCATGAGCCACCACACCCGGCCAGAAAGTTTTTATTAAAGGATCTAAAATACCATTAGACTTTAGTGAATGATTGATTAGAAATGTGTTAGATAGGAAAGGGCATCCCAAACAAAGGATTATAACAGTCAAGATATAGAAATGTTGGCCAAGTGCAGTGGCTCACGCCTGTAGCCCCAGCACTTTGGGAGGCCGAGGTGGGTGGATCACGAGGTCAGGAGATGGAGACCATCCTGACTAACATGGTGAAACCCAGTTTCTACTAAAAATATAAAAATTAGCTAGGCATGGTGACGTGCACCTGTAGTCCCAGCTACTCAGGAGGCTGAGGCAGGAGAGTGGCGTGAACCCGGGAGGCAGAGCTTGTAGTGAGCCGAGATGGTGCCACTGCCCTCCAGTCTGGGTGACAAAGCGAGACTTCATCTCAAAAAAAAATTATATATATATATATATATATGTGTGTGTTATATTTAGGGAAAGTGAATAGAATAATAATGAGAGTTAAAAGTGTATGTTGAATTGGTAAAATGACAGTAGAAGAAAGTATTTAGAAAGAAGACCTCTAACCGTATTATGAAAAACAATTTAAATGGAATTCTGAACAATTTATGCTTTATCTACATCTGTACATTTTTCTGAGGCAGGTGAATGTAAAGGAAAGGGATTAAGGTACTTGATATTTGATAACTAATGTTGTTCTTGTTACATTACATGAACTTTATCAAAATTTGAAGCTGCATTTGTAATATCTTCTGTAGGCCTCTACAAGAATTCTGTTCTCCTAGTAATGAATTCATTGTCTGCTATATGAGACAAAAGAAAATACAACCATATTTCTCTTTTAGCAGTTATGAGTGTTGTGGTATGAATCATCCTATGTCATGAAACATTCTATGTTTAAATTAGCAATGAGATGTAGAGACAATAAATAAGTATTTGATGTTAACTAAACTCTGAAAACATAAGTCACAGCATTTCCCTAATACTTAGCTGTTCAGACGATTGTATCTATCTTACCTATTCTTTGAAAGTATTTTTAAACCTTATTATCTGAGTCCCCAGGGATACTGCTGTTTAATGCATGCTATCCCTCCTTTATGTTTAATTTGTAATTAGCTACCAGAATGAATCATTTATATTTCCTTAAAGTTTTTCTATAGTGCCCTTTTATACATTCATTAGGCAATTATTAAGGTAATATTAGTATATACAACATTAGTATAACAAGTGAACTTTTAGGAAAGATGGTATATGATTTTTGTAAATTAATCATGGTAAAATATTCAAGAAGATGGGGGTTACATAGTTGTGGAGTAGACCCCTGCTGATGTTAGTTTTAGTATTTGACTTCATTTCTGTTTTCTGAAAAGATCCAAATTAGCAGTTCATCTTGATTTTAAAATGAGAAAATATAAATTAGCTAGTCTGTGACAACTCATGTATATACTTTTTTTCAGCTATGACTATATCCAACTTTCAAAAATATTTATTATAAATTTCTATTAAAATACATAATTAGATGTTTTTATATAAGTATAGAAGGATAATTATACTAAGCTTTTCTCATGCCAGGGTGAATCCAAACTGAGTAAACTGTGTAGGCTATGCTTGTCCTAATCTTTTCATGTCTTTTGATTGCAAGAATCTATTATTATAAAGAGATATACATGGTACTAGCTTTGATCTTCTTCCTTAGGGATGTAAGTGAAACCGCCTTCACATTTTCATAAGCTCCTTGTTTTAATGACAGTGTAAAACACTATGTTTCATATAATAGGAAGACATTTAAAATAAGATTAGTCTGACTATCTCAGAAGTGTGGGATGAAGCATTAAATAAGATAAATGAAAAACACACATATATACAACATGTTTAGCTTCTGATTCAAGGAACTCAATAGGGTGGATATATGTTTAGGTAATCATCTTGAAATACTGAAATTTTTTTTCGTTTGAATCCTATATCTAATGTTTTTAAAAACTGACTTTGAAAAGGAATATCTGATTGAAAAATAAATAGGTGGGTTATATAGCAGGCTATTCTTAACTGTGATTTCCTAGAGGCATAATATAAAACTGTCCCCAAAATGGTAACAATGTAAATTGTCTTTAAAGGTTGAAACTTGCCTTAGCAAGCTGATAACATAGGCTCATTAGGTAAATCCCATTAAGTCTATCTTACTCCTGAAAAAAAAAAAAGTCATTTTTGAAGCATGATGGATTTGTGTATATCTCTATATACATATGAGTATTGAGAATGGGTGGTGTATTAGTCAGGGTTCTCTAAAGGGACAGAACTAGTAGGATAAATGAATATATGAAAGGGAGTTTATTAGAATTGATTTACATGATCACAAGGTGAAGTCCCTTGTGATCTGGCCATCTGGAAGCTGAGGAGCCAGGAAAGCATTCTGAGTCCCCAAACCTCAAAAGTAGTGAAGCTGATAGTGTAGTCTTTGGTCTGTGGCTGAAGGTCTGAGAGCCCCTGGCAAATAACTGGTGTAAGTCCAAAAGCTCAAAAACTGCAGAACGTGGAGTTTGATGTTTGAGGGCAGAAAGCACATAGCACAGGAGAAAGGTGGAGGCCAGAAGATTCAGCCAGTGTAGTCCTTCCACCTTCTTCTGCCTGCTTTTATTCTAGCCACGCTGGCAGCAGAATAGATCGTGCCCACTTAGACTGAGGGTGGGTCTGCCTCTCCCTGTTCACTGAGTCAAATGTTAATCTCCTTTGACAACACCCCCACAGACACACCCAGGAACAATACTTTGCATCCTTCAATCCAATCAAGTTGACAGTATTAACCATCACAGTTGGTTTGCGTATTTTCCCAAGAGATTTTCTTCTGAGATTTTCCCTAAGAATTATTCTATATCTATGCCTCCATATAGGAGAATAGTTGGATATTAAGACAAAGTAAAATGAACAAAACATCCAACTGTCAACTGTATACTTGTTAACCTTAGCTGGATCCTCATTGCTATTAGAAAGTTATTCTTTCACAAATTCTTAGTTGATTCCTTTCCTAACTCTACAGCAATTATTCTAAACCTTTACCACCCTTTACTGTTCTACTGTGTCCACAGTTGGTTACTTCCGGTGGGTTCGTGGTCTTGCTGACTTCAAGAATGAAGCCACAGACCTTAGCAGTGAGTGTTACAGCTCTTAAAGATGGCACGAACCCAAAGAATGACCGGTACCAAGGTTTATTGTTAAGAGTGAAAGCACAAAGCTTCCACAGCATAGAAAGCCACCCAAGCGGGTTGCCGCTGCTGGCTGGGGCGGCCAGCTTTTGTTCCTTTATTTGTCCCCTCCCATGTTCCATTTTTTTCCTATCAGAGCACCCTTTTTTCAATCCTCCCTCTAAGTGGTTACTTTTAGGATCCTACTGATTGGTGCATTTTACAGAGTGCTGATTGGTGCATTTTACAGTCCTCTTGCTAGCTACAGAGCACTGATTGGTGCATTTTTACAGAGTGCTGATTGGTACATTTTACAATTCTCTTGCTAGCTACAGAGTGCTGATTGGTCAATTTTACAGTCCTAGCTACAGAGTGCTGATTGGTGCGTTTAAAATCCTCTTCTAGGATAGAAAAGTCCTCCAAGTCCTCACTTGACCCAGGAAATCCCACTGGCTTCACCTCTCACTACCTTCTTCAGATTTCTAAAACTAATCCTGCTTCTCAGTTCTTTGAGAAAACACAACCAACTATGACTATGTTAACTTTTGTCCCTACCAGCAAAAAATCGACCTATTTCATTTTTCCATCCTTTTTCCTTAGGGCAAATGTTTCTACTATTGTTTCAGTTCTTATTCCACCTCTACAAGTTTTTCTCCGGCACATAGCTCTACTTTCACCTTCTTCTTGGGCCTCTAGTCTCTCTTCCTCTACTGATATCTTTCCCTCAGCCTATGTGTCCACTCTAAATTTTTAGAACTCACTGTGCTTGAACTTTGTCATGAGTGCTTCAGTTATCAGAATTTCACATAACTTTAGTAAATCTCCTTTCCCCATGCATCCTCCTCCTGTATCTGTGGCTGGACCTTGTTTCCTCTGTCTCCCTGCCTGACCTACCCTTACCTCTTTGCCTCTTTCTTTTGACCACCTATTCATCCCCTACCCTCCTCTCACTTTAATTTAGTCTACAGCTAGTTCTTTTCCTATTCCTATAGTTTTTCACTAACTTCTTTTAGCCCCAGTTCTCTTTTGTTTCCATTTTTACCCAGTCTCCTCAATTATAGACTTAAATATTTCACTATTAGATATTTCTTCTTGGATGTCTCCAAAACATCCCGTAATCAGTATATTTTTTAAATGGTTGGAAAGTTATAGATTTGGGTTCAAATATCTGAATTTAAGATCCTGGCATTCATTAGATGGTTAACATAATATTTGACTTCAGTTTCCTCTTTAAATACAGTCTTGAAATTCCATTCAACCAATGTGTTTTTCCACAGTACCATCTCCTCTCACCTGGATCATTGCAATAAAATTCTAGTTGATCTCCCTGCTTCCACCTTCACTGCAGTATATATTCTCAACATAGTAGACAAAATTATTCTTTAAAAACGTAAGCCAGATCCTGATGAGACAGGAGGAAGAAAGAAACCACTGAGTCAGGCAGTTAGGGCAGGTCCTCGATAGAACTCCTTCAAACCAAAAACAGCCTGAAAATCAAGCTGCAGGCCGCAGATAAGAAAAAGCCCACATCCCTATATGGAAACACCCCACTCTGTGAGCCCAGATGAAGAAATTTCACTATTTTTTGGACACATTTCTCTCCCCTTGGTGCCTTGTCCCATTTTGTACTCTTCCTCCCGATTATGTCTTACCTTTTGTCTGTTTTACATATATCTGTCTTTCGGATTGGCCACAGACAAATTCTTCATTTGCAAAAAGTGAAATGTCACTAAAGCTCTCAACTGGTTGTGGGCCAAGCCTTCACTTTTGCCTCCAATTGGTTCTTTACACTATCCTATCTCTTCCTGAGTGTTGCATTTTCAAAAATGGCTCATAGACCAGTCAACCCACTCCTCCTCATTCTCAGCCCATAAAAACCCCAAACCTAGCCCCACAGCAGGCAACCCTCTTTTGGGGCCCCTCTTGCTGCTGACATCTTTTTTGTCACTTAATAAATCTCTGCCTTAACCCTCTCCAGTCTGCGTGCCTTATTATTGGTTGTGGCACAAGAACCCAGAACTCTCTGAATGGCAGAAGCAAAGAGCTATAACGCTCCCACCCACTGAGCTGCTGACTGCAGGAGTCAATGAGCTGTAACCCTCCCTGTCACTTGCAGAACTACGGGAGTGAAAAAGTTGTTAACACTGTTACACTCCTCAGAATCTTTTAATGGTCCTCCATCCTGTTTTTTATTTGTTTGTTTTTAGTAAAAAAAAAAAAAAAAAAAAAATTACCTGATCTCTGGAATCCCATACTCCCTGACCACATCTTTTCCTAATTTATCTTTTTCTGCAGGCACATTGACCTCTTTTGTGTTCCTTAAATTTGCTGAGCACCCTCCTGCCTCAAATCCTTAGCTCTTGACCTTTAATTCAAATGGGTGTCACTCTCAACTTACTTCAGCCTTTGTTCAAATGTCATATTCTCTGTGACATATTCTCTGACCATCTATTTGAAATGTACCTGCCTCCAAACTCTGTTCTACTTTTCTCAATAAGGTTTATCTTTTAATATGCTATACACTTAGCTCATTTGTTTTGTTTTTGTTTCTCTCCTCCCTTTATAATGTAAGATCCATGATCACAGGCATTCCGCTCTATTTTTATTTATTTATTTTCATTATGGTATCCCTAGTGCCTAGAACACAGTAGAAGTTCAATAATATGTGTGGCATAAATAAATGAATGAACAAATTGAGATGGGGTGGTGCTTTTTGCACTATATCGCACTATAAAACATTCACTATTTATTCTTCTGTTATTTCTACTATTATTCCACTCCACACCATGAGCAGGCTCACAGACACATGTACACATGAACCCAGTCTTTTTTTGTTTTCTATCTACATATCATAACTTGGTCTTATGATGCCATCCATTGTTTAAGTTTATATACTTGAAGACATATTGGGGCCTTTCAAATATTTAGTCACCAATTCTTTTTTTTTTTTTTTTTTGACAGAGTCTCGCTCTGCCGCCCAGGCTGGAGTGCAGTGGCCAGATCTCAGCTCACTGCAAGCTCCGCCTCCCGGGTTCACGCCATTCTCCTGCCTCAGCCTCCCGAGTAGCTGGGACTACAGGCGCCCGCCACGTCGCCCGGCTAGTTTTTTGTATTTTTTAGTAGAGACGGGGTTTCACCGTGTTAGCCAGGATGGTCTCGATCTCCTGACCTCGTGATCCGCCCGTCTTGGCCTCCCAAAGTGCTGGGATTACAGGCTTGAGCCACCGCGCCCGGCCACCAATTCTTAACTCATATGTCACATCACTTGAATCAGAGTGTTTATGATTAGAATTCATTAGCATTCATTTAATTCCCCAATACCTTAGTCCAATCATCTTGAACTCTTCTCTAGAGAATTGTAAGAGTCTCCTAGGAGATGGCTTTGTAGCATGTTTTATTATTAATTACCTTTTCTTAAGTATTTTCCATGGCTTCAAATTACAGACAGAATACTTGTAATGGCAATCAAGGTCCTTCATAACTGATCTTGACCTATGTTTTTAAGATGCTCTATTCCAACACCTTAAATCATCTTTATGGTCTTCTTTACTTCTTTATATTTTCAACAAGTACTTATCAATTATTCACTGAGTTACACACTATGGAATGACATTTCCCTCTCTCCACATAACAATTTTTTATGGTTTAGGAGGAATGGAGGTAAAATCTAGCATTTCAAGATCATAGATCAAACACAAAATAGCTATAGATAAAATGAACATCCATTCTGAGTTTTCTGGGATAAACTTGGTTTGTACCTGTTGTCCCAGTATAATTACTAATAAACCTGCTTTCAGTCTCAGAACTCTCTCAGCTTGGTGATAAATTATGTGGTCTCCTTATCTATAAGCAAAATAATTTGAATTTTATTTCATGCTCTTTCTCTACATTAACTTCAAAAATTATGTGACACCCTAAAGCAAAATGTAAGCACTTCTCCTCTAGCATTCAAGCATATTTATAAATATCACACACTACTGTTTGGTGGGGAAAACCCAGGTCTTATAACCTGAATGACGTTTCCATTTCAGTAGAAAATGTATTTTATCTCAAATGCACTGCAATAATTATTACCTTAGCAACTGTTTAAACTTTATCTGGAATGTCCTGTATTCCACTTATCCAAAGCCCACCCATCTTGAGAGGAATGCAGGCATCCCAAAACTATTTGTTGTTGTTGTTGTTGTTGTTTCAACCTGTCTCTTCCTGTGGCCTCTTCTTTTACCATTTTTTGGGGAGTGAGATCTGTAGACACAACTAGTCTATTGGATCCTTTAAGACAAAGACTGGCTTCTACATCTTTGATTCTACAGCACCAAGTCTGGGGCCAAATACAAAGTATGCTCAAGCAACTTAATGTAAAAAAAATCATTATGATAGTGATGGTGATGAGCATGTTGTTGGTGGTTAACTTATTGAAAATATAATAAGATAAAATAGCTATAGCTTGAATATGGAAAAGGCTACACTTATACCCCACAAATCTAGATTTTAAAGATATATGTGTTTGTAACACGTATTTACTGAAATTTATGCTGCTGGTATCAGGAGGAGGGAAGTTGAGGGAGAGAAAGGAAATATGTACCGTATTAAATCAAATCTAGGATACCACTGAGAGTAATATGGAGTATTATTTTCCATATTGCTTGGGCAAAAATGTGAATTAAGTTATGGCCTAATGCTTTCATATCACTTAAAATTTTTATTTGATATTTATTGAAAGAGCTCACCGAGAGCTATTTAATGTTGGTTATTTCTTAATCTTAAGTTATTTTTATATACATATAACAAAATTACCATGAAATATAATGGCTAAGGTATTCCCAACACTTCTTCACATTCAGAGACCGTGATTGTAAGAAACATTCCTATTTCAGGCATACTAAGATGTAAAGAAGAATTAATTTTTAAAGGTACTCACATGATATAAGTAAATATGTTGTGAAAAAACAAACATCTGATGAGTTTGAGAGGACTTGAGGAAAGGCTACAGATATCAAATATCCTGAAACGAAGGAAAATAGCAGACATTTTAGTCACAACCAACTGTAGAACATTTGAGTTAGAAAAAAAAAAAAAAAACACCTTATGGAAGTTTACTATCACTTCTGCCATCTAGTAGCAGAAGTTGTCACCTTGGAAGTCATGGCAAAAAAAAAAAAAAAAAAAAAGAAAGAAAATACTGTGATATTGGGTATCCAACTCACATAGAGACACGAAGTCCCAGTATCGGGATGGATGATTAAGAACTGAATACTCAGAAATGGATTTTTAACTATAATATTAATATTTAACTCAACTGATTTTTTTATTTCTCTCGGAGCTGAGAAACTAAAATTTCTATGCTCAAGAGCCTCTACTTTGATTCAACATCTTATATAAAACTTACTTGCTGAAATATCTATATTCCGTCTTTGATCCGATAAAGCCCCGAGTCATAAACACAGACAGAATTTTTGACCTATTTCCAGAACAGATTGTGTGAACCTATAACAAAGTCAAGTGTATTAAAATTGTGTGTTTGAGCTGAGTAGTTAAAATTAAGAAAAATAATTGATTTGTCTTTGTTGCTGAACAGAAAATGTGGATCATATTCATGTGGCTTTTATGTATTGCTTTCTCACATTTCATCTTTGTACTGCTCCTTCTGCCCATGTTCAGATCATTCATATTTTATTTCGAAACATTTTCATTTTCAGATCAGCAGTTGTGTGATCCTGGTGAATTTCTTTGCCATGATCATGTGACTTGTATCTCCCAGAGCTGGCTGTGTGATGGGGACCCTGACTGCCCTGATGATTCAGACGAGTCTTTAGATACCTGTGAGTAGAAAGGTTCTCATGCCATTCGGATTTATCTTACATGTCAAACTAAATGTCAGTTGTTTTCGCAGATGACTGCTGTTCTAGATTATTCTTTTTTTTTTTTTTTTTCCGAATAGTCTAAGAAATTTGAAACCTTTTGTTTGTGTTTTTTAAAATATGAGTATGTGGAGGAGAGCATAAGATGCAGTTTTGGAATGTGAATTAACTTATGAAAGGAAGAAAATGTGAGGTTAATTATTTCAATGTGATTGTGTTAACACTAGAAAAAAAAATGACTTGAGAAAAATTATTTAAAATATAGAACTAAAAGGGAAAAGACCTTCCCCAATAAATTATCTCACACATTTTGAGACAGAAGGAATATCAAAAAAATCAAGCTTTAGTTCCCATGTTTTTTCTATTAATATTTTAAGGCACTACACATATAATTGAACTTAGTTTCCTTTGAGACTGAAAGATAGAAACTTTATCCACTCATAGAGTTAGGATATTTGTCTTTATAATATCACATTTGGAAACCCTTAGTATACATGAATCCTAATCATAGTTGTACTATTATAACTTGGAATCCACCGAAGGCTTTCTCCATATTACAAATACCACTATAACAAAATTATAAATAATAATATGACCATAGCTACATATGGCCCACTTTTTTTAATACCCACTTATCATAAGGGGTATGAACAGTCCTCTGAATATTGGTAGTGATATTTCTAGAACTTCTCATATCAACCTGTGCTCCTCACGCAACCAGGTATGCTGACATATCAATATCATCCCCAGAGTAACCACATAGTTGTATGAAATTAATGTGAAAAAAAATACATGATCTTCATTGCTTGATAATGTTGAAATAACAATTATTGGTTCCATTTTCCATTTTCATTTATCTGTTTTCAAGTCTTGCAGACAGTTTTGAAGAAAACCTTGCTGTTAGAGGCAAATGCTTACTAATTTCCTTTATGTTCAACAGTCTTTTTAAGGTTTCTCAAACACTGAATACTTGAATATTTGCAAGAATTGCTTCTCTTTATTTTGAGCCAATCACTTTTTCCACAGGAAGAGATTATAATCATTTACTACTACATTTCTAATTTTCACCAATTTCACTAGTTAACTCCCAAAATCCTTTCAAAACTCTTTACTAGACTCCTTACAGCATAGACAAGGTTCTCAGCAGATAAGTTAAAAATAAAAGATTCATAGGAAAAATTCTAATGCATAAATTGTGATAAACCCATATAGAGGAATATTATTTGGTAATAAAAAGGAATGAAGGACTCATGCATGCTACAACATGGATGAACCTGGAAAATATGCTAAGGGAAAGAAGCTCATCAAAAAAGATCACATGTTTTATGATTCCCTTCATATACAAGATGCAAAATATGCAAATCTATAGAGATAGAAAAGCAGAGAAGGGGTTACCAGGAGCTAGGTAAGGTGGGTTACAGGGAAGGGAATGAAGAATGACTCTTATTGAATATATGGTCTTTTGGGGGTTGATGAAAATGTTCTTAAATTAGATTGTGATGATGCTTGCACAACTCTGTTGATATGTTTTAAAACATGGGAACGCACATTTTAAATGGGTAAATTCTGTCATGTCAATTACATCTTAATAAAGGTGTTTGAAAAGGGAAGATAAATCTCAGTATTGTGCATATGAATGAAGAGATATAGGAATGTGGAAAAACAACAATAATAAATGCTTTGGTCCTACATTATACAAATAGTGAGACCACATTTCAATATCCCAACTCTCTTTAAGCTTTAGCCCTCTGCTTTTCAAGTGCTATCTAGAAATGAAATTCTCTCCTCTTTAGCTACAAGGAAAGACTGCCATAGCATAATCAGAGTAAGAGTCAGGGTTCTTTAATTTTGGTAATAGGGTCTCACATTCTGCCCTGATCCTCCCATGAATTCTGCGATGGAGAAAATAACAAGGACATGACATAGATTTGCAGAATTCATATGCAGGAAAGCCAGGGTGGAGGAGAAATGCCATAGAACTGTGTGACTGGTACAATGCAATAGTAGTTGAGAAGAAATGGTAGCATGGCACTTCTAGGCCGGAGTCTCCTTCATAATGGTAAAGAATGGTGAACAAGAATGTTCCATTTGTGCTCAAGAGGGAGCTCAGTGGAGAATCAGACTGGAGAGATTTTGTGTCTAAAAGGGCAGTAGTAACCTGTGTAGTTAGTAGGTAAAGTCCAGAGAGAAAAGAGACCTCTCAATGCATGTCAAAGTAGGTGATGACAAATATTCCGCCCTCCTCCTATACCCACTCCATGTCTCTAAAATCATGGCAGATACCCAGCAGGCCCACACCAGTGGACCAGGCCTGTATGCACTGAGCAGTATTCACCCTGATTGATTAGGCATCTATTAAAAATGGTTAAAGTCCCATTGCAATTCTGTTAAATATTTGAACAACCGCCCTGCCGATAAGGTACATACCACCTTGAATTTGTGTAATAAGGGGGTCCTTCAGTTCACAGAGATTAGGGGCTTTTAGCAGACAGAGGCCTCAAATTGGAAATAGAATGTCAGTTAATTAAAAATAGAGATTGATATTCTGCTTACTTAGTTTGTAAAATAAAATTAATACCTGCTCAAGATATTTTTGGCAGTTGTTTGTTTAAGTATATAGTCCTTTTCTCTCCAATAACATTTGATGGATTCAAATTCAAAATGTTTCTTCACTTTGGCCATTCGTATTTTATCCTCTAACATTAACATTGCTGAATATCCTTAAAGGCAACACTGAAACTGCTCTTTATTGATTAGCCACATAACAAAGACAGAGAAGTAACTATATTTTCTAACTGTTTTATTCATTTAATCTGTTCAAGATATTTAGATTTATATTTAATTAGCCTGTTCCATATAAATGGTTTCAGTCAATACCAGTTGAAATTCGGACATGCATAGAAAAAAAAGCTTTATGAAAATGTCAGTCTTTTACAAATTTAAATTTCTCAATCCAGATGTTCACCATTATCATTTTCTGTAATCACAGTACTTTGTAATGTGTTGTTTTATGATATTCACATGCAGTCTTCACCAATCTACATAAAATAATTGCATAATTTTATAATTATATGAATGTATACATTTGATATGAAAGATAAATATTAATAATGGAAAACCTTGGAGACTGATTCTTCGGAAGGTTAATTTTGTGCTCAGTGTACGAACAAAAGTATTTTAACATCTTTGATTTGAAGACAAAGTATTTTGTATCTTCAAAATATTAGATAAAAACAGCTGATGCAATAGTTATTTTTTTCAGAAATCCACTTAGCTTTAAAATGATAGAAAGACCACTGTAGCAAAGATTTTATTGTGTCATTGTGAAATCTCTGAAGTGACAAAATTCTAACAGGAATTAAATGGATATTGTTTAGGAAGAAGAAAAGCTTTACTTATAAAATGCTTTAGAAGGAAAACATATGTACAGAACAATAAGAAATCCTAGATAAAATTTAGATATTTAGAAATCTGAAAGTTTATCAAGTCCATGTTTTCCTTCTCTTCTGTGTTTGTTTATTCCCAGGCTCTAGGGTATTCTCTAACATTCATGAAGCAGGAGTTAAAGTTCGCTAACAGCAATACACATAGAAAACTGTTGTGCGAGGTTGACTTACAACTAAACTGATTTCATGTTGGGAAGAATTATCTAAAATACACAACTGGAAAATTTTAGTAATTTATAATCTTACCATTGTGTATGAGAAAGGACTTTGAGTCATAAAAATGAAAGCCTTTATTTCTGCATATTGTTTAAAATAATTTTTCA
Organism: Trachypithecus francoisi; assembly: GCF_009764315.1. NCBI lineage: Eukaryota > Metazoa > Chordata > Mammalia > Primates > Cercopithecidae > Trachypithecus > Trachypithecus francoisi. The sequence continues at coordinate 101,487,743 of NW_022681458.1, forward strand.
AGTGTCTAAATAAAGACTAACAGCAGTTTTAGGTTCTATAGGCAATGAGAATAGAAAATCAGGGAAATCACCATCTTTCTACTCATAGCTTTTAACCCAGTGTTGTTACCATAGCATGTGATGAGAATGAAAATAAATAGTGGAAGTCTTTAGTTAGAGAATGAAAGCTTGGTACCACCTGTATCAGGAACGTCTTCTTAAAAGGCACTTCTGAGGTATTCAAAATTTAATTCCTTCTGGAATTTTCTGTGGCATGCTTAATGATACTTCCTTTTCAACACTTGGCTCCAGCTGATGTATGATATTTTCTGTATATCTGACATCATTATACTTAAAATTAGATTCTTTCTTTTTAAGAAAGGAAGATATTAGCCATGCTATTCAACCTTCTTCCCTATTTCCTGCCCATTCCTTGTCAAAGAATCATTGAGTGAGTTCTTCCGTCACAGATCATGTTTTGGACATAAAGACTCATTGACCAACAAAGGATAATAAAAATGGCCTAAGCAATATTTGCAAACTGGACTCTTCTCTGTCCTGTCCTTCTATAAGGGTCAGCATGCATTTTCTGTAAAGACCAGATAGTAAATATTTAGGCTTTAAAGGTCCATATGATCTCTGTTGCATATTCTTTGTTTTTATTTATTTTTCAGTTTGTTTTGAAAACCTTTAAAAAGGAGGAAGAAAACAAAACCTCTCAGCTTACAGTCTGTACCGTAGTAACAGGCCACAGGTCAGATCTGGCCAGCAGGCTATATAATTTGCCAAATCTTTGTTGTAGTAGCATAGCTGAAATATATCTGCTATACAGTTGAGGCAGGTTTGTGCTCAGGCACTGCTGCTATATGGAACAGCATAATCTTACACAATGAAGGCACGAAGCACGGAGTTGTGTTTGCATCCACCAGTCATGGTGCCAGACTGATGCAATATGGTCTAGTCTACCTATACTGGATTTTGTTTCCTTCTATTTTGCATACTTCCTTATTGGTTAGGATTGTATTTGACCACATGTTATAGAAACAGTGACATAATCAAATAGAGTTTTCCTTTTTTCATAAAAGGAAAAAAAAGGAAGTTGCGAACGTGGATAATTCAGAACTGATGTGACAGATTCAGAATGACAACAGGCTTCTTCTATCTCTCCTACTCAGTTCCACATCCACAGTATGGCTGCTTCTCCCCTAGTAGATAATTTCATTTTGGACAGCCAGAAGGAAAAGAGAAAAGGGAAAAGGCAAATGCCAGCTGAGCCTCTCCGTCAGGAAAAGGATAAATTTTACAGAAAGCAAAAGCAGTAGATCTCCTTCACCAGAATGGGTTATATGGGGCATGGGGCAATGAGTATTGTCAACAAGACCTGGTTGCTTTCCAAAACAATATTTGGGGTTCTGCTAGTAAAGAAAAGGGAAAAAGAGATATTGGGGAGGCAAAGGAACTTGGTAGTATATACCACAGTGTCCCTTCACTCTCCTCCTTGGTGTCTGCTGCATAGGAGATGTTACGGACAGTGCATGATCACAGCAACTGCTTGGCTCCAAGGCTCAGTTTTTCCATGAATATCTTTGCTCTTGGACAACTAATTTAACCCTATCGTGCCTCCATTACCCCATCTGTACAACGGAAATGATAGTTCCTGCCTTACAGTAAGGTGCTCAGAATGAGGGCCTATTCCATAGTAACATTCCTTCTCCACTCCATACTCCATCTGCCTTCCAGATGCCCACAATGAAGCACCTTACCTTGAGGTTCTTTTGAAAGACCATCCAACTGCCCCCTCTCAGTCGATCTGCTCTCATTCTTACTCAAAACCTAACTGAAAGTCAGTTCTATTCCCTAAGGACATGGCTAGAGAAGAGGTTTAATCTACATATGCTAATCAAGTTAAGTTATAAATAATTTCCAGTGATCAGATATATTAAATTCAAACACTGGGATAAATTTGGTATAGAAATTATTTGGAGTTAGGTGACTTTTTCTAGGAACTCTTTCAAAAACATTGATGTTGAATAATTGACTAAAATTGAAATACATGAATTAACAAATACAATAGTCAAAAATATTAATTGACACTGCAGTCCTGAAATGTAGATAATATCTCATTTTTAAAAAATAAAGAAGTTGGGTTTATAATCCTTCTCTCCCCTTCTAAGTTGGCTCTTGTTAGTGAAAACAGAGTTTATATTTCTTTGAACTTGCCCTCCTTTTTTGAAATACTGAGATAAAGCAGGATCCAATTCCTAAAAGAGTCCTCAGGCCACCTAATTTAAAAATACATTGTCATTTGAAAATCATGGAAGGCCATCCCAAAAGGGTTGTTTCACACTGGCTTTGCGAGTGATCAGTTCTAATTGAACAATGCCATAAAAAGAACAAATCTCTTGGGTACTAGGAAGAGAAGCATCTGTGAAAAATGAAAATGGCTATAAGTCATTAGGTGAGCTGTGAATCTGCATGAATTGACCAATGCTTCTATTATGTTTCCATTGTTGTGAGATTTTAAACTTTATTTAGGTAGTAGGATTTTAATGAACTTCTTATATTCATACACTGACCTTTCCCCTTGGATATAAGATAGAAATCCTTTTATAATTTCCTTCTAAACTTTCTACCTTTGACATAGGTCAGAGAAATAAAATAGAATTCAGGTGGGAGGTTATTAGCAAACAGATACCGCCCTTTAAAATTATATAGTAGAATAAGGCACTGAAAGTAGACTTTAGGAACTATAAAACAGAAGTATGGTCTGTGTTTCTAAGTAATGGTGATTTAGAGGTCACTTTGCAATGAGCTAATATATGAGAGTTACAAAGCTAAGCTTTTCGTTAGGTAGAAAAGCTGAAATGATCTTACAGATTAAAGGGAAAGCATATGAGACCCATGAGGACAGTTTATGTCTCTTTCAATTCTTTTTGTTTTGTTCTTCATTTTATTCTGAGACTCCTCTCTTCAGCAGTAGAGAGGCCAAAAAGCATTGACCCTTATTTAATAATAAAAAGACTCCCACTTAAGAGTTGATATGCAGGGGTGATAGGAAGGTGGGGATCAGTGTAGCTGTGAATTGAAAGGGCCTAGCACTGGTACATTTCCCCAGTACAGTGGGGTCAGAGTAGGAGATGACATTTCTCCTCATCTGCCCTCACAATGCACTAATGGGTCTCTGAGAGTCTGCCTCTGCAATTTAAACAAAAAAAAAAAAAGAGTTGATTGCAGGCATAGGTGATGGAACTACAATTCACACAGCCATAGTGAGCTCAGCAATGACAAAAGCCTCACCTTTTCACTCAAGAAGTCACTGTTTTTCAGTCTTCTGATCCAAGACCACAGGTCACAGAATAAAAGGGGACACATGTCGCTCAGGTGGGGCTATAAACTATGGGGAATGAAAACTTTGAAATGATGTAAAATAAAGGGGGTAAAATGAAATACAGGAATTCTAGAAACAACTGGTGAAATCTCCTTGGCCTAAAGGATGATGTACTGTAAACAAACGCTCTTGCAGGACTCTACAGGGACAAAGCTGAAGGCTGAGCAAGGAGTCTTCCCAGAAACTATTCAATCCATCATTTCTCTACAACTAATCTAGCATTTGGGGTTGTGGATGAAGGCTTCTTACCTTTCATGGGTGAGCACATTTCTTCCCAGAGGACGTTTTATTCTTTATAGTCAGTGTATAAAATTTACATTTGACTTTCACTCAGAAGTGCTTCTAAAATGACATATTTTGCTAAATGAAGCACTAAAGGATGTTGTGTTCTAGGAACTTATTTTTAATGGAGATGCCTTTTTTTCTCCCCATGTCTTCTGCCATTCTACCCTGAAATACCTCTACTCTATGCCTATGGAATTTTCAGTAGGCCAGAGCATCTCATCAGTTTACTAACTGCTATACTGGCCCTGTTGAAGTTCAGGCAATATAACTGACTTTGGGTTTTTGGGTTTTTTTGTTTTGTTTTGTTTTTTGTTTTTACTGAAAACTTCATAACATTAGCTTTTCTGTTTTTCAGGATGGCAGAATTGCTCTCAAAGGAGAAAAGTTCAGGCAAAGATAGGTAAAAAGAGGGCTTGGGTAGGAGGGATCGAATTCAGTGGATAGGGTTTGTAGCAATCCACTCATCTCATAGTTTCTATTTTTGCTCTGAAGAAAGATACCTTGGGAGGGAAGAGTATGCACATATTATTCACTGGCCAACCCTGAAAGGTCAGATACAAGAAAGGAGAATTCCTCAACTGAGACACATTTTCCTGGGTACCCATCTGCAAAGAAGAAAACAAAAACACTTCCCAACACCTCTGACTGAGTTGCCAACAGAAAAGTGATTGTTAATATAAAATACTCCTCTTAGAATTCAGCATGAATTTAGCAAGGAGGTGGCCATCTGCAAGCAAATGAAAAAGGCCCAACAGGAAACCAACCTTGCGGACTTCTTGATCTTGGACTTATGGCCCCCAGAACTGTAGGAAAATAAATTTCTGTTGTTTACGCCACCCAGTGTGTGGTATTTTGTTATGGCAGCACTACCAGATAAATTCCACATCCTACTATATATCTATTACAATTTCATTTAATACCAGTGTAAAAAAATCCAGCAATTAAAAATTTCTTATATTTTTATTGAAGATATGTATGAAATATTACTAAATTCTAGAGTATTAATGTTATAGACATTATAAGCCTGTTAAAGAAATGTGAAATGAAACCACCAGTTTCTGGTGGGGTAAATGTAGTTACAGACCTTTAAGAACACATAATGTAATTACACAGAGTTACTATTCAAATAAAAAAGCACTTCTCATTGAAATTCCACTGAAAAACATACTGCAAATGTATGTTTTTTTTCAAGTATTGACAGATGAGGGGTTGCTCCAAACTTTTCAGAAATAGATTTGCCTGACACACATCTTCCTGGTGATCTACGACATGTAGATAGAAGTGCAGTTAATGGCTCTCTTTGCAAAGCTATCTCGTTACAACACAAAAAATGGGCCATGTGCAGTGGTTCAACTCTGTAATCCCAGTGTTTCAGGAGGCCAAGGCAAGAGGATTACTTGAGCCCAAGAACTTGAGGCTGCAGTGAGCTATGACTGAGCCACTGCCCTCTAGCCTGGGTGATAGAGTGAGATCTTGTCTCTAAAATATATAGAAACACACACATGCATGCATATATAAACAAACTTGCATACTTGACCTAAGTACCATTATTTTCTGAGGAAAACAGTAGAAATATATAACAGATGTATACATCTAAACATGTATATAATTAATATTCTATATTAGGTTATAATCTATATTAGGTTATTGTAATTTTCAATTTTGAATCCATCATTGGGTTAGACAATAAATTATATGTAATTTGACAGTAAAAAGAAACATTTCTTCTCCACAAGGGCTTTTGGGGAATTTTGTTACATTTTGCTTTCAAATGTGCATATGTTAGGCAATTCTATTTTGAAATAAATGACACATTATTCATTTTCACTTAAATAGTAAAGAATATTTTGTCATTGAACTACATTTCTCATAATATGTAGGTGCTTTTTATTTACAAACTCTAGAAACCAATCAATCAGCAGCTATTTATTGGGGGACTACTGCATGAAGGTGCTTCTGAGCACATAAAAGCAACAATTTTTCCCATGCCTTTTCCTGTGCCATAGCTTTAACCTATGCTAGTTTTTTTTCTCATTTTATCTCTTCTGGTATGATGCTTTTCTTTCCATGTTAAAGAAGATGATGTTTATGATAGAGATTAATGATGATTACTGACACAAATGAATGATTCCTATGTGCCAGATGCTGTGCTGTGAAGGTTACATGGATTATCTCCTTTGATCCTGACAAAAACCCTGAGCAGAGTGTCAGGCACAGTTGCTCAGGTTGTACAAGGTCCTGGAGTGACATAAATATTGCACATAGCATGGGTATATATCTTTTCTCGCAAATGGGAATAAATTATCTTGAAGAGGAGGCACTATTTTCTAATTTGCATGATGACACGATACGAGATTGGTGGCCCTACTTATGATAATATTCATGGGCCCCTTTTACAGGTGATAAAAATAAAGCACAAGGAGATTTACTTAAAGTAATTAAGTGATAGAGCTACAAGCGAACACTGCAGCATGCTATACAGTCTGGAGTTCAAGGGATTCCCAGGGTCAACATCTTGATGCTTAGTGGAACAAGATTGTCATGCATGCTTATGTCACACTGCAGTCAAGTCAACCTGCTTTCCATGATGCCATTCAACCTCATGTACATATGCTATCCAGATATATGTATGTTCAGCCATTCAGTGTAGACACAACAAATTTTAATTGACTACTGTATGACAGGGCCTGTGGTTGATATTGGGAATAATAAGATAAATATGCCAAAAATGAAAGAGAGATGTAGTAATAATTGGAGAGAGGATTTAAATTATTTATTTTTCCAATTAGAAAGGATATGATCGTGAGTATATATGTCATTGTGTTAATAACTGTATAATTTATATAGTTTAACATTTATATACATATGCACGTGAAGTTTGTGTGTATATAAACAAATTAATCTGAAAAAAATAAGTATAACAACATTATCTTAGCCTCTCTGTCTCACACACACACACACACACACACACATACACACACACACAGTCTTTAAAAACAGATTGTTGAACATAACAGTGAAGATTCTGGATTTTTAAATCAGTTTTTTTTATTTTTTTTATTTTTGTGAAACAAATTACCATAGATTTAACATGTTGAAACCCATTTATTATCTCTCAGTTTTGTGGTTCAGAAGAGCACGTGGGATCAAGTGGATTTTCTCCATAAGGCCTCACAAGGCTGAGATAAAGGAGTCCCTGAGGCTGGAGTCTTATCTAGAGGGTGTGAGGAAGAATTGGCTTGCAAGCTCATTTAAGGGTCTTTGCTGAATTCAGTTTCTTGTGGTTTTAGGACCAAGGACACATTTTCTTTCTGGTTGCAGCTGCAGCCACGCTCAACAATTAAAAGCAATCTACATGTCTTGGCATGCGACCCCTCCATTTTCAAACCAAACAGTGGTGTGTCAAAATGCTCTCACATTTCGTGATTCAAATCCCTGGCTTCCGCTTCTGTGGCCAAATGGGAAAACACTCTGTCTTTAAAGACATCATGTGACTGGAACACTTAGCTATCTCCCTTTTGTCATGGAATGTGATATAATCCTAAGAATGATTTCACATTATACTCACAGGTTCTACCCACATTCAAAAGAGAGGAGGGGTCAGACAAGGGTGAAGGTCACTGGGAGTCATTAGAATTCCGACTGACATAGTGTATTTGTCTGCTTGGGCTGCTTTAAGAAAATACCACAGACTGGGTGGCTTAAACAAAACTCATTTATATCCTCATAGTTCTGGAGGCTGGAATTCTGAAATCAAGGTCTTGGGTTGGTTTCCTTCTTAAGCCCTTCTCGGTGGCTTGCAGGTGGCTGTCTTCGTCTAGTGTCTTCACAGGGTTATCACGCTGAGTGTATCTGTGCCCTAATCTCATCTTCTCGTAAGGATGCCGGTCATATTGGATTAGGACCCACCCATACAACTTCATTTTACCTTAATTACCTCCTTAAAATCCTATCTTGAAATACAGTCACATTCTGAGGTACTGAAGTTTAGGACTTCAACATATGAATTTTGGGAGGACCAATTAAACCCATAAAACACAAGCTAATTTTGCTTATATATATATATATATACACACACACACACACACACACATATATATATATATATATATAATTTTTGTTTTTATTTATTTATTTATTTATTTTTGAGATGGAGTCTCACTCTGTTGCCAGGCTGGAGTGCAGTGGCACAATCTCGGCTCACTGCAACCTCCACCTCCCGGGTTCAAGTGATTCTCCTCCCTCAGCCTCACGAGTAGCTGGGACTACAGGGACCCACCACCACGTCCAGCTAATTTTTGTATTTTTAGTCGAGATGGGGTTTCACTATGTTGGCCAGGATGGTCTTGATCACTTGACCTCACAATCCACCTACCTGGCCTCCCAAAGTGCTGGGATTACAGGCGTGAGCCACCATGCCCAGCCTTTAAAATATATTCGAAGACATCTTTAGTCACCAGCTTATCTCATAAAGATAACTTGTTATTTGTTTTAAAAGTTGAATTTCCTGCCTCTGCTTCTGACAGAAAAATCAGAATAACAGTATGATAAACACCTGTATACACTGGATTTATCAACCATTACATTTTGTGGCATTTGTTTTTTCTTTATCTGTCTCTAATGCATATTTGCCATGTTCACACACATACATTTGTATGTTTATACATGTTTTTTGCTGAACCATTTTAATACATGCAGACATGTGTTTACACCTAAATCTTTCTAAGAACAATACATATTCTTATATATCCCTTACACAGGTATAATACTATATCATATCTAATTCATATTCAAATTTCTCCAATTGTCCCCAGAGTTTTATTTGTAATTATTTTACCAAATCTGGGATCCAACCAAGGATAATGCATTGCCTATAATTGTCATAGGTTTTAGTCTTCTTTAGAATATTTTCCAACTTTTCTTTTGTTTATTATGATATTATATTTACCTATAGAATATCACACAACCAATAATTTTCAGGCTGTTTTCTTACCAGGTAAATATTTTCCCAATAATACTCCATAAGTTATGGTGCGCTTTCCTCATTGTGTTGAATGAAAAGATAGGTTGGTTTGATGCTGCTTGATAACTTCATTACCAACATTAAATTACAACAAAATGTTTTTCAGAACATAAGGCATAGCTCTAAACCTTATGACTAAGTAGTTCAAGATAGAAGGAGTCTTTCATGGTTCTAACTATTCCATTAGGAAAAGGACTTAGAAAACAGTAAAACTTAAGACCTTACAATGAGCATATCCTTATGTTGTTTGAATTTGAAAACTTATACCAAAAGAAGAATTGGGCTGATAAATTTGAACTTTGCAACTTTTGAATTGTGTCACTCACCCTCTCTTTCCTCTGCCTAAAACCTTAGATTGGATTTTCCTAGTCTAGCTAAGTATGACACACAGAATAACTGTTACTTCTGTTTCGAGGAGCAAATACTCTGTTTCCCTCCTGGCATTGTTAGAATCCTTAAGGACAGAAATCTTTTCCTCTCTTTGTATCCCCATCCATCGTTCTGCATAGGGTGAGCAGTCTATACATTTTTTTGCCTGAGATTGAAAAAATAAGTCCATAGGCAGTTTCAGATATGATGCAGAGCACTTGACAACAGTTTGATCCATTTCTAAGAACTCTCTGAAGATACATATAATTATATATAGATATATGATTATTTTCAAGGTTAAACTTTAATTGGAAGTTTTTTTGACTAGGTACCTTCTTTGTAGAATTCAGGAATCACAGAATTATATCCAACATACCTTAAGAAATTTACACAATTGCTTTGTGAACTGCTTTCTTCACATAAATAAGGAAAAACTGCCTTGAGACAGGGACAGTCTACCTTTTTAGAATTTTTTCATCCAATCTTTATTTTACTACTGTCAACAAGTTTTTTGTATATATATATTTAATTGGTTCAGCAATGTAACAATTGAATGTAGCATTTCAAAAGGGAAAGTAGACCCTGAAGAACGTATCATTTCACACACACAAAAACGTTCCTCCCAAAGATGGTTGTTGTGCAAGGCCCTACTCGTTGATATAGTGAAAGAAATATTTGAATCTGCTTTACAACTGCAAATGCAAGATAAAGAGTTTGCAAGTAGAGGAACCTATAATTAAACCATCTCTGTTATGTTGACAACTGTCAGGATTTCAGCCAAATCGAGTATTGATGACACTGCATTCCTACTGGAACCTTTTCACATGTCATACAAAGCCAAAAAAAAAAAAAAAAAAAAAAAAGAATATAGTGGTATCTCTGTGTTCAGATTGAAATTGAAGGTAAAGAATAAAGGAAAGAAAAAAGAAATCCATACTGCTCCTAGTTTTTTTAAAAGAGCCTTCATATAGTAGCATCCAAATTGAGGCAAGGCAGATTAGATGCATTCTTACAGTCTTAAACCAGAAAGCAGTTTATAAATTTAACAAGATGTTAATGATACCTTCTTTGCTACAGTGATGGATGTGTTTGTGCAAACACTTTACCTTCAAGGTAAGTGGATTTTTGAAGGTATGAATGTTGAATTTCTGCACTCTGATTGGAACCCTGTAAGTGGGTTGGCATTACCACAACTATTTTTCTAGTAATCTTTAAGTATTTCTTTCATTGATAAATAGAAATAAAAGTATGTAGTAAGTTTGGCATTTGTTTTAAACTTTTGGGGATTGACTGATATTTGACAGAGTGAGAGAATTTGCTATTCCTCAAAAACTGATTTAACAAATTTGATGCGTGTTCTAGGCTCAAGAAATCGCAGTAATTAGATTGGCTATCAATAATATACTATTAAGTAGCTGAGAATGGCCTGCGTAAAGCCAAGATCTAACCCGTGAATAAACTGGACCTCTGCAACCCACTGTGAGTCGCATCCTTTGTGATCAAGATTCAAATGTCCAGGTTCATGTTACATTTTACTTAAAAAAAAAAATATATATATATATATATATTTTATATATATATGTTTTATTTTATATTTTATATTTAAATATAAAATATGTTATATTTTATATTTTAAAATTTTATATATATAAAATATAAAATATGTTATATTTTATATTTATATTATATATATTTTTTATAAAATATATATGTTTTGCTCCTAGTTTTCATTCTCTATTTCTTGATAGTGAAAAGTTGATTTACTGGGCACTTATATATGCAATGAACTAAAACCGGTTCAGCCTGCATACATGCCAGATGAAAAAATAAAAATAAAATGCTAGTGCAGTGAGGTAAAGCAACAGGCCTAAGGACACATCAGAACCGTGACTGAAATTGACATCCCCTTGGCTTATACTTTCTTTTCTATTCTTTCCAATTTGCACATGTGCCAGCCAGTAATATAGTTTTAAACCTTTTTTGTACTGATTGCCTGTCACTATTTATCAAAATAATAACAATGGAATCACCACAAAAAGTGGACTCTGAAATAATAGTTTGCAACTAAATTGCTAAACTTAAAATTAATGTAGATGTGTATCCCTACACTAACTTTGGCCTTTGCTTTCATCTTCCCTCGAGGGCTGCTATGCACATTCATGCATGTGCAAACGCTCACATGCACATAGACACAACATAATATTTTTCTATAAAAGGAAAATTGGTTACTTGATATATGTGTGACTTTTTCATGTGATAGCATGGAGACTAGGAGATTATGATCAGTGTAAAACATAAGTATAAATGTTACTCACCTTGCTTAACTTACAGAAAGATATCCTAATATAAGGAATGAATAACTGTGCATAAAACCATTAGATCATACTACGGCGCTTGCAAAATACTCTTTCAGACTCTTTTAAACTTACAAACAACACTGAATAAAGCACTGCAGATCAATTAGCTTTTCTTTCACTTCTCAACAACCTAAAAAATAATCTCTTGAAAATCAATTAATGCTAATTTACATTTAACTCAAGGTCTCATTTTCAATACTTTTACAACTCCATTATTTTCACCAAGAGGCAAATCTGTGATAGAAATACTGATGGAGCTTAAAGAGAATATTTCCAAGCTCTGATAAAAATAAAACTACCCCAATATAGTTGTGTGTACCTGTTCCAAAATGCAATGTTCCTTACACTTTAGAAACAATCTGATGACATTTTTAACGTATAACTTCTTGAGGACAGTTTTAAGAATTATCCTTTTAACTTTGGTCGAAGGGCTTTATTTAGTTGGTACTGTGGAACTATAAGACAGCAATTATATACTTTATTAAAATATTTTGAAGTTACAGGAAAAATGTAAAAAAAGTCTGTTATATATGGAGAATAGAAGGCTCTTATTAGCACCATGCCCTAAATATCTTATGTATCATAAAGTATAGATGTTATTATATATATCACATATGGTGATCAAAGTAGTAATCTGTAATTATGTATACTTTATATACCATATGTGATCAAAGTACTAATCTGTGATTTTTAAGAAATAGTATATCAATTATTTTTCTTTTATCATTTATGCTTATTTGGAGAAATTCACACCTGAAGAGTTGCTTCAGGTAGATTTTGGCAGGAACTAGAGCCTTTCAGTCTGAACAGATTTTAATCAGGTCTGACAGCAAAAGAGCTTCACCTGGTATTTTATTTAGCTTGAAATTTGTAAGCAGGTGATTTATAAGAGAGATTTAGGTTTTACAAAATGTGAAGCATTTGTCTTGATATAATAATAGGCCTCTCCTGATAGCAAAAAGAATCAATACTTTCCTGTTTTCCTTACCGCAGAAATGCGAAGATGCAAAGGGGAAGAGTTTTCATGAGCCATGGCCTCTCATGGAGACTTCTATCAAAGTTAAAACCCATTCATGAGTGCCATGACCACAGCCAAGATGTGGGGGTCTGGGGGGAAGTTACTTTCTTTCTAGACTAAAATATTTATTCTAAGGATAAGAATTTTAAAAGTGCTGATGATTAGATGATCTAATTCCAATAGTATTAATAACATGCTTGCTCTCAATGCATTTTATTTTGTTGTTTTTAAATTTATGGTGTTATTTTGTGTTAACTTTTAGCTCCCACAATTAGATCCATTATTTATATCAAGGAAACCAAAGCTACTTAACTAACAAGTTTGGTTTCAATAATATTCCAACTTAATTGGAATAAGTAAGCATAAAAACTCCTCTCTATGTATAGATAAAAAAGAAAATGAAGAGAAAAAAGAAGGGAAATTCATTTAGATTCCAAAGAAGTGCCTCAAATTTTAATTTAATTGTAATTGACACATATTAAAACAAATATAAAGTGAGGAATTTAAAATTTCATAAAATAAATGATTAAATATTTCTAATATCAATAGCAATATTTTAATAAGTTGTTCATTTGCAATAAAAATAGTAATTATATATTGGAAAGAGTTTTCATATGCTATTCTCTATAATGAAAAAGCAAATGATAGTACAATTTGGAAATTTGGCAGCATCAATTTTGTATAAAAATACTTCTGATAACTTTAAGTGATTTTAAATTATAATCTGCTACTACTCTTTCCTAAAGTGTTGTGCTTGTGCCTTGGGACCTTGGAACTTCAGGTTAAGCCCTTGTTGTGCTTAACCTTGGAACCTGGAACCAGATAAATCTGTTACAGAAACTCTCATTATAGTAATGACATGTTTGCCCTTTAGGCACTAAACAACAGTGTTCAATGTGTGTCAGTAGTAGTGGAGTGTTACCCTTTATTCCAGCAAAAATGTATTTAAGTGTAAAGTGTTTCTCCTTAGCATTACTCATGAAATCCATTGTCAACTGAGAGCAGATGGTCTTTTAGAATGAAGAACAAACATAACACTATTTTAAAAAAGCAAAGTTGTGATTTAAAACAAGTATTTAGCAATTTCATTAAGCATGCAATATGAAGCTATTTTAATCAGCAAAAAGATACTTGACTATGAACAGAGAAAAAAGGAATGTTTTTTCACAATGTGTAGTGTACAACCATGAAATGAAAGAATAACTTGTTGTAACAAGCAGTGGAGTCCGCCGAAATGTAATTTATCCTTTTAACAAGGCAGCTGATAGCATCTAAAATGGTAGGCAAGTAAATAATCTCTTAAAAACCTTGTTCAAAAATTTTTATTATTATCAATGGACCGCCTATGACAGAGACATATTATAAGAATGTTTTCTTTTTCAATATATTTTTCTTAATCTTCAGAATAATTAATGATCTATTTGTCTTGAACTCTTTATTTTCCCTGTTCATTGATATCGTAACATAATCAAATCCAAATTTAGCTTAGTAGAATGTAATTACACTATTTGTTCCCTGTGGTCTGAGACCACATTGGTTCCCTGTGGTTCTGATTTGCGTGTCGTAGGATGGACCTCATAGAAATAGAAATGAAGTGTCCGGTTTTATAATAACTAGGAATAAATGCTATTTATTTTATCTTTTAGATCATAGTCTTTATTACCATAGCACAGGATGTATGTCTGCAGTCACATTCAAACCATACTATACAACACATGATTCATTTTAATTAAATAACTGGCTCTCTAATGGAGTCTTTCACTGGTAATTTTTCACAATAAAACATATATTAAGATAAATGCAGGGTCCACAAGAGGTTCCTTTCTGTCACTGAACATCTGTACTTTATAAGGGAATGAAAATATGGATTCATAAATTAGTGTTTCAATAGACAAAAAAGATTCTGAGTTTTGAATGTCAAAACTATGGATCTGAGATCAATGGCTCTGTATTCATATTTACTTTTCCTTTTTATTGTTCTTAATTTATCCTTTCTTATTCTGCCTTGCTTAGTTATTGCCAGAAGCATTCCCTATGTTGCATTTATGATTTCTAAGCCTTTTTACAATATAAACAAAATGAATGCTAGTGATGAAAATGACATTTATGAGGAGGTAGGATTTTTTTAAGTCTCGGGATTTGGCACCTATATAAAAAAAAACATGAAAAATGAATGGAATATTAATTATTATAAAAAAACTGCTTCAACAAAATGCAACTGCCAAACGTGTGCATTTACTGAAGTTAATGGCATTTTGATTCATGGGAATCTATGTACTCTCTAGGAAAGCCCTGGAAATCAGGAATGTGCTACTTTAGCCATGATTTACTGACTAGCTGGATGATCTTTTGTAAGTGGACATAACCAGCATGGAACATAACATAATTAATTGATTAACCATTACAATTTGAAAACTCAAGAGGGCGGGACTGCTTACTGGCTAGCATGCTGTGACTGTTGCAGTTGTTGTGAGTGTACATCTGCTCTGTGTGTCCTGTCTCATTGGTTCTCATTCCACACTACTTGTTAAATCATTTTGAAAATCACCCACGGAGGGAAGAAAGAGGTGTTGCAACCTCAATGTCAATTTGGAATTTTCCTAAATGTGCCAAATTAAAATGAAGATAAAGGAACAATTGCAAATAATAGGCACTACTAGAGTCTGATCTCTAATTGTTTGGTTAATAAGTTAACAATCCAGCAAAAATGTTAAGAGATATATTTAATTTGAAATTTACATAATGTTTATTATGAACAAAATATTAAGAAAAAGTTCTTAAATACTTATCTACTCTTTTGAAATACATTCCCAGGTTTTGTGTGTGTATATAGCTTCAATCAATATAAATAGAGCACTGAAAAGTTGGAAAAAAGTGGTTTTTCAGTTTTTGTCTTTGGCATTTATAAAGGTGAACAAATACTATACTCATCTATATATGTATATATTTTAGTACATTTTCATTTGTACTAAATTTCTTTGTGAATGCAATTCTCTATTTTTGCTATTTTTAGAAGTTTTTTGTTTAAGACACTTTATTGCTTGTGGTGTCAGGAATTTTTTAGCCAAAATGCTTCAGAATTACTTTAGTAAAAATTATATTCTTGATAGAGATAAAAATATCAAAAATAATTAGAAGATTACTTTTTAAAAAGCAGAACTTCACTTACTAGCAATTTTATATCATTTATCAATCACAGAGTTCAGAAAATTTACTGATGTTTCAAGTTTACTGTAGCACCAAATTTCTATATTCTTTTTAACTTTAACATCTGTTTGTAATGCATATAAGATTAGTAGCCTTAAGTTTTCTAGAATCATTTTTCTATACAACAAAAAAAATATGGAATGCTTTGTTACCAAGGAACTCATTACCATGGTTTGTAAGATAGATTTTTTATTATGAAAGGCAGTTAATGAGGGAGAATGTAGGATGAGACTCAACTTCCAAAATATTATTTAAGCCAAGACATGTTCTTCACTTTTTAATGGTGATTCCTACTACATAAATTAGATAAAATCCTGACTACTGTTGTTCAAGCTGGGTGGAAATGAGGGCACGTGAATAGTTGTCACCTACCTACCGTCCACCTCACAGCAGCCCCCGAGGAACCTTTTCAGAATTCCCAGGGCACAATAGAACACAGCTTGAAACAACTGCTCTAAAGTATATCTGAGATTAGAAAAATTATATATAATATAATTAATTCTTTGGGGAAGTTATTTATTTTTTTATTTTTATTTTTACAAAACACAAATATAAATGAAATCTAAGAATGTATTTTGTAGTGTTATTTCTATTCATTAAAATACTACATTTATTTTAATTAAGTAACTGAACCTCTACTGGAGTCTTTCACTGCTAATTTTTCATGATAAAACATACTTGAAGACAAATGCAAAGTTTATCTCCAGAGACAAACTATGCATCAATAACAATGAGGTAATGATTCAAACAGTGTGTGTCCAAGCTATTAACACCTGAAAAAATAAATCTGAACAAGCAGTAGGAGGACGTTGTTAATGTGGAAAACTACTAGGCTTAAACTCTTTCTTTATTTCTAACTTGAGTCCTTTAATGGATCTTAGCCATTCAACTTCAAGGACTATAGAGTGCTTGAAACTAGAATGTAACATATCGATGCTGGTTAAGTCATCAATAAAAGGGAAAAATGAAGGACATTTGGAGTCCTTTTAGTCACCTCTAAGTAGAAGATACCTATTTGAGGAAGATCAGAGGGACGCTGTATAACTGAAAATATTTAGAAAATTATTAGACCACCTAATTGCAAAATTGGCACAGGTTTCCTAGGCCCTACTCACCTTACCGATACTATCCCATGAGCTATTCTTAAATTCTTTCTTCTTCCCACTAAATGAAACCAGAAAGTATAAGCAGCTCTCTAGCAGCCAAAACATTGACATCCTTATGAAAGCAATTTCTGTTCGACATGAATTTTTTTAATGAAAAGAAAAAACATAAAGGAAAGTTGGTGTGTTTCTTACTAATCCAAGGCATGATTGTATCAGATCATCTCAATGGTTTCTTTGGAACCTGAAACCTAAACTTAAGGCTTGCAATCACTAACAAGCCTAGATATTGTTAATATGGTCAATAAAACAACAACAGAACTACTGCTCTTATTTTTCTTGATGAGTGGTATGTGGGCTGTTTTTGCTGTTGGCGTTGTGGCTGATACTGTTATTTTTATTTAATAACTAAAATTTCTTGCGTTCTCATCATGTGAAGATATGGTACTAAGAGTGATACTACATTGTTTTATCATTTTGTAACAATGCTGTATTAGGAGAGTTTCAATTAGAAAACTGGACACCCCCCTCCTATAAAACACCTAGTTTTCTTCATCAATCCTTATCCAGAAGCTGTATATTAAATTTTTCTAAAGCATAATAGTACAAGTAGGAGCAACCATTCAATGAGTGCCAAGTTCCAGATGTTATTGTAATATTTTACATAGTTTCTAATAATCTCATGTAATTGTTCATATATGGTAAAGATAAGACATCGGCAGTGTTTCTGCAATTCCTGCTTTCAAACAATCCAGTTTATGAGACTCTAGCAGAAACATGTAATAGAATAGCTCACAAAATCTTCCCAGGTTAGGAATCATCACTTCAGTTTTAGGGAGCTCAACAATTCCAAGAAGGTTTTCATAAAATGATTTCAGATGGTGTGTAGATCAAATCCTAGGTTTGTTGCAAACAACAAAAAGATACTAGTTTTATCTTTCTTTGGAGATTTATAAATATGGGCCTGTCACATTAATCTTTTAGAGGCAGGTGTGTTGCATTGAAGAATATTTGTCAAAGGAAAGCTTATTTCTATCTCAGAGATCAGGTACTTCCTACCAGTTATGAAAACCTAACCAAAGAATAAGTCTTCAATAGCACAGAGTTAGGACAGAATTATATTCCTTTATACATTTTTGAGAGTGTTCCATCAACATAAGATGATAAAATTGGTTAGAATGTTAGCCATAAATAAACTTATGGAAAAGTAAAAAGAGACATATGGAGAAGAAGATTTTAATAAGAAAGACTACTATATTTTTATTAGAAAGAAGTAGTTTAATGATGAGCAATATTGTAAGTATATGTAGCCAAGTATAGTACTCACCCATTTGGAAAATCAGTGTTTCTTTTTTTAAGAAGTCAATTTTATTGAGGTATAATTTATGTACAGTAAAAAATAATTTAGTGTAAAGTTTTGACAAATTAGTACTATTGTGGATCATAAACTAAGTCAAGATTTAGAAAATTCTTTTTATCCCAAGAAGTTGTGTTTCTTTCTATTTGTAGTCAACCCCTCCCACCGCCTTTGGTCCCTGACACTGATGTCTTATTATTTTACTTTTTCTAGTATGACACTAAGTGGATTCATACAATGCGTAGTCGTTGGTGTCTGGCTTCTTTCATACAGCACAATGCATTTGAGATTAATCTGTGTCATTGCATATATCATTAGCTAATTCTTTGTATTGATGAATTGTATTCTTTTGTATAGCTGTGTCACAGTTTTCTGATACATCAACTGGTTGAAAAACATTTGGGTTGTTTCCAGTTTGGTGCCACTATGAATACAGCAGCTGTATAATTTCATGAACAGATTTTGTGTTAACATAAGTTTGCTTTTCTCTTGGTTGAATTTCTAGGAGTGGAATTTGTAGGTCATGTAAGAAAATACATAAAATTTATGAAAAACTTCCACACAATTTTCTAAAATAGCTGTATCATTTTGTATTCCTACTAGCAATGTGTGAGTGTTCCAGTTGTTTTGCATCTTTACCAGCACTTGATATTATCCCTAATAAAAGAGACCTAAATATCATCAACCAGATGTTAGTGAATTTAATACAAAAGGATATAAAAAGTATAACATTGTAACATGACCAAATGATGTTTGTATTGGAAATACTGGATTGTTTCAATATTAAAAATCACTCAATAGAATTCACCATATCAAAATACTAAAGGAGAAAAACTATGTAGTCATCTAAATACACGCAGCAAAGGCATTTGACAGAATTCAACGTGTATTAATGACAAAGAACTCTAAGAAAGAAATTAAAGGAAACTTCCTCACTATGTAAAAATACATTTTAAAAAGTCCTACAGCCAATATCATTATTAATGGTGAAAGGTTCCATGCTTTTTTTTGGTTGATCAAGAACAAGACAAGAATGTCTGCTCTCCCTACTCCAATTCAATCTCATACCGGCGGTCCTAGCCAGTCCAATAATAGTACAATTAGGAGCTATTGTACTCCTACTTCTCCTAAGGCAAGAAAAGGAAATCAAAGGCAGACATGTTAGAAAGAAATAAATAAAATTATCTCTCTTTTCTGATAGCTTGATAGTATAAGTAGAACATCATCAGAGATATTACAGAGAAAAAAGCTAGCATTACGTTTTCTTTTTCTTTTCTTTTCTTTTCTTTTTTTTTTTTTTTTTTTTTTTTTTTTGAGGCAGAGTCTCGCTCTGTCGCCCAGGTTGGAGTGCAGTGGTGCGATCTCGGCTCACTGCAAGCTCCGCCTCCCGGGTTCACGCCATTCTCCTGCCTCAGCCTCCCGAGTAGCTGGGACTACAGGCGCCCGCCACTGCAGCTGGCTAGTTTTTTGTATTTGTAGTAGAGATGGGTTTCACCGTGTTAGCCAGGATGGTCTCAATCTCCTGACCTTGTGATCCGCCTGCCTTGGCCTCCCAAAGTGCTGGAATTACAGGCCTGAGCCACTGCTCCCAGCAAAAGCTAGCAGTACTTATAAGTGAATTTAGGAAGGTTATAAGATACAAGAACAATATACAAAAATCAATCTTATTTTCCTATTCAAATTGGTTTTTGGCTTTCAAAACCACACTAGGCTTCTCTATTGTAACAAACAAGTACAGAGTATATCTGGTTCCTAGCCTTTTACCCTTTCCACAGTTCTCCTTTCTCTATAAATCTCCATAGCAGAAGCACAAAGACACAGTTGAGGATACTCAGATTTGCCAATTATAATCCAGTAGTTAATATTGAAGCCTTCCACTTTCCTTTTATTGTAGAAAAAATGTGTTTAATTAAAAGTTGCCATCATAAGTGCCACTTATTTAAACCATTTGTTTTCTTCTTTCACATAAATATAATTTAGTGATTATACAGTGGAAAAATATCAGAATAATTCTTAGAATACTTTCATTGCCAGATGAAAGACGCATTTTAGCTATCCCCTTTATAGAGGTTATGAGAAAATGCCATGCATCTCACTCTATCTTCTCCAAAACAATAATATGGTGGCTCACTTAGAATTTTGAATTTGCAAGTATTGGTGAATTGCATTTACTGTAGTTGTCATATAAATTTAATCTTCTTTGTCTCTGAAGCCACCTCAAAATTCTGTTATTTCTCTCTCCTTGGAATTCATATTTTAATATGAATGGACTATTAGGTACAGTCCAAACTGATTCCACAGTGTGAAACCTTTATCTACCCTTTTCCCAAAGGCAAACATTCTGTTGATTCTCATATATGGACCTTGGACTCTATCAGTTCCAAGAATAGAAAGAACTATATATGGAGAAGGCCAAGTAAATTTCTGTTCTATCTCTCCTAAAGGCACATAAGCACACTGGATGTGAAGAAAAATATATCTTCTCCATTTTGTGGACATGCTAACACTGACCATCTTTACTACTGCCATCATTAGGATTGAGTGATACTTCATCTTAAGGGCTTGTTTAGTTCTTTCACATATCTTGTATGGGGTTGTGATTATGAACCACATTTTGACACATGGAAAAGAATCACCTAAAATCTTTTTACAGTTTCCTTTCCAAGCCAGTGCAGTGATTATACAGCTATACGTTAAGTTCTGCTTCTTGCTATCACACGTTTCTCACAGATGGTCACAGATGTTAGCCAGGATATGCAACTGCTAATTGCTGTAACAGATACACTCTGAGACTGAGCAACTTAGTTATTTCTTGCTGACATGAAGTCTGATGACTCTTAGCAGACAAGCTTCTCCATCTGATGACTCTGTTTCATGATATTGCCATCTCTGCACATGGTTTCCAGGATCATCACTGTAGGGGAAAAAGGGAATATGGAAATGCAGACAGATCAGTTTGAGCCAGAAGTTATATGTGTCATTTGGCAGACTAGTCATATGTCTCTGCCGAGAAGCATAGGGACTGAGAAAGGTTGTTTTCCTGTGAAGTTAGGAGGGAGAAGGAAATCAGAAATAGGTGATGACTAGAAGTTTCTAGTATGCCAGAGAATTCTTCACCTATTTGATCTCTAAAGGGGTTATATCTATCCACATGTCGGTAACTTGACTATCTGCATATATCTCCAAATTCATATGTAGGACTTGAGGAAAACCAAAGGTAGTATACAGTCCATAAAAGAAATTGGTCAAGAATGAAGAAAATATTAACTGTTATGGGTGTCAAACAAAAAGTGGTATAAATGACCATTTTGGAGTGTCATGTTATTAATATGCATTTTATAAATTACAATGTTCTATTTAAGAGAAGGGAGGGGGCATTACTTATTATATAATGCACATGTCTTTATTACTTAAGTTGAGGAAGGAAAAGGGGTGACACATTGAACAATCAGGGATTCAGTTCCCTGGGGTAAGGAAAACATATTTCTGGCTTTTCTTGTCTCTACAAGTCAGACTAGATTCTAGAGTGGTTAGATACAGGCTTTTGAAGATTAATCAAAGATAACATTTTCAAAAACCCCACTTCTTATATGGAAATGTTATTGGTTATGCTTGGATATATAATATTCTTATTGGAATAACTAGGTTAAGTAATTTGTAACTAGTGTTGTAGAGCTAGGACCAGGACCCAAATATATTCACACAAATTTTCAGTAAAATATCTATTCCACAGTATACAGAAATGTGATGTTTCTCATCTATCCTATGCAAAGAAAACTTAAAAGTATATATGCACACCATATATAGGTTTGACCTGATTACTATATGAATACTAAATGTCTAGCCCATATTTATCTGAAAGTCTTCTTTCCACCACCAGTATATGTAATTATTTCCACTTTGGGGGAAAAAGGTAGCAGATAAAATTAGCTATATTGTTATTTGTTGCAGTTTCATTTTACCTTGTATATCTGTCAAGGATAGTTTTTGTAATTTCTTACGTGTAAAACCACACATAATCATCACTTTTAAAGTACCAACAAATGTGATCTCTTAAAAAACTAGAACTAAGTAGATTGATTTTATCACAGTAATTGTGTTGACTCTATATTAAGAGTCCTAGTAGCTAATTTTCAAGAGATTGACTTTTTAAACAAGCCCATTAATGAATGCCAAAAGAGTAAATACTTGTCTAATATATCCTCAGAAAAATAGCATTGAAGATAATTTACAAATATTTAATCAATATATTTGTAATTACTATCTTATTGGTAATTGATATTTTATTAGTAATTAAATGTTTTTCATTTTAATACCAAATCTAATTCTGAGGGGATACCAACAGTATCTGCTATATAATAATATAATATTTAATCAAATTTATCACATTATTTCAATATGAAAAATGAGATATTTTCTTAGGTATGCTGGAGAATTTATATTGCTTAATATGCTGCTGAAAGTTTCAAATAACACAATATTCCTTGACTAGGTAAAATCATAAAGAGATAACACTAAATAAAAAAATTTTGAGAAGAGAAAAATAATGAGATACAAGCAGTAGTTGTAGTTATGTTAGGAATAGATCTGGGTATATTAGGAAGAGATTCAGCTTGTGAAACTGATCATTTAAATATGCAGTCAAGGAAATTTTCAATGTTATGAGAGAGACTGGGTTCATCTATTTTGACTGTAAGATCTTTGGATAAGTAAGATATTTGATGAAGATTATATTACTATTGAATTATTTCTTCTTTTTACCTTGGTTCTACCCAGTAAGCCCATAAATGAACTCCTCCCTCTCTGATCTTCTATTTGAGTAATAGCTCAAGTCACAGAGCTGCCTACTTTAAAGAAAATGTACTCATACTTTGTGCACCTAAGAGCAGGAGAGTGCTAATTGGTGGCTGGGGATAAGGTAAATTATCTGTGCAGTAGAGCCTGACTGTATCTCTCAGCCATTTGCTACCATACCATGTTTTGCTTTGCACAAATCCTAACACATAAGCAATGCCCAGTGAATATTGGTTGAATATCTAAGTGAATGAATGAATGGATGAAGAAGTGAACTAAGCTACATGTCCATTTCTCCACAGGATTAACATTCTCTGATTCTATGATTGTTTGAGAAAGAACGCTGACTTCTGAACATTTATTCTTACCTAGTTCTCATCTTCTCCTGTTTGCATCCTCCCTGAAAGAGAAAGTATCCCCAGTTCTTCTCAGAAAGGCTTTTCTAGCACAGTGCCTTATATAGAGTAAACATACAATAGAATTTGTTGTTCTGAATTCAAATGCAGGGAAAAAAAGCTTCTGTGAAAAGCTGACAGTGCAATTACTTTACCTAGATCACGAATTCCTCATTGACCATATGCTCAATGATCATGAACATATATTTGTTTTTAGTAATTTTACTTGCTAACTATTGCACAATGGTGAGTTTCACACAAACCCTATATGATCAGCATCTAAAACACTCTAGTTCTTCCTCTTTGTCTTTTTCTTAAATGAGTGTTTGTTACCCCAGTTACAGAGCTGAATATCATTTAGAGCATTATGCTACCAAAAAAAAAAAAAAAAAAAAAAAAAAAAAAAAAAAAAAAGACATGCAAAGAAATACGTTACAAACCAAAACAATTGAACTTCGCAAGGATAAAAATGATTAAATGCTAGTCTTAGATAGATAATGGAGGTTAAATGAGTAGAGGATAATGTAATTTTTTCAAAAACGTGCGTAAGCAGGAAGGGGGCAAAGTTTTATTAATTGGAAATGAATCTGTGCTAAAAATCCATTACTATTACTTAGAATATGAGTGAATTCAGTCTAAAATTCTATCCTCTAGAAAATTTGAAGACATTTTTAAGAGATATACTTCAAAAAAACAATCTGTACCTATGATATTAAAAGCATCTTTCAATAATGTCTGGCAAGTACATTATGTTGGTAAAGAAGCCAGTGGGAATGGGGCACTGGTTCTAGAACTCACTGCAGCATTTCTCTAGCTGAACAATTCAATATTTAAATATCAAAAGACAAGCCAAAAGCTACAATTAGGCAACATTCCTAAGTCTTAAGTTGTTTTTTGTATGATAAAATAGGTCAGAGACCAGCTTCCAACGAACAAAATTATGAAAGTGAAAGAAAAATAGTTGCTCAGAGAGAAAAAAAAGAGAACATTTTATTTTATGAGATATATGGGAAAACGCTTTAAGAAATCAGATGAAGAAGAGGGTCATTGACATCATCATCATCATCATCATCATCATCATCATCATCATCTTTGTCCTCATGATCCCACTGAAAGCAACTTACTTGTTGTGAAGAATGGTTTCGCTAGCTCTCTGAGATAATGTTTTCTTGGAAAATGTACATACATGTCTTTTATCTATGTCTGTGTAACTCCAAAGAGTCTTCCTAAATTTGGAATAAAGCCAGCTAGTACTATTTGTAATCTGCAAGAAGGGAAACCGTCATTCTTAGCAAACTATCACAAGAAGAGAAAACCAAACACCGCATGTTCTCACTCATAGGTGGGAACTGAACAATGAGATCACTTGGACTCGGGAAGGGGAACATCACACACTGGGGCCTATCATGGGGAGGGGGGAGGAGGGAGGGATTGCATTGGGGAGTTATACATGATATAAACATTATGCACATGTACCCTAGAACTTAAAGTATAATAAAAAATAAAAAAAGAAAAAAAAAAAAAGTCAGAAAAAAAAATAAATAAATAAATTAATTAAATAATTTATTAAAATCAAATGACATACTCCTTTGGCCAAGTTCAAACAAATGCTGCTTTCCATTTTTGTTTTCTGATTTTTAATGCTGCTGTGTTGACCAAACCTGGGAAGAGAGTGAAAGAATTGTGTGACTTTCACTAGTAGCTAGAGTGCTCCTTTATTTTTACACTGGGTTTCAATTTTGGCCACAGAAGATGCTAACTCATAGAGACTGCCACAAAAAATCCAGTTGGCTGAGTAAAAAGCAAAAGTAGTTAACTAAGTATATAGTGGAGAAACATATTTAATGGAATTTCTTCAAATTTGGATTTTTTGCAAGAATAGGGTTTAATAATTTTGATATCATCTTATCTATAACATCATGCCTAATTGGCCTGTTTTACAGGTTTGTTTTAATCCCTGTGCATCTAGTTACCATTCCTTGTCTCAAAAATAAGGAGTCTTTAAAAATATAGTTCTCACTGGGTACAGGGCTTACCTCCCAATGGCTTGTGGATGAAGACCTGAGAATTGGAATTTGAGTTCTAGGAAAAATGGAGAAGTAGGCAGAAATTGATTTTCAATATTATTTACTTCCCTCTATACAAGTGCCGCATTCTCCTCTCTGGTTCTCTATTCTCTTATGTTCTCCACATCCTACCTTCATACCTACATCCAATTTCCTCATTCTTGCCTGTCCTTCCACAGAGGCTTGCAATTGAAAATAATAAATTTGAATTGCTAACTACCTCATCTTCTCAATTCAAAATACCTATTACCTAAATAAATATCCTACTAATGTTAAACAAAATGACTTGAGTATCTGAAAAAGTAATCCATGGTAAGGTAAAATGACTAATGGAGGTACAGTCTAGGAATATTTCATTTGCAGTGGTATTGTTCTTTGCTAATTCAAATCAATCTGTAATCTAGTTCACAGAATGATAAAACAATTGCATTACAAGGCTCATCTAAAGAACGCTGTTGCTGCCCCAGGGTGAATGTAGTAGGTGGCTCATAAAGCCTTGGGAAAGAGGGCTGTGTGTAGTTATTTGAAGTCCAGTTCAGTGATGCCATGCGATAGATTAAAATAGACCATGGTGGGAGAATTTACACCATCAAGATTCAGAAATGCTAAAAATCGCTCTTTTTTTTTTTCTTTCCTGGACAGTTGGTTGAAAAGCATTTATCAGGACATCACTGATTGAATTAAATAATAGAATGCATTTTTATATTGTTGGGGGAGTATCGTAGTATTGGTGAAGAATCAGAGTGTCATAAAATCCCAAAGGGAAACATCTCTCACCCATCCAAAAACATTTTATTTCTACACAAAATTTCACTTAGAAAAAATCATGCTGCCAAAAAAAAAAAAACAAAAAAGTTTAAAAGCTACTACTTTTTAACATCTCCAAAAAGTGATTCCCTATCTCCATTGACATTTTCATGTAATTGACACTTTTGGATAAGTGACTTTTAAAACATTCTTCTGTTTTTTCATATTGTCTCAAAGTGTTAGTATTTATATGATTTATTAATAGGTTTTCATTACACTGCATTTGGAAATCCACTTGTTCTTTTGTTTATATGCAAACTGTCTAGTATGGGGAAGAGAGATTAATTCTAGGTTTATAATCTTTAATTTATAGAAATATTGTGAAGCATGACCAAAGACAGTGACTTGGGAAAAGAAATACCAGGAGGGACATAATAGAAACTTTAGATGATAGAAATAGGAATAGTATAAAATAATCAATATAGGTACATAATGGACTGTAACAAATGGTAGCAATGTAGCATAGTGAAAAGATCAGTGACCTTTGGAGTCAGAGACATCTGGGTTGAAAAATAAATATCTTTATATACTAGAGTGTGATTGTAATCAAGTCATTTAACCTCCCTGAGGTTCAATTTCCTATCTGTGGCATGGAAACAATGCCTAGAACAGCAGGTTGTTTCTAGGACAAAATAAAAGGATATATGAAAAGTATGTAGTATTGGCTGTAATAATGTAATAACCGTTTAAAATGTTTTAAAAGAGGCAAAACCCCATCTTTACTAAAAATACAAAAATTAGCTGGACATGGTAGTGAGCGCCTGTAATCCCAGCTACTTGGGAGGCTGAGGCAGCAGAATCGCTTGAACCTGGGGCAGAGGTTGCAGTGAGCAGAGATCGCGCCACTTCACGCCAGCCTGGGCAGAAGAGTGAAACCCTGTCTTAAAAAAATAATAATAATTAAAATAATATTACTTTGAACATATCTGTCTATAATCATATTACATTTTGATACTGCAGTATATCTTATTCAAAAGTCTTTCTGGAGGGAAATCATTTGAAGGTAGTTAATCGGAAGCAACAACACCATCTGACTCAGAGACTGACATATAATAGGAAAGCATTTCATGAAGACAGGGAATTTTAGAACCAGAAGGATTCTTAGAAAACAACTAATCCAGTCATTTGACATCTGAAGACCCAGGAAGTTAAGGAATTAATCCACATAAATACAAATCTAGGCTAAGTGATTTGGCCTTCAACATGTTATATAACCTCTCTGAATTCAATTTTCTCTTTAGTAAAAGTGGTAATAAATCCCACAGCACTGGCTTATTTCTCAGATTAAATGAGATAATATAAATGGTCAAGTAGACCAGAGCCCTGGGAACCTGGACTACTGAGGTATAGTAAGACATAAAGTCTATGAAATCTTTTCCCTACCTGTCCACCCACCCTTAGTGATTCTATACATCCTGGGACTTGTGCTTAGTAATTTACTTCTAAAGCATTAAGCAGCAAAAGCATTCTTATAAATGATGATGTGGTTGCTGTATAAATATAGCTCCTATCTCTCTGTGTACTGCTTTTCTATGCTGCAGGAGAAAAAAAAAAAAAAAAGTGTCTGTCTTCACTGTCTCAAAGGCTGCTAGAGCAAGGAAGAGAAGTTCCAAGTGTGTAGGAGGCAAAATAATGTGCGTCTGCGTTTTCTGCCCCATTACATTTTGTAGTTCATGGTCATACCATACATTTGTTTTGAAACTTATTACACACACCATGGTGGAAAATGCAGTAAGCTCTTTGGTGTTCTGAGATAGGAAATGACTGTGACTTACCACAAAGTCCTGAATAAATACAGTTAGTTTCCGCTGTGCCTGTGAAGCACTACTCCCAGCAATTCAACTGCTGTCTGCCTATCTCTGAACTGCAGGCAGTGGAGTGACAGAGCAGATACACTGTCTAGAAGGAGGAGAGTCTATCATAAATAGGACTATTTTGAGTGCAAAGATTTCAAAAGCATATCTGCAGCTTGCCTGACCCTTCAAAATCTCTGAAAATCCTCAAAACTTCTAAGAAAGTTCATGAACATGTGGAGATCATATGTCTAAGAATTTAGGAATCACATTTAATCTAATGTATGGAAAATGGATGCAGGTGAATCAAGTGCAGCCTAATCACCTATTCTTATTCATCCTAGTGGGATTTCTGCTTAATATTCTCTTTAGAATACCTTAACAATATTAATATTAATAACAACAAACTTAAATACAAAATGAAAACATAATAGGTCCCAACTCTCCCAATGCTGTTTGTTTTTCCAAAATGATCTCACTTCTTCTGACTCTACCACAACTGATTTGTATTCAGCTTACTTATTACTGCATGTAACTGTGTAGTTGAATGTGTTATATCTATACAAATAGAATACATAAATTTACATACATTTTATTTTTCGTGTGTGCTCTATGAATAGATTTAAATTTTGTTCACTGGAAATTTTGAATATTTATTAAAAAAACAATTACATCAGAAAAGTAAATGAACTTCCATTTTTGAATATCAAGTCTTTAGCCTCAATAGTCAAGCACTGTGTTCCAAGAATAACCCAGTAAGATTATGGAAGGTTCTAATTGCCCTTCAGAACTCATGCTTACCTGTTTTTAAAAGTCATCTTGGCTGGGAGCAGTGGCTCAAGTCTGTAATGCCAGCAATTCAGGAGGCCGAGGCAGGTGGATCACCTGAGGTCAGGAGTTTGAGACTAGCCTGGTCAACATGGTGAAACTCCGTCTCTACTAAAAACACAAAGTTAGCTGGGTGTGGTGGCCCCCACCTGTAGTCCCATCTACTCGGGAGGCTGAGACAGGAGAATCGCTTGAACCCGGGAGGCGGAAGCTGCAGTGAGCCGAGATTGCGCCACCATACTCCAGTCTGGGTAAAACAGAGTGAGATTCCATCTCTAAATAAATAAATAAAAGTCATTTGCAGATTCACCTTTTATAAATTGGACCAAACTCTCTTTGTTCTACTCTAATTTCCTACTTTATCATATTTTGGCATAACATATTTAATAGCTTCTCTATCTGCTATTTGAAGTTGGATTTTCTTTATTCATTTTAAAATTATCTTGCCCACATGTCAAAAGGTGCCCCTCATCCTAGTAGTTCAGGATTTAATGAACAAATCCATGTTCACCATATCTGTACTGTTTGTGATTAAATAAATGTCAATCATGTCTTATAGCCTCTGCTACTCCAAAGTCTTTTTGTCAGTTTTCACTCTTGTTGTCATAGCTGTCCTAACCACCGCCCCCACTTTATTTATCAGAAAAGTTAAACTTCTCTGAATAGTTTGAACTCCACTGTTGGTTTTAGAGGTGACAAAAATTGTGTTCAATAACCCATGCAAAAACAATATAGTTAGATTCTTAACAGAACCCCAAATAATTATACTGATAATACGTAATAAAAAAATATATGGTGGTATCTGGCACAAAGTAAATAGCCAGTAAATGGAAGCTGTTATAATCTACTATTAGTTATCATTGATTAGGTCTTATTGTTCTCCAGATATTTCATACACAGCATTTCATTTAATCAGGCATTTCAAGTACAGCATCTCATTTAATCTTCTTATAATCCCTCTAGATACTGTTTAAAGAGATGATGCTTAAATCACATAGCTAGTAAGCATCAAATTTTGAACATGGTCTTCCTGATGCCCAAAGTTCAAACAGTGCTCTTTTTTATGAAGCCGTCATCACTATGGCAATACTGATACCACTAATGAGTCAATCAATCAGGTATTACTGATCACCTGCCATGTTTTGTGTAATCCAGTTTAAAAAACGGTGATATTTCCTCTACTCTTCGGGAACATAGAGCTTAATGGGTCCATGGAATACCATACACAAAACAATATCATATTAATATAAACTCTGCATGACATGAAGCATCTATGATACAGACTCAAAGTATTGTAGCACTTAACAAGAATATATGGAGTGGCTCTCGCCAAAATGCCTCACACAATATGGACTTAAGGGAGAAAAACAAGTTAATTGCCCATCTTCATATTTTTCCTTTCCAGTGTTCTTTCAGTCAATCACTCTTTGGAAGCAAAGAACACTGACATATAACATTAACAGTTTCATTTCCTGAGAACTAAAAATTTAGTTTAATTTAGGAATCAAGATAGCAAGCCTTAGATAGCAAATGAGGCAAAAAAAAAAAAAAAAGGAAAACTTGATGAATACATCCATAAATACAGATTTCAAAATCTCAATTCTATATTAAAATATTTGTGCAGTTTTTAAAGAGTTTTTAGAATAATTTAAAGGACAATTACGTAATTAGGAAAAATAACAATGAGTCCTTTTGAGAGTCCTTCATTTTTCTAACACCTTCTGTCTATCTTTAATGCTAATATCATTAGTTGACATGGGTTCACTCCACTCTGCCACCATGTAATAACCCTCAAGTGAACCTATATTTCAATGTGTGAGGCAATGATTTCTGTGTTAGCTGGTATTTAGCAAAAGGAGTGTTAAAGATTTTTTTACAAAGATATAATCATGACTCTTATACTGATGACCAATGAATACATGTCAAAAGATTTTATTTAACTAATTAGTTACTGAGATACCAGTAAGAAGTTACAACTGGTTCAGGGGAAATTCAAAGAACCACACATATATGTGAAAATAAAGAAAGCTGATGTAAATTTACAAATGTATGCAAAATAAGCCTTTCTACAGGGCAAAAATCAATTGCCTTCCACACAACTAATTTGCATGTCTGTGAACAAGGATCATTTGCATTATTATTAATTTTCTAAAATTTACAGAGCTGTGAAATAAAGACAATGAAAGGTTGAGATAACCCACAAGTATGTGCTAGGCACAATACTCAGGAATCTTCTTTCGGTCCATTGCAACATATTTACATTTATCTTCTGCAGGAGTGATGGGGAAGGACTCCTGCATGTTATGTGATTTTCAGCATAGGACAGATATTAAGACTGTCATTCGGGTGTCAAAAAGCTAGCACAAACCAAAATGAGACTTGTTTCTGAACACTTTTTTTCCATTAGAATCAGGTTAATTTTTGAGGGATAGAAGAATTGGAAAAGAAAAT
Organism: Trachypithecus francoisi; assembly: GCF_009764315.1. NCBI lineage: Eukaryota > Metazoa > Chordata > Mammalia > Primates > Cercopithecidae > Trachypithecus > Trachypithecus francoisi. The sequence goes on from NW_022681458.1 coordinate 101,518,963, forward strand.
GTATCTTAAAGATGTGGTATGAGTAGGTTGGCTTCCATAAAGAGAATGGAAGAGAATCAATGTACTTGAGTCGCCATGGCTGCAGCTAAAACTAAGTCAAGGTAGCAGTGAGGATCAGAATACTCCCCTAGGTCTCTCTGAGAAGATTCTTCTGGTTTTATCAAGAACATTTTCTTTGGAAGATCTATGAAAGGTTACTGCCTAGTGGCAGAGGTTGGATGGACCAAGCCTACATATTTTAAGTAAAGTAACATTTGAAGGGATGGTGTTTCCAAAAGTTCTGTATTGTAAACAGCTGAGTACTTTCCAGTTATCCTGAAGAAAAAATGTGTAATTTACTATATATTACTATAATATATTTATTATGTATTGTTTGCATGTTGGTTTCCTTCAGATCTCATGCTGTAATGTAATTCCCAATGCTGGAGGTGGAGTATGGTAGGAGGAGATTGAGTCATGGGAGCAGATCCCTAATGAATGGCCTAGCAGCATCCCCGTGGTGATTGAGTGAGGTCTCAGTTAGTTCACATGAGATCTGGCCATATAAAAGGGTCTAGGACCTTCCCTGTTTCTCACCATTTAATATGCTAGTTCCTCTTCACCTTCTATCATGATTCTAAGTTTCCTGAGGGCCTCACCAGAAGCAGATGCCAATACCATGCTTCCTATATAGCCTGCAGAAACATGAGCCAAAATAACCTTTTGTCCTTGTAAATTACCCAGCCTCAGGTACTTATTTATAGCAATCAAAAACAGCTTGAAACATCCAGCTATCTTTTTGTACTCAAAATTAGCTCTTTCATCCTCATGAGCAAAGATTTATATTAAACTCTTAGAATGTGACTTTAATTGTGGTTTCTGCCAAAGTGAAAATGTTGTAAGTTCTTAGAAAAAAGAGACGCATGATAAAATTGATACGTCGCTCATCATGGGTTGTTGTTGTTGTTGTTTTTGTTTTAACTTCTGTGTTTCGGGCACATTTTTGAGAAAAGCAAAAGGCATAGAGTTCTGGACATAAACACTGATACCTGCATTTTTATTTTTCACTTTTGATTTAAGGCAGCAAAGTTTAAGCTGCTTCCACCTGGTTTGTTTTGTTTTTCAATATTCTTTGTTTCTACTTGAGTGCACACGCATAACCCACCATCATGCTTTTGTATTTCAAGTACTTGGCAAAAATCTTTTTCCTTTGTAGGTGTAGGGTATGTGTTGTTTTGTTTTCCTCAAGACTTCAGTCCAGAGAAGAGTTTAAAGTCTTGCAATTAAACACACTCTGGCTGATAACTTGAGCAGACCTGTGCTTTTGGGAGTTAGCAGAGGCAGAAGACTAAGGTCAATGCCAAGAAACCTTCTAAAAGAGGTGCCATGTCTTGAGTTTATACCAGCTTGTGCCAGGTTCTCTCATTCCACAGATGTCCTTAGGTATTCACCTTGTCCTCTGATCCTTTGCTACTTTGTAAGGATAAATAAACTTCCTCATTTGGGATTCCCTGAAGCTTTAAGATTCTTGACTTTTCTTGCAGGAAACCATACTTGACCTTGCTTCTGCTCCTGCAGCATTTGGCATTACGATTGGATACGTTTCGATAGGCTAAGCAAATCTAGGGCAGGAAGGGTTCAGTGACGTATTCCCCACAATTTTAAATTTCATTGACAAGTTACATTTTAAAAAATTGAAAGAAACTTTGGTACAGATAGAAAGGATTGTCTACTTTTAATTGTGTCAAATTAGGACATAAAATCAACCCTAAATTATGCAATCTCCATAATGTCGTAATATGAAGGACAGTTAAACACATAGAAGAAGAAATCATCTAACCCCACAACTAGAAAATAACTGAAGATATTCAGTCTTTTAAATTAAATACACATTTACCTGGGAAAAAATATTACTATTTCTTAATATATTCATTTAATATATTACCCCCAGCCAGTTAGCATTTGTATATCAATAGTTGCTTTTCAAGGCATTTGCATCAAATATGTCTTTTAACAAAAGAGGAGAAAGGGTAATATGAGGAGACAGGAGAACTGCAGGCTCTCTTAAGTCAAGCTAGTAAGGCCAGCCCCGACAGGTAGAAATAACTGAGAAACCTTCTTGAAGTTTCGCACCTAAGAACATGCAGGGGCAGAAAAGGAGTGGATGAATATGCCCAGGGAGTCCAGGAGCCCAGTGTGAAGCAGCAGAATCCCACCAAACATTCCTAGGTACCTTGTCATTCTTCTCTGAACCCCAGGATTATGAGTGTTCCAGATTGAGAAATGAGATTATTCAAATAAATTACATGAGTAGCTTGTTTGTGCTGTGCAAATTTAAAAGACAAAAATCCCTCTGAAGTAGTGATTTTCAAACTTTAGCATGCAGTGTAATCAAGTGGAGGTCTTGTTAATCCACCAGTGCTGGACCCCACTCCAGAGTTACTGAGGGGTCTTGGGAAGGGCCTGGGAATTTGCATTTTTAACAAATTCTGTGTGATGCTGATGCTGTGGATCAGGGCATGCCACACTTTGGGAATACTCTCATTTTATCGAATATTTTATTCTGGTACAAGCCTAGAATTTTGTATATTCTTAGACACAAGTTGGTGAAACTATATTTGTTTTAGTGGAGAAATAGGAACAAATTAAGATTAATAGTTTTCCTAGTCAGTTTGGGATGCTATAACAGGATACCATAGGATGAGTGGCTTAAACAAAAGAAATGTGTTTCTCACAGTTCTGGAAGCTCAGATGTCCAAGGTCAGGGTGCAGGCAGATTCAGCGTTGAGTGAAAGCCCTCTTCCCGGTTTGCTGACAGCTGTCTTCATTATATCCTCACGTGGTAGAAAGAGAGATCATTGGCCGGGCGCGGTGGCTCACACCCCTAATCCCAGCACTTTAGGAGGCCGAGTTCGGCGGATCACGAGGTCAGGAGTTTGAGACATTTTACCAATACGGTGAAACCCTGTCTCTACTACAAATACAAAAATTAGCAGGGCATGGTGGCAGGCGCCTATACTCCCAGCTACTTGGGAGGCTGAGGCAGGAGAATCCCTTGAAATCGGAAGGCAAAGGTTACAGTGAGCCGAGATGGCGCCACTGCACTCCAGCCTGGGCAACAAGAGCAAAACTTCGTCTAAAAAGAAACAAAAAAACGACAAAAAAAGATCATCTTTCTTATGTCTCTTGACATAAGAACACAAATTCCTTTCATAAGGGCTCCGCACTTATCACCTAATTATCTTCCATAGTCCCCACTTTCAAACACCGTTGCATTGGGGATTAGGACTTCAACATATGACTGATGAGGGGACACAAACATTCACATTCACTCCATAGCAACAGGGAATAAACTCAATTTCTTAAAAAAAAAAAAAAAAAAAAAGGTCCTAGAAATATGCGCCTTCTACAGTAAACAATGTTTCTGTTTCCAGATTGTTTTCTGATTGTTTCTAATGCAGTTTAATTCACTAAGTGGGTTAGACTTCTCTTACTCTTACGAATAAGAGTTGTATGGATGGTTGAAATCCCCACTGGAAAAGACTATTAACAGATGAACAGACCAAGTGATTTGGGTAGATTTAATACATATAAAAGCCCATTAAATTCATGTAAAATTCTAAGAACATCATCATTTTCCAGTCAAGCTCTGACACTTCGGGGCAGTTAGGTACCTGATTTTTGGCTAATTAATAATAATCAAAACACTTAAGGTTTTAAAGAATGAATGACCAGTTGAGAGTTACTTCTTATTTGCTCCTAAATCCATTATATTTCCTGATCAGTCAATAACACTTAGAACATCTAGTTATAATTGGTAATACAATTGTTTAAAAAAAGATAATTAAAAGGACTAAGACTATATATGATCTTTTGAGGAGATAACAATTGAATTATTTTAACAAAGTACACTAGGATAATAATAGAAGACTAGAAGTCAATCCAGTGGTTCAATGCATTATTCAGAATTTCATTCTGTTTATAATTAAGCAACAGTGACCTGCAGGTTAGTCTTCCTTAGCTGTTAACAACCAGCTGGAGAAGCTGAGGGCTATTTTTCCAATTATAATCTGTGAAGATTGAAAAACATTAAGATAAATAAAGTGTCCACCTTATTAACAGGCAACTCGTTTCCACACTTGAATACATATCAATAGGGGTTCCAAGTTCAATCTCCCTCACCGACCTCTTCTAACTCTTTAAAGACAGTGCCTGTAGGGAGGTGGCGCCTCACTGCACTTTCTACTGGGCACTGCAGTCTACCTTCAAGAGGCTGGTGGAGGGTGATGGTTGTTGAAATAATAGCACAATATTAAAGCTTTCAAATCCTTTTGGAAAGAAAACATGTTCAGAGAAAGACAAAATGCATTTCTGGCAATAAAAAAGAGAACACTAGCTGTGGCAATCAGTTATGATGCTGTTTGTAGCCAGCAGTCTAGGTATTCGTGAAATGGCTCAGGGTGTGACCTTCAGTACATCAAAATTAGTTCACAATTATTAAATACCCATGGTGAGCATGGCATTTGTCAAACAGAAGAAATATTCTCATGTCTTAGCTTTGATGTGATATAATGTCCCATTCTCTTAGATTAACCATTGAAGTAAGAATAATGATATTTATTGTGTAATGATCTGACAGATTTTTAGAAATGAGGATTTAAAATCAGATTAAGAAGATCCATAAATAAGGGAAGTGCGTAAGAGAAAGCATAGATGCAAAATGCAAAAAGGCACATGTCTATATGCATAGAGCTATTGTGAAAAAAAGAAAGCAAAGTGGCCAGCATTTCTGGAAAATAAAACAAAATTGACATTGAAGTAGCAGGGAGCCAGAACCAATCAGAAATCAATTGAATCAGTGTGTTGTTTTAGGACTGGATTTCCTTTTTGTCCCCGCTCTCATGCCATCCTTTAATAGGTCATACTAACTCTTTGTAAGTGGTCTGCAACAGAGAGGAATTGGATACATGTACTCTAAGGCATTTTGCCAATAAGTCTTTGGGTAACTTGAGACTCTTCACTTAACCTATCTCAGCATTAGCTTCAGTGTTGGGCCATGAAAGGAATGAGACTAGGTAATTATCAAAGTTCCATCTAGCTCTAACAGTCCCTGTCTCAGTAACACCCTTTGTGGTAGATCAACTTTAAGGCATAGAGTGAGAATTGACAGGCTGAAAGACAGCATCTCAGAAAGTTCAAAATGGAGCTCCAATGGAAAGGTCATTGGTAGGAAATGCCAATTACACAGCTATGAAGACATATCTACTTTACCTTTCTAAGATTCAGTATAGAAGTTGACAGTGATCATGGTTCTTCCAGTATCATTTCTAACGTCAGTTCAGAGTCCAGTTGCCCTAACCATCCAGAATCACCTACTGCTGTAATCCACCTGGGGCCTGATGTCCCATGTAATGTGCCAAGTTCCCTATTGCCCTAAATCTTTCCTCTGATTCAAGCCAACACCACACCTGTACCATTTCTTTAGAGCACTATTCTCTGTCTGGTAAAAACTACAGAATCTTAGAAGCAAATATCGGTTGACTTTTTTCCTTCTCTGAGAAAACATATGCTAATTTTTATAAAGGGCTTTTGAAGTCTGTGTCTTAACTGTAAGGGATTACAGAGGCATTAATGGTGGGAATTGCAATTAGCGTTACAGAATAGTGCAGAAATGGTTTGCACAGTGGAGCAGACTGACACCCCTCTACTGCCCTTCAATTCGTGAAGATTAAATGATCAACCACTCTGTTTATATTTCATGTTAGGCGTAACTCTTATCACATGAGACTTGCATTGCCCTGCAGAAACAAAGTGGATAAAATGTGGACACTAGAATAAGATGCTCCGGGTTTGGAATCTCATCTTCACCTATAAGGGTTGTGTGACTTTGAATTACAGATAGTTGTCATCTCTCATCTGTATAATATTTCACGGTTTCCTCATCTGCAAAATGGGAATAATAATTGTCTCTACCTCTTAGGATTTGGGAGAGAATTAAATGACTATAGATAGATAAATAGGAAGATAAATAGATAGGTACATATATACATATATATTAAATGAACACACATGTACATACACACACACACACTTATCTGTATCTCTTAATACAGTGATACCTACTATAACCCTAGTAATTATTAATGTAATTCTTACTACAGCCAAATATATATAATAGAAATGTTAGAATTAATTTTCAATTAAAATCAAACATTATGAAGGAGGCTTTCCTCTATGAAGTACTTGACTTCAAGGCTTTCCTCTTGAAGTACTCAACTTGAATTTTCCTCTGGGCAGACAAAGCCAACTGTTTGAGCATAGTCATGATTAACCATGGATAGTTTTCAGTGGATGCAAAGTGGTAACCATTCTTTAACAGAGAGCAACAATTTAAATTCTCCTCATTTCCGAACCACTGGGAAATCAGCTAATTAAAACATGACCTAATACAAAGTAATGAAATGAAAAAAAAGCTCTTTGCAACTTATACTGAAAATTCCACTTTTAAAATAAATGGATGAAAAATAAATGAAATTCTAAGGTGCATATGTCAGTGATGAGAGATAACGAGATACAGTATTGAGAAATAAGAAAAAGCAGGCTCAAGAATGAAAAGAGCTGCCTGAAAAATCTCTCATTTGGATCCAAATATAAATACTAAGGAATAATTTCTAGAACAAAACAATAACAACAAAACAGATCTATGTGATATGCCACTGAAGGCTAAAGTGCATGTAAAGAATATTAATATTCTTCATTATGTAGGAAGTTGTGAAACTTGTCATTGATACAATGCACACAATCTTTTTTTGAGGCTCCTTACATCCTGAGAATATTTAATTTGATATTTATTGAATTATTTACAACCAGCTTTAATAATATACGGGGATAAGCATCTCAAGAAGATCAGAAAGTGATATTATCCCCCAAATCCTTCTTTTTCAAGGTTTCCCGGCTTGTGGGTTATTGTCTTCTTCTGGTTTTGTGAATAGAATAACCAGCCATGCAAATCATTTCTGAACATGTGCCAGCTTGGGCCCCACAGAAGGTTAACAGATTAGCTTCTTTTGATTCAACGCAAATTGCCATGGAAGAGAAAAACGTGGCATGTTTGCATCCAGAGAGTGAAATTTCTGTTAAATATTCTTACTCCTGTGGATTGAACTTGAAATAGGGGAAAACATGTTTTCTCAATTCTCTGGCTCCCATAGGCTACGATTTTAATGTCTGACTTGCCTGTCCACATATTGAACTCACACTGTTATCCAAACAGATCACTCTTGGAATGTCATCGTACAACTCTTTATTTTACATTTAGCAACCTGGGGGAAAAAGTGAGTGATAGAATAAAGCTATAAAATTAAGAGCAGGATAGAAAGCACTGCATCTCCTGAGGGAAAGAAATGAACAGTCTATTCATCAAATCTGTATAAGTCCTAAGAGAAGATAAAAATCTAAATTCACTTGAGGAGGGTTAAGGGACATAGATAATTTGACCTGAACCTATCCAACAACTTTAGTAATTACATGCTTTCTCCTGCTTGATTCAGAAGTGACTGCAGACAGAATTTGCAGGTTTTTGAGTGGAAGTGCTTATGTAAGCTATCTCTTAAAATAAAAATGGTGACTCATGCAACTTTGCTTAATATTTTAGCTCATTATACTTACCTTGTATAGCTTTCCTTCACCATCTAGCCAGATATTAAACGATGAAGACATGGATCCCCCAGATTCCTGTGGTCAGTTCTCTCCCTGCGCCAAAAACTGGTGGGTTGTTTACTGTTGGGTGCGTGACATTCTTTGTTCTATGAAGGCTTTTTGTCTGAAAGCTTTATTATTTCTATAGCCTATCTCTAGGAGATTTTCTGTCCATTATTTCCTTTTAGGTAAAGCCCAACTCAAAATAATAAAAAATTGTTCTGTTTTCTCTTTTTGTGTAAGACGTGTGCAAAGAGGTAAATTATTAATCAAACTATATTTGAGGGGTTTATTTTCTTCCCCTCTCTCTAAGGTTCAAACAACTGGGATAGGTCAGACAGCAGGATCAAACATAGCATTATGTACAAGGCTATAAGGCTTCCTGTTGTCATGGTAGTTGCTATGTGGTTTAAAAAAATTGTAGGAGAGAGGTATAATGACTTTCCTACTATTGGAGAAAAAAAGACAGAGAGAAAGATGGGAAAGATATTCACACAGAGTCAAAAGGATTTCTGTCCCATGATTGAAGCCTCTTGTAAGCATCCAAGTAAGTCTTCGTAAAGGTACTTTCCTCTGTACTATTGTGCATTAGTTTTGATTTGCCTCTCTCCATTTTCTGATGGAGAGAAGTATCTCTGCTCTTGAGGACTCTTGAAGAGAAACTGAAAGACTGCTATCATTTTTGCCATGAAGATGAGTTTTAAATGAAGTTCTCTAGAAAGCTAGTTCCTGCTTTCTGCTCCGATTCTTCTAAGCTAACCACTTCAAATGACTTTTAGTGATGAGGACATTAGCTGTAATAGGATATCAGCCTTGAAAATGGACCTGCACCCATTGAAAAGTAGTTTCTGTTACAGAGTAGCTTGTTGTGTGACCAGAAAATCATTGGAGATTTCACACAATCTGGAACACATAGATGACAGACTTTTGTATCCTCTCCATTGAAATTTGTATAATCAGTTTCACCCCAAACTGCTGATTATCCTAGGTTTTTCTTATTTTTCTTATCTTCAAGTAGTCTGACCATGTTTAAGCTTCCTGAAAATCTATACTTCTCTAATATTTTCTTATTATTTCTTGACAATCCTTTCTATCCTTAAAAAACGGCTCTAGCTAATTACCCATACTTTAATTTTGTGCTTACAAGTCTAAAAAAGAAATCAATAAGCAACTGAGGGCATGGTATAGAAATGGAGAGGAAACAAAAGCAATGGGGTGATTTTTTCATATGCTCCTTTTACAATAGATATTTAGCTCCCTGAAAATGGCATTAACTCGGTACATCATAAACTTGGATGTGCAACAGAATCATCTGGAAAGTGCTGGGCCCTAACCCCAGAGCTTCTGAGTGTTAAAGTCAGAGGTAGAGTTCAATAATTTGTATTTGTGACAAGTTCTGAGGAGATGCTATTGCTGAGAATCACTGAAATAAGGAGAAAAAGGAATCATCAGTTATAAATTCCACCTGAAAACAACATGCTCTATAAGCGACCTTTGCTCCCTTTGAAACTGAACAGCTTAGATGGTGCTGAAAAAGGGTTTATGTGAGTAGAAGATTTTTTCTGAGCAAAATGGCAACTCTCCTGCCCAAATCCCAGATATATCCATTATTTCACTTTTAATTAGTTTTCAAGGATGTGTTACGAAATTTAGCTAATTTTTTTTCCAGGTATCACTTAGAATTTTACCTGGTCTCTATTAGTATTGCTACTACCTGTCAGCAGGTTCCAGGTGCTTTGGAAGCCAGAATTGAGCAATCTGACCTCAATTAAGCTTGATAAATTGTTACTGAATTAAGTGGAGAAAGTTTGAGACAATACCTATAAGTTAAAAAAAAACTAAGCTAGCTATTTGTGAATGAAAAACCTTTTATCTAAAACAATGTTAATATCTGAGAACATAAAAATATCCAGAAGACTAAATTCTGCTTTTAGCTCTATTTTTTAGAACTTGGATGATTTACTTTCAAAATATCTTAAATGTTTTCTCTTGTTCTTATTAGGTTGATTATTAACCATTAACACTTGTTTACGAATCTCAGCTTCTCTCAGGTTATACTAAATTATTTTTGCCACTTGTGAAGAAAAACCTACTTGTGAATTATTTCCCAGTTTGCTTGTTTGTTTGTATGAAATGGCAGCCTTGGCCTCATTCTCTCAGGCAGGACTCATGTCTTATTACTAAAGAGTTTTCCCAAGAAACTCATTTTATCACCGTCAATAGAATTTAGAAAGCTTGCAGCCAACTTCAATAATATTAGTTATCCTCTGGCACCAATTTAAAAATAATAGTATAGATAAAACAAACAGTATGGAAAAACAGAAAAGATAGGAAACAGATCTGATAAAATATTTTCTGTTATATATTTTTGCTCTTGATCTTGTTGAGTTATAAGTATGCACACTATTTTGTGTGTGAATTTGCCTTTCACTTAAGTTCATTATAAGGTTTCTGTGTCTATACATAGTTATAAACATTTTGGTTAAACAAACTATATTAGTAAGCTCAGGCTCCCATAAAAAAAAAAAAAAAAATCATAGACTGAGTGTCCTAAATGTATCGTCTCACAGTTTTAGAAGCTGGAAGTCCAAAATCAGGGTGTCAGCAGGGTTGGGTTCTGCCAACCCCTCTCTTTTTGGCTTGTAGATGACTGTGTTCTTGCTGTGTCCTCATGTGACCTTTTCTCTCTGAGCAAGTGGGAGAGATCTTTGGTGTTTCTTCCTCTTGTTAAAGACACCATCTTGTCAGACGGGACCCCATTCCTATGACTTCATTTAACCAATAGGTCCTTAAAGGTCCTGTCTTTAATTACTGTCACATTAGAGGTTAGGGCTTCAACATACGAATTTTTGGATGACACATTCCATCCAGAACACTAAGAACTTTTATCTTATTATAAAAGTGATACATGCTAGTGATAGAAAATTTCAAAACTTCTAAAAAAGTATGAAGAAGCAAATTGCAATAATCTGTATTATCATCACCCAGAAGTTACTATTGTTGATAGATTATTCTCTGTTCCTTCAGGATTATCAGGCATATTCACTTTTTAGATAATCAAAATCATTTCGCCTAAATGTAGGTATTCCATCCTTTGGTTTTACCATTATATATTATTATATTTAATATTAAACTTCTAGATTTTAAAACATTACTTTTGCAATTATATTTGGTGTTGTAATGAACATCTTCTGCATCTATTTCTTTAAGATATATTCTGAAATTGGTTGGGCAAAATTATGAAAACACTTTCTTACACCAGCAATACATACAATTGTACACCATACCGAAACCTGGCCATCAGGTAGTAGTTTCATAACAAACAAACAAAACATAAACAAAAAACTTACCATCACTAACCGTCATTAAGGCTACATTAATTTAATTGAGATAGAGGTACTTGTTTTCTGGTTTTTGAGGGTTTTGTTTTGTTTATTCTTTGAAAGTTTTATACTATCGGGAACATTCAGCCTGAGAGCTTCTTTTCAATGTAATCTATATTTACTAACTTTAAAAAATACATATTTTTACTTTAAGCCCAATAATCTCTTTCAGAAAATTTCTTAGTGTAGCTTTGAGCTTTCAACATCAACATTTAAATCAAAATTTTAAGTTAAATATTGTATTGTAACATTAAATCAAGTTAAGCATACTAGGTTTAAAGGTACCCTGGACTCACCCACCACCAGGTTATACATACTGTCACTCAATCATGTAAAGACCTGAATTCTTTATTTATGATAACCATAAACATGGCTATTCTATATTTCTATCCAGAAAGGCAATTTTCTCCTATTATCAGTTTTGTTCTTCTCTTATACACAACAACTTGAATTCTATTGCATGAAAGAGCTGGAAATATACCCTTAACCAAGCAGAATATACAAATAATTTGCTTTTCAACTTGCACCTAAGATACCAGTACACATAGCTGGTTCATTAGTTGTCATAGCAATATGGGGCTAATGCCCAAGCTATGCATAGCAGTTCACATTTTCAAACCTCATATAGAAGGGATGATTGGGATGTGAAGTGGTAACTACATTACTGTGAAGCCCATCTCAGTTACAAGTAAATGTATTTACTAACTTTTAAATATTTTTCTCTATAAATGTCCCATTAGCTGAATTTCTGGAGAAGAGAACTTAAAGAAAAACATGATAGCCACACCAGTAATGACCCTTCTTATCCTCGACCCCCAGTATATATGCACAGGGACATACAATCTCACCTGAGAGACGTCCTCAGACTTGTGTTGAAACCCTATCATGCTGCATTATCTCCCTTACGACATCTTCCTGCCTTGTTTCTCATTTTCACACTATACGGAGCAAAAAATATACAACTTCTATATGTTATATATATAAAACCTCTATATGTTTCATACTATTGCAGATTTTTATACTATCAGATTAATGTTTTATATTTTAGCTATCATTTTAAATATGTTATGTAAAGCATCTACAAAATTGGTCGCCATTCCCATGGGAAGTATCTGCAGAACTCTAGAAATAAAAGTCATCTTTTGTTTACCCCTCCCTTTTTGAGGGGACAGAGGGACTTTCTTCTTTTCCCTGGTCATCATCTTCTCCCTTGGTATCATCCATTATGCATCATTCATTTTTTTCCCCTGCTCCCTATGGTCTTTGGTTATTGAAGTACTCAACAATGTCCAATGTATTGGATTTGAAAGGCTGCTAAAATACATCTCACTGAGAAAATGTCATTTATTTTTCCTACTTTTTTTCTCTCATACTTAGTGTCAGCTTCACCCAGTGGATAACAAAATTATTTTTAACTAAATGTAAAAGAAAAAAAAAAAAAAAAAAAAACAAGACGATAACCATAAAGAAAGCACCTTGATTAAAGCATTTTAGACATGAAGAAAAGATTGTTGTGAAAATCTTGTTTTCAAAGAATTTGATTTTATGACCTTAGAATACAGACGATGGCCATGATTTCCAATCTGTGTATCAAGGAATCCTGGAGCACTAAGCAAACTCATGAGATACTCTGGGATATTTTAAATGTTTAAGGAAAACATAGCAATACTAGACAGCTGTCATCGACAGTGCAAACTACTAGCTTGAGGTAGTTCACAGTTTCAATATTAGATTGACCTGCATATTCCTTTTGATGACTTCTTATCTTTTTGAAATTGGGTTTTTGGCTTTTTTTTTTTTATGATAAAAAGCACAGGCTGCCTGAAAATGTGGCTTAGGAATAAAGTGACACATTCAGTCAGATTTCAAGGACTGAGATGCTGTTCCGTGTCCAATAGGTATGCAAATAAAAATAAAATGTAAAAGTAAAATAAATTTTTAACTAATTGTGGCTACCTCTAAGGTTCTAATAGCACATCTCAGGGATTTCCTTTGTATCATTATTTTGACATTATTTTTAAGTACATTTTTAATTGTGGAAAAAAATTAAAATTTTTTTCTTACAGTTTATTTCTGTTATTTTGCAAATGGTTTCTAAATTGCTTGATATAAATATTTATTAAGTTATTTGTACTTCTACATAATAAACCAGACTTCAACATATATATATATATATATATATATATATATATTTATATGACTTAGGATTGCTGTGGGAAAATTCCTGAGGCATTAAATAAAGGATATATGAACAAAGAGTTTTGAAACCTCTGGGCAATGTACTGCAATTTCTTCCCAAATACACTGACCAGATTTAATGGAAAAAAAATAGTTTCCACTCAGCTGCCAGAAATTGGATCAACTAATAATAGATAAGCAATCTCTTTTTACAGAAACACAGATATCACTGAACTTAACAAAGAGTGCTTCCTAACAATGAGGTTAACAACCTTTGTATTCTTATGCAATATTTCAGCATTAAAAAATGTACATGCTCATGTTACAGATTTCAGGATCACTCAGTCTGTCAACCCCATACTCCATAAATAAAATAATAAAAGAACAGGGGTGCTAAACAGAAAACTTGCCCACAAATATAGCTAACTTGAACATTTTTAGGGTACTTGAAAGATGTTTTGTTAAAGTAAAGTGGGGAGAATAATAATTTTCTAAAAGTTGGGATAATCATTCTTATGTGATAAATAATGTGTAAAGGCCATGAAAGTACCATGTGATAAGTGACTCTAATATGTTAGCCATCGTCTGTAAGAATCTTCACAGTTTTGTGCACTGTGTTGATTTTCTTTGAGTGTCCTTATTTTTGTTTCCAATATAAATCCATCATGTAGTGTTGTGTATGAAACAATGAATACAAAATATTTCTGAAATTGAAAACTCTATAACAATCCATGACACAACCTTAAAAAGGCTTTGCTTTCTTTTGTTAAGTGTATAGTTCAGTAAAATATACATCTTCATTGTTGTATGTAAGTTGCACTAAATATATGCTGTCTCAATGCTCTTTTAAAATAACATTTTGTTGAACAGCTTGTTTTACAAACCATAAAATAATAAATTTCTTTAAATATTTTGAACAAATAGGTTTTTATTTGAGAAAATAAAGGTTGCTCATAACCACCCATGTGTAAATTAACATTAATAACATATAAATACATCTATTACGACATTTTTACACAAACATAAGGTGAATCCTAATGAAGATGGGTTTTTTACTTAACAGTGACTCATGAGCATTTTACTCTGTGATTAATTACTCTTTCACTGTTCTTGCGATAGTTTGCTGAGAATGATGGTTTCCAGCTGCATCCATGTCCCTACAAAGGACACAAACTCATCCTTTTATATGGCTGCATAGTATTCCATGGTGTATATGTGCCACATTTTCTTAATCCAATTTGTCACAGATGGACATTTGGGTTGATTCCAAGTCTTTGCTATTGTGAATAGTGCCGCAATAAACATAGGTGTGCATGTGTCTTTATAGCAGCATGATTTATAATCCTTTGGGTACATACTCAGTAATGGGATGGCTGGGTCATATGGTACTTCTAGTTCTAGATCCTTGAGGCATCGCCATACTGTTTTCCATAATGGTTGAACTAGTTTACAGTCCCACCAATAGTGTAAAAGTGTTCCTATTGCTCCACATCCTCTCCAACACCTGTTGTGCTTTTTCCTGACTTTTTAATGATTGCCATTCTAACTGGTGTGAAATGGTATCTCATTGTGGTTTTGATTTGCATTTCTCTGATGGCCAGTGATGATGAGCATTTTTTCATGTGTCTGTTGGCTGTATGAATGTCTTCTTTTGAGAAGTGTCTGTTCATATCCTTTGCCCACTTTTTGATGGGGTTGTTTGTTTTTTTCTTGTAAATTTGTTTGAGTTCTTTGTAGGTTCTGGATATTAGCCCTTTGTCAGATGAGTAGATTGAAAAAATTTTCTCCCATTCTGTAGGTTGCCTGTTCACTCTGCTGGTAGTTTCTTTTGCTGTGCAGAAGCTCTTCAGTTTAATTAAATCCCATTTGTCAATTTTGGCTTTTGTTGCCATAGCTTTTGGTGTTTTAGACATGAAGTCCTTGCCCATGCCTATGTCCTGAATGGTATTATCTAGGTTTTCTTCTAGGGTTTTTATGGTATTAGGTCTAACATTTAAGTCTCTAATCCATCTTGAATTAATGTTCATGTAAGGAGTAAGGAAAGGATCCAGTTTCAGCTTTCTACTTGTGGCTAGCCACTTTTCCCAGCACCATTTATTAAATAGGGAATCCTTTCCCCAATTCTTGTTTCTCTCAGGTTTATCAAAGATCAGATGGCTGTAGATGTGTGGTATTATTTCTGAGGACTCTGTTCTGTTCCATTGGTCTATATCTCTGTTTTGGTACCAGTACCATGCTGTTTTGTTTACTGTAGCCTTGTAGTATAGTTTGAAGTCAGGTAGGGTGATGCCTCCAGCTTTGTTCTTTTGGCTTAGGATTGTCTTGGCAATGCAAGCTCTTTTTTGGTTCCATATGAACTTTAAAGCAGTTTTTTCCAATTCTGTGAAGAAACTCATTGGTAGCTTGATGGGGATGGCATTGAATCTATAAATCACCTTGGGCAGTATGGCCATTTTCACGATATTGATTCTTCCTATCCATGAGCATGGTATGTTCTTCCATTTGTTTGTGTCCTCTTATTTCACTGAGCAGTGGTTTGTAGTTCTCCTTGAAGAGGTCCTTTCCATCCCTTGTAAGTTGTATTCCTAGGTATTTTATTCTCTTTGAAGCAATTGTGAATGGAAGTTCATTCATGATTGGGCTCTCTGTTTGTCTGTTACTGGTGTATAAGAAGGCTTGTGATTTTTGCACATAGATTTTGTATCCTGAGACTTTGCTGACGTTTCTTATCAGCTTAAGGAGATTTTGGGCTGAGACGATGGGCTTTTCTAAATATACAATCATGTCATCTACAAACAGGGATAATTTGACTTCTTCTTTTCCTAACTGAATACCCTTGATTTCTTTCTCTTGCCTGATTGCCCTAGCCAGAACTTCCAACACTATGTTGAATAGGAGTGGTGAGAGAGGGCATCCCTGTCTTGTGCCAGTTTTCAAAGGGAATGCTTCCTGTTTCTGCCCATTCAGTATGATACTGGCTGTGGGTTTGTCATAAATAGCTCTTATGATTTTGAGATACGTTCCATCAATACCGAATTTATTGAGCGTTTTTAGCATGAAGGGCTGTTGAATTTTGTCAAAGGCCTTTTCTGCATCTATTGAGATAATCATGTGGTTTTTGTCTTTGGTTCTGTTTATATGCTGGATTACGTTTATTGATTTGTGTATGTTGAACCATCCTTGCATCCCAGGGATGAAGTCCACTTGGTCATGGTGGATAAGCTTTTTGATGTGCTGCTGGATCTGGTTTGCCAGTATTTTATTGAGGATTTTTGCATCGATGTTCATCAAACACCGCATGTTCTCACTCATAGGTGGGAACTGAACAATGGGATCACCCGGACTGGGGAAGGGGAACATGACACACCGGGGCCTATCACGGGGAGGGGGGAGGGGGGAGGGATTGCATTGGGAGTTATACCTGATGTAAATGATGAGTTGATGGGTGCTGACGAGTTGATGGGTGCAGCACACAACATGGCACAAGTATACATATGTAACAAACCTGCACGTTATGTACATGTACCCTAGAAATCAAAGTATAATTAAAAAAAAAAACTTAAATGAAAGCTTGCATGTTTGAAAACAGTAAAAAAATAAATAAATAAATACTCTTTCACATCATTTTTCATATCTTCTTAGTATTCCATCAAACAGTTGTACCATCACTTATTTTACTCACAACTTATGGATGAATATTGAGTTTCCTTCCAATTTTGGTTATCAATTTCATAATGAACATTTCAAGAGATGTAGTTTTGCATTAATGCATGATAGTTTTTAAAACAATTCTGAAAAGTAGAACTACTACATCAAATGGAAGTAAATTTCTACAAATAGTGGCAGATGTTACCAATTTGACCTTGAGGCAGTGATTCTCCTGCCCCAGCCTCCCGAGTAGCTGGGATTATAGGCACACACAACCACGCCCAGTGAATTTTTGTAGTTTCAGTAGAGACTGGTTATGCCATGTTGGCCAGGCTGCTCTCGAACTCCTGACCTCAGGTGATCCACCCGCCTGGGCCTACCAAAGTGCTGGGATTACAGGCACCTGGCCAATATTCAAGTATATTTTTCCATTGCTTTTGACATGTAATGTGGCTGCCTCTAAAGTTCTCAAACAATGTCTTCCCCTCAAAGATCTAAACATTTTTCTCAATTGTAGTCTCAATAATATTTTCAACGACCATCCATTATATTTTCCTCCACCTTGTTGATTTGCTTGTATTTTTTCTATCTAGAGATTTACAGTTTTCTTTCTCCTGATACTTCCCATGGTATGTCTAAGACTGGTTCTCTGTTCATTGATTTAGCATATAACATGTTAGGCTCTTTTAATCACAGATTTATTTTGGTAAAGTTTTGATAAATATTCTTCTATTATATATTTGGATAGTTCCACTTCCTAATATGCTTAATCATTTCTTTAAAAATGCTAATGATCCACAAGTTACATTCCCTATCCCTATATTTCATAGCTATCATCTGTCATCTACTTCCTCAATTTATTTTTCATCTTACCACTCTTGACTCTGCATTCTAATAGCACATCTCAAGGTTTTCCTTTGTATCATTATTTTGTCATCATGCAATATAATACATGTTGCCCTTCTATCAGGATTTTAATTCTGCAAATGAGTTTAGAGCTTCCTTGTATTCTTTGCAATTGTATTCTTATTACTTTCCATCCATTCATATGAACTTTTTATCTCAGTTTCTTTTTTTATCATGGCTTTCTGTGGTCCAAAAGTCTATAGATTCTTTCATTCTACTGAGGATTGAAAACATTTTTCAGAGGACTTTTTTTTTGTTATTTTTTAGAGTGATGATACATTTCTTTGTATGACTTTTGCATTTTTTTTCCCCAAAGCCTTCTCCTTTTTTTTTTAATCAACGTGTTTAAAAATCATGATTTGGCTTTCCACAACAGAGGCTTGACTTAAATCTTATTATTTGAACATTTGATTCATGAAAATCTACTTTGATTTTCTAGATTGAAAGTTGAAGGACAGAATAATTTTCTCAGCACTTCTTTACAAGTAATTAAGGAGTATTTTCTACTTTTCTGCAAAATATTTTAAATGAGACACCATTTTAATGATCACATAGAAATAAAAAGAAAGAATAACTAAATAAAACAAAAGTTAAACATCAAATAAAACAAAAATTTACCTTGTACTAGAGTGCAAATTTCTTAAAGGCAAGAGTTTTCTTTTTTGTCCAATTTTTATATATCCCATGCCTAGTAGAGTATCTAGATTGTAACAAGCAATCAATACTCTAAGTAAATATATATCTTGTTAAATCATTATTGAGTTTATTGGTTCAAGATTTTGTTTAGTGATTACCTACTAATGTCCTATGTTTTATTCCATTCTTTATTATTCATAATACTTTGAGCATGTTAGTTATTCAGTATATATATATATATATATATATATATATAATTTATTGACACATAAATGATTGATATTTAGAATGGACTCATGCAGAACTTAAGATTTGGTTAAATAAAAAATACATTTTGAAATTCAACATTGAACATTCTACCCAATTTTTAGATTTTTACATGTAGTACTGAAATGATAAGAATTACTGAGGTCAAAATAGCATGAATTAATAAATTGGATTATACAAAGTAGTATGTGATGTTTTTATCCAAAAAAATACAATAAAGCATATTAAGTTGTTACAAATTGAATACTCCTATGATATTTGGAGTGGGGGGAAAGAAAGGAGAAATTTTGCTCCTGTCTATGTATGGAATTCCCAAGCAACTCATGTAGGATAATGATACACTTAAGGGGCTTACACATGATTTGCATAAACTACAGCTGTTGAATTTGCATAATTTGTAAATGCAGCTATGCATAACCTGTTTTGTCTATTTTCTGGTTCTAGATAAGGTTAAATCCACCTCAAAATTTATCTTCTTGAATTTTTCCTATTAAGTTTTTTGCATTCACCATTGTATTTCTGCTGTATCTTGCAAAGGCTGGAAAAATACTGAATTAAAAATTGACTAATAAGCTATGAGGCTCTGTTTAGGAAGAAAAACTGAGTTAGAATTATTTAAAGAGGCTAGGTGTAGAGGCTCACACCAGTGATCCTAGCATTTTGAGAGGCCAGTGTGGGAGGATCACTTGAGCTCAGGAGTATGAGATCAGCCTGGGCAATGTAGTGAGACACCCATCTCTATAAAAAATTTTTAAAAATTAGCTGGGCACATTGGCATGCACCTGTAGTCCCAGCTACTTGGGAGACTGAGGCAGGAGTTTGAGGTTACAGTGAACTATGATCATACCATTGCATTCCATCCTGGGTGACAGAGCAAGATTGTCTCAAAAAAAAATAGTTATGGTTTGATTACTCCTCAATCAATAAATGCACAAAAGCTTATGTACTTAAGGATCTTAAATTTTATTATCTATCATCATTATTACTTCCTCTCATTTTGTATTACTCAAACATTAGTGTGCATGTAAGTCTTCTAAGGATCTTGTAAAATGCAGATTCTGATTCAGTAGGAAAGAGATGAGGCCTGAGATTGTGCATCGCTCACACAAGCTCCCAGGAGCTAGGAATGGTACTAATAGATGAACCATTATCAGGGTAGCAAGACTCTAGGTCATGTGAAACATGGCATAAAATTACCAATGATTTGTAAGTGATTTTTATTTAAAATTGATAAGAAGAGTATTCAAAAATTATTTTTTAAATTAACTTAAGTGGACTTTAAAAAAATTTCTACTGCTAATTGCTGCTGCTTTTCATCTATCATTTAATGAGTATGAAGGTTATGTGACATAACTTACAGGTTTGTATTTATAAAATCAAGGCTAGAAAATGTACAAATATTAAACTTTTAGAGGCATTTAAAGAAAATGCTTGATTTAGTTAAATAAATTGAAACTTAAGCCTCAAATAATAAGTCCTGGATGAAGGTTTTTGGGAAATTGGACTTAATTCCTATTGAATTCAACATATTTTTCAATTGCATGGTACTGGCCAAATCATTTCATTTGAACTCATTAAAGTCAATTTAAAGAAAATGCTTCTAAAGGTAAAAATAATAGCTTTCTTATTCCATCCGCACTGAGAAATGAATGCATATTTGTGTGTATTTGCATATATGTATGTGTGTATAGATATATATTAACATATATGTATATACAGTTATGTGTCACTCAATAACAAGAATATGTTGTGAGAAATGTGTTGATTTCATCATTGTGGAAACATCATAGATTGCACTTACACAAACATAGATGGTATAGCCCACTACACACCTAGGCTATATGGTGTAGCCTACTGCTCCTAGGTTGTAAACCTAGACAGCATATTACTGTACTGAACACTGTAGGCAGCTGTAACACAATGTAAGTATTTGTGTATGTAAATATGTCTAAATATAAAAAGATACAGCAAAAATGCAGTATTCTAATCTTATGGGATCTCCATGCTATATGTTTTCCAACAATGTTTAAAATGTTATTTGGCATAAGATTGTGTGTGTGTGTGCATGTGTGTGTGTGTGTATAATATGAGAGATTTAATCATGATTTAAGAGTTAATAAAATATTTTTAAGCTTATAACCTTTCTTATTTCAACCTGATTTAGTTAAATAAATTGAAACTTAAGCCTCAAATAATAAGTCCTGGATGAAGGTTTTTGGGAAATTGGACTTAATTCCTGTTGAATTCAACATATTTTTCAATTACATGGTGCTGGTCAAATTATTTAATTTGAATTCATTAAAGTGAAGAACCCTTGTATTGGGGAAAGCTGGCTGGTTGGGTTGTTAGGAAAAGAGAACATATTTAAATAGCCACAGTTTAATAATTCAGCTAAACTTGTTTTCAAATATCAACATACTGATTAAAATACTTGACATTTGTGGAAACATTACTAATCTTGAAGTTTCTGGCAAAAGGGATGCAGAAGAAGGTAAAAGGGAGACAATAACTAATAGGGAATTTGTGAGGTGATAGGTTTTGTTGGCTAATAGCTATTTGTTCCAATTATAAATAACATGGAGAGAAGTCATGAATAAAAATTTAAATGCCACACACTTCTACTTTTGTTTGTTTACTTTATCTTTTATCTGTGCAAACCTATTTGTGTGCATAACGCTATTTTATATATTTTAAAAATAATGATAGAGTATATGCTATATTTACTTTTTTTAAAGTTTAGACTTATGTGATTTCCCAAATTGCTAAATTACTAAAGAATCAGTAAATATATAAATCTACTGTTTAGCTTGCACTCTGGATTCTACCCTATAGGTAGAGTAAGAGTTATTCAACCAATTACTTATGCCTGGATATCCCAATTTGTTCAAAATTTATTGTTATGAAAAGTTCTGCAGTTAACATTTTGTACAACATCCTTTTGAAAATACTTCCATATTATTTTAAAATAAAATCTTTTTTTATCCATAGTTTAATGAGTATTATTATTATTATTATTATTATTATATTTTAAGTTCTAGGGTACATGTGCACAATGTGCAGGTTTGTTACATATGTATACATGTGCCATGTTGGTGTGCTGCACCCATTAACTCGTCATTTACATTAGGTATATCTCCTCATGCTATTCCTCCCCTCTCCCCACTCCCCACAATAGGCCCAGGTGTGTGATGTTCCCCTTCCTGTGTCCAACTGATCTCATTGTTCAATTCCCACCTATGAGTGAGAACATGTGGTGTTTAGTTTTCTGCTCTTGCAATAGTTTGTTGAGAATGATGGTTTCTAGCTGCAACCATGTCTCTAGAAAGGACACAAACTCATCCTTTTTATGGCTTCATAGTATTCCATGGTGTATATGTGCCACATTTTCTTAATCCAGTCTGTCACTGATGGACATTTGGGTTAATTCCAAGTCTTTGCTATTGTGAATAGTGCCACAATGAACATACATGTGCATGTGTCTTTATAGCAGCATGATTTATAATCCTTTGGGTATATACCCAGTAATGGGATGGCTGGGTCATATGGTACTTCTAGTTCTAGATACTGAGGAAACACCACACTGTTTTCCACAATGGTTGAACTAGTTTACAATCCCACCAACAGTGTAAAAGTGTTCCTATTGCTCCACATCCTCTCCAGCACCTGTTGTTTCCTGACTTTTTAATGATTGCCATTCTAACTGGTGTGAGATGGTATCTCATTGTGGTTTTGATTTGCATTTCTCTGATGGCCAGTGATGATGAGCATTTTTTCATGTGTCTGTTGGCTGTATGAATGTCTTCTTTTGAGAAGTGTCTGTTCATATCCTTTGCCCACTTTTTGATGGGGTTGTTTGTTTTCTTCTTGTAAATTTGTTGAAGTTCTTTGTAGATTCTGGATATTAGCCCTTTGTCAGATGAGTAGATTGCAAAAATTTTCTCTCATTCTATGGGTTGCCTGTTCACTCTGCTGGTAGTTTCTTTTGCTGTGCAGAAGCTCTTTCATTTAATTAGATCCCATTTGTCAATTTTGGCTTTTGTTGCCATAGCTTTTAGTGTTTTAGACATGAAGTCCTTGCCCATGCCTATGCCCTGAATGGTATTCCCTAGGTTTTCTTCTAGAGTTTTTACGGTTTTAGGTCTAACCTTTAAGTCTCTAATCCATCTCAAATTAATTTTCATATAAGGAGTAAGGAAAGGATCCAGTTTCAGCTTTCTACTTATGGCTATCCAGTTTCCCCAGCACCATTTATTAAAGAGGGAATCCTTTCCCTATTTCTTGTTTTTGTCAGGTTTGTCAAAGATCAGATGGCTGTAGATGTACGGTAGTATTGCTGAGGGCTCTGTTCTGTTCCATTGGTCTGTATCTCTGTTTTGGTACCAGTACCATGCTGTTTTGGTTACTGTAGCCTTGTAGAATAGTTTGAAGTCGGGTAGCGTGATGCCTCCAGCTTTGTTCTTTTGGCTTAGGATTGTCTTGGCAATGCGGGCTCTTTTTTGGTTCCATATGAACTTTAAAGCAGTCTTTCTCCAATTCTGTGAAGAAACTCATTGGTAGCTTGATGGGGATGGCATTGAATCTATAAATTATGTTGGGCACTATGGCCGTATTCATGATATTGATTCTTCCTATCCACGAGCATGGTATGTTCTTTCATTTGTGTCCTCTTTTATTTCACTGACCAGTGGTTTGTAGTTCTCCTTGAAGAGGTCCTTTACATCCT
Source organism: Trachypithecus francoisi (assembly GCF_009764315.1). Taxonomy (NCBI): domain Eukaryota; kingdom Metazoa; phylum Chordata; class Mammalia; order Primates; family Cercopithecidae; genus Trachypithecus; species Trachypithecus francoisi. The sequence goes on from NW_022681458.1 coordinate 101,542,381, forward strand.
TTGTAAGTTGGATTCCTAGGTATTTTATTCTCTTTGAAGCAATTGTGAATGGAAGTTCATTCATGATTTGACTCTCTGTTTGTCCGTTATTGATTTATAAGAATGCTTGTGATTTTTGCACATAGATTTTGTATCCTGAGACTTTGCTGAAGTTTCTTATCAACTTAAGGAGATTTTGGGCTGAGATGATGGGGTTTTCTAAATATACAATCATGTCATCTACAAACAGGGATAATTTGACTTCTTCTTTTCCTAACTGAATACGCTTTATTTCTTTCTGTTGTCTGATTGCCCTACCCAGAACTTCCAACACTATGTTGAATAGGAGTGGTGAGAGAGGGCATCCCTGTCTTGTGCCAGTTTTCAAAGGGAATGCTTCCTGTTTCTGCCCATTCAGTATGCTACTGGCTGTGGGTTTGTCATAAATAGCTCTTATTATTTTGAGATACGTTCCATCAATACCAGATTTATTGAGCGTTTTTAGCATGAAGGGCTATTGAATTTTGTCAAAGGCCTTTTCTGCATCTATTGAGATAATCATGTGGTTTTTGTCTTTGGTTCTGTTTATATGCTGGATTACATTTATTGATTTGCATATGTTGAACCAGCCTTGCATCCCAGGGATGAAGTCCACTTAATCATGATGGATAAGCTTTTAGATGTGCTCCTGGATTCTGTTTGCCAGTATTTTATTGAGGATTTTTACATCAATGTTCATCAGGGATATTGGTCTAAAATTCTCTTTTTTTGTTGTTGTTTCTCTGCCAGACTTTGGAATCAGGATGATGCTGGCCTCATAAAATGAGTTAGGGAGGATTCCCTCTTTTTCTATTGATTGGAATAGTTTCAGAAGGAATGGTACCAGCTCCTCCTTGTACCTCTGGTAGAATTCAGCTGTGAATCCATCTGGTCCTGGACTTTTTTTGGTGGGTAGGCTATTAATTATTGCCTCAATTTCAGAGCCTGCTATTGGTTTATTCAGGTATTCAACTTCTTCCTGGTTTAGTCTTGGGAGAGTGTGTGTGTCCAGGAATTTATCCATTTCTTCTAGGTTTTCTAGTTTGTTTGCGTAGAGGTGTTTATAGTATTCTCTGATGGCAGTTTGTATTTCTGTGGGGTTGGTAGTGATATCCCCTTTATCATTTTTTATTGCGTCTATTTGATTCTTCTCTCTTTTCTTCTTTATTAGTCTTCCTAGCAGTCTATCAATTTTGTTGATCTTTTCAAAAAAAGAGCTCCTGGATTCATTGATTTTTTGGAGGGTTTTTTGTGTCTCCATCTCCTTCAGTTCAGCTCTGATCTTAGTTATTTCTTGCCTTCTGCTAGCTTTTGAATGTGCTTGCTCTTGCTTCTCTAGTTCTTTTAATTGTGATATTAGGGTGTCAATTTTAGATCTTTCCAGCTTTCTCTTGTGGGCATTTAGTGCTATAAATTTCCCTCTACACACTGCTTTAAATGTGTCCCAGAGATTCTGGTATGTTGTATCTTTGTTCTCATTGGTTTCAAAGAACATCTTTATTTCTGCCTTCATTTCGTTATGTACCCAGTAGTCATTCAGGAGCAGGTTATTCACTTTCCATGTCGTTGAGCAATTTTGATTGAGTTTCTTAGTCCTGAGTTCTAGTTTGATTGCACTGTGGTCTGAGAGATAGTTTGTTAAAATTTCTGTTCTTGTACATTTGCTGAGGAGTGCTTTACTTCCAACTATGTGATCACTTTTGGAATCAGTGCAATGTGGTGCTGAGAAGAGTGTATATTCTGTTGATTTGTGGTGGAGAGTTCTGTAGATGTCTATTAGGTCTGCTTGGTGTAGAGTTGAGTTCAATTGCTAGACATCCTTTTTAACTTTTTGCCTCATTGATCTGTCTAATGTTGACAGTGGGATGTTAAAGTCTCCCATTACTATTGTATGGGAGTCTAAGTCTCTTTGTAAGTCTCTAAGGACTTCCTTTATGAATCTGGGTGCTCCTGTATTGGGTGCATATATATTTATGATAGTTAGCTCTTCTTGTTGAATTGATCCCTTTACCATTATATGATGGCCTTCTTGTCTCTTTTGATCTTTGATGGTTTAAAGTCTGTTTTATCAGAGACTAGGATTGCAACCCCTGCTTTTTTTGTTTGTTCTCCATTTGCTTGGTAGATCTTCCTCCATCCCTTTATTTTGAGCCTATGTGTGTCTCTGCATGTGAGATGGGTCTCCTGAATACAGCAAACTGATGGGTCTTGACTCTTTACCCAATTTGCCAGTCTGTGTCTTTTAATTGGACCATTTAGTCCATTTACATTTAAGGTTAATATTGTTATGTGTGAACTTCATCCTGTCATTATGATATTAGCTGGATATTTTGCTTATTAGTTGATGCAATTTCTTCCTAGCATTGATGGTCTTTACATTTTTGCATGTTTTTGCAATGACTGGTACCAGTTGTCCATTTCCATGTTTAGTGCTTCCCGCAGGATCTCTTGTTGAGCAGGCCTGGTGGTGACAAAATCTCTAAGCATTTGCTTGTCTGTAAAGGATTTTATTTCTCCTTCACTTATGAAATTGAGTTTGGTTGGATATGAAATTCTGGGTTCAAAATTCTTTTCTTGAAGAATGTTGAATATTGGCCCCTACTCTCTTCTGGCTTGTAGAGTTTCTGCTGAGAGATCTGCTGTTAGTCTGATGGGCTTCCCTTTGTTGTGTAACCCAACCTTTCTATCTGGCTGTCTTTAACATTTCTTCCTTCATTTCAACTTTGGTAAATCTGACAATTATGTGTCTTGGAGTTGCCCTTCTCGAGGAGTATCTTTGTGGAGTTCTCTGTATTTCCTGAGTTTGAATGTTGGCCTGCCTTACTAGGTTGGGGAAGTTCTCCTGGATGATATCCTGCAGAGTGTTCTCCAACTTGGTTCCATTCTCCCTGTCACTTTCAGGCATACCAGTCAGACATAGATTTGGTCTTTTCACATAATCCCATATTTCTTGGAGGCTTTGTTCATTTCTTTTTACTCTTTTTTCTCTAAAGTTCTCTTCTTGCTTCATTTCATTCAATTGATCTTCAATCACTGATACTCTTTTTCCAGTTGATTGAGTCAGTTACTGAAGCTTGTGCATTTGTCACGTAGTTCTCCTGTCATGGTTTTCATCTCTATCAGTTTGTTTATGGACTTCTCTGTGTTGGTTATTCTAGTTATCCATTCTTCCATTCTTTTTTCAAGGTTTTTAGTTTCTTTGTGCTGCGTACGTAGTTCCTCCTTTAGCTCTGAGAAGTTTGATCGACTGAAGCCTTCTTCTCTCAACTCGTCAAAGTCATTCTCTGTCCAGCCTTGTTCTGTTGCTGGCGATGAGCTGCATTCCTTTGGAGGGGGAGATGAGCTCTGATTTTTTGAATTTCCAGCTTTTCTGCACTGCTTTTTCCCCATCTTTGTGGTTTTATCTGCCTTTGGTCTTTGATGATGGTGACGTACTGATGCGGTTTTGGTGTGGGTGTCCTTTCTGTTTGTTAGTTTTCCTTCTAAGGGTCAGGATCCTCAGCTGCAGGTCTGTTGGAGTTTGCTTGAGGTCCACTCCAGACCCTGATTGCCTGGGTATCAGCAGTGGAGGCTGCAGAAGATAGAATATTGCTGAACAGCGAGTGTTGCTATCTGATTCTTGCTCTGGAAACTTTATCTCAGAGGTGTACCCAGCCTTGTGAGGTGTGAAGTGTGAGGTGTCGGTCTGCACCTGGTGGGGGATGTCTCCCAGTTAGGCTACTCAGAGGTCAGGGACCCACTTGAGAAGGCAGTCTGTCCGTTCTCAGATTTCAACCTCCATCCTGGGAGAACCACTGCTCTCTTCAGAGTTGTCAGACAGGGACATTTACATCTGCAGAGGTTTCTGCTGCTTTTTGTTTAGCTATGCCCTGTCCCCAGAGGTGGAGTCTAGAGGCAGGCAGGCCTCCTTGAGCTGCGGTGGGCTCCACCCAGTTCAAGCTTCCCTGTGGCTTTGTTTACCTACTTAAGCCTCAGCAATGGCGGGTGCCCCTCCCCCAGCCTCCCTACGGCCTTGCAGTTAGATTGCAGACTGCTGTGCTAGCAATGAGGGAGGCTCCATGGGCATGGAACCCTCTGGGCCAGGTGTGGAATATAATCTCCTGGGGTGCTGTTTGCTAAGACCCTTGGTAAAGTGCAGTATCAGGATGGCAGTTACCTGACTTTCCAGGTGTCAGTTTCCCTTGGATAGGAAAAGGAATTCCCTTCCCCCTTGCACTTCCCAGGTGAGGCGATGCCTCACCCTGCTTCAGCTCTTGCTGGTTGGGCTGCACCCACTGACCAGCACCGACTGTCTGACATGCCCCAGAAAGATGAACCCAGTACCTCATTTGGAAATGCAGAAATAACCTGTCTTCTATGTCGCTCACACTGGGAGCTGGAGGTTGGAGCTGTTCCTATTTGGCCATCTTGTGCACCACCCCCTAAATCTAAAATAAAATCTCAACATTTGTGATTTTAAAAGTATAGCATTTTAACATTATTAAACATATTGTTGAATTGTTGCTCTCCAAAAGGTTTTTACCTCGTGACCTCCTCTTTTGCAGTAAACAAGATTTTCTCTCTAGTCTTGCCAAGACTAAGTAGTAATATTAAAGTATTTATTTTCATTTTTGCCATTATGATATTTGAAGTAGTAACATATGGTTGTATTAATTTGCCTTTTTTTGATTGTTAGTTTAAGCTAATTTTTTTCCTCATAGTTATGTGGTCAATGTGTTTTTCTTTTGATTAAAGGTTTTTGATCATTTTCAATTGGGGTATGTAAATTGGAGTATTATGATATTGGCTTATAAAAACCTATTGTACATTGGGGATACTAACTTCCATGTCTTTTAGACAGTCTCTAATAATAATTTGCCTTTTTATCATTTGCTTTTTTGAAGCAATTTATGGTGTTTAACCAGGTGTTATTTTAAAACTACATGAACTAAACTCTCTGAATCTTCTTCACTACAGTTGCTTTCCTCTAAAAGTTTCCTTTCAGAAATGAGAAGTTATAACGCCCAATATGAGGAATGATACTGTTGTGACCCTTGTACTAATTTGAAATGAAGGATAGTTTACCTACCCTCTGCTGTTTTTCTTTATATATCTATACCTATATCTATATATATGTATATATATGTGTATATATATGTGTGTGTATATATATATATATATATTTGGATAGCAGAGTTTGGTATGGTTATCTTATATCAAAATAATCCAAATCTTCTTTAGAAACTGTACATTTCTTCATGGAAATTAGATATTTTGGAGGAAATCCTACTAGCCTTAAAATTGGAATCAAAAACCTCCTAGAATATTTATCATATCATCTGTCAAGTTATATGGTTTCATAATTTATTTGTTTAACTTTCATCCTGATGAAATCTGAATTGCTAGGAGGAAAAAAGGCAATTGCATTGTTGAGTTACTGATATTTTTGTCTAGTCCAATTTGGTCACAGCTATTGGGTTAAGAGGTCATATTTAGCACCACTAAAGGGAGGGACAGTTAGTTTGGCTCTGTATCTCTGGAGAAACTTTGGTAAACAATGTCAACAGGAATATTTTTGAAGGACAAGGAGGGAGTTTTATACTGAAACCAATTTGCATACACATAGCTATATGTTTGTTGCCACTGAAAGGCGTTCTAAACTTATACTAAATATGATATTATTATGCATTGGTAAGTAGGTATTTTAAGAAATACATAAATTAAATGTCTTCCACTTGTCTACATATCAGTCCATTCCCTGAAATATTAATTTCTTGAAATATACACTGCTGACTAAAATAATCCATGCATTTCCAAATATGTAACATTTTTTAAATTACTTACAGTAAGTAACTAGCTCACCTGGAAAAATAATAGTGCCTTGTTAACTCTCAGTGATCCACACTAATGGAAAGCAATCTGTCCAATAATTTTTTTTTTCACTGCCATAGAAATGTTAGAGGTCAGAAATGAGAGAACCTGAGGACAGTCTGCAAGAAATGAGATTCTCAGGAAGACTCTAGGGATATGCCTTATGAATTAAGTTTCTTATTTTGCACTCATGGATAAGAAGGAGAAGCAGAAGAATTCTGGACATACTCTCTGATGACCAACAGATAACTATGGTTTCAGTAGTGCAGAGCATGCTACTGCAGCTACTACTAGATAGCTATGACCTGGTATGGGGAAGTCTGAAATCAGAGTGACTTCTTCCATTTGACAAATACCAGTTAAAATTTCTATTGTGTGCATGTACACTCCTGGTATTAGGGTTACAAGATAAATAAGATGGACATGGTACCTGAAATTCTATTGATGAGACTGAAAAAACCCAAGCAAAGTGAGTAAAAAATATTTATTTAGGGATACTCACTATGAAGAAAATAGGGTGATTTTATACAGTGTAATTGCACTGAGGGACAACTGTAGCCAGTAGATCAGAGACAGTATCCTATGCAGTGCTGTTGAATTGAGATCTTAGTGGAAAGTCACTGGAGAGGTTTCAACAGGGAAGTGACTTGATATTGTTTTCATATAAAAATGTGAATCTGGCTACTGTGTGGGAAATGGCTGGAGAGGGCAATAGTGAAAAGAGGAAGTTACCATTCATTCAAAGAAAATAAATCTAGTGAGAAGAAAGTCAACTGTTCTTATGGGCCTAATGAGCAACGGCCAGCCAAGTCTAATACACACACCCTGAGGAGTGGACAGCATGAGCATTTAGGTACAAACTGGTGTGCACCTGTGGCTACAGATTAGAACATGAAGCAGGTTATAGATTTGGTGGAGAATACAACTGAAACAGGAGAAATAAAAACAAAGAAAAATTAAATGTCTGGGGCTGTGGCACTGAACTTTGGCTGCACATGGGAATAATCTGGGATATATACATATATATCCATATATCCAGAGAGAGAGAGAGAGAATTTGGCTCTTGTTGCCCAGGCTGGAGTGCAATGATGCCATCTCGGCTCACTGCAACCTCCGCCTCCCAGGTTCAAGTGATTCTCCTGCCTCAGCCCTCCATGTAGCTGGGATTACAGGCATGTGTCACCACGCCCAGCTAATTTTGTATTGTTAGTGGAGAAGGAGTTTCTCCATGTTGGTTAGGCTGGTCTTGAACTCCCGACCTCAGGTGATCCACCTGCCTTGGCCTCCCAAAGTGTTGGGATTACAGGCGTGAACCACCGCGTCCAGCATATATATATATTTCTTTTTCTTTTTGAGACAGGATCTCAGTCTGTCACCCAGGCTGGAGTGCAGTGGCATGATCACAACTCATTGTAGGCTCAACCTCCCAGGCTCAATGATCTTCCCATCTCAGCCTCCCAAGCAAGTAGCAGGGACCACAGGCATGCACCACCACACCCAGCTAATTTTTTTGTGTTTTTATGGAGACAGGGTTTCTCTATGTTGCCCAGGCTGGATATTTTTTTAAATGCTGATGGCTGACTCCCTTGCCTCCCCAACCTCCTTACCATCAAGACAACTATAAACACACACACACACACACACAGTTACAGACACACACCACCAGATTTTGATTTATTTGGCTTGAAGTGTGATCCGGACAGTGAGTTCTTAAAAGCTACCCAGGTCATTCCAATCCATGGCTACCTTTGAGAACCACTGGTTTTGGCAGAGCCCTAAACAGACAACAGGAGTTAGTGGATAATGAGGAAGAAAGCAAGCTAAATGTGCCTCTGGGTAGTGGTCCTCAAAAGAGCATCATCGAGTACCAAAAGTCTTTCAGGACAGCCTTCACATGTGTAATTCTTAGGAGGAATCCTAATTCCTCAGTATACCAGGCCTCCAGAGTCAAGCAAATGTTTGAAATTCTGTATGAGAGATTTCTCCACTTTAGAGGCTTTTACATTTATGTAAACAACACCTTTAAATTCTCTTCTGCCCTTTTAAAATTCTCTGTGTACTTAAAAATGCATTTGTAACTACAGCACAAAAAATTAAACTTCCTGCATGAAGACGTTTATAGATGCCATTAAATATAAAATTAGTATTGATTTGTAAATACTTAGGTCAAGACTAGTACTAATATAAAAACAAATTATATTCCTCTGTTACATATAAAATACCAGCTAAATTTCATTTGCACTGAGATTAATGTATATTGGGAAAAGTCATAATCTGTAATTTAGCTTTTTCCAAATTTATACATGTTACAAAGATTTTTAATCAGTTACAAAGATTACTTTTTACTGTGGTATTTGAAAATCTTGGAACAAAGATGACCATGTTCTAAATATAAAAGTTAATTTGAAACAATTTAAAAGCGCACACAAGAAACTGCTCTTTAAATTAAAAAATAAGTAATGCTAGATGTGAAAATACAAAGCTATTCTTAATTTTCGAGGCTATGAAAGTACTATGCTTAGATGCTTGCTAGCACACATTTAAATCCTTTTTCTCTTCTTAAATTTTCTGTTTGTTTTTGAGATGAGCTTTGAATAAATTGGTTGCTGATATATTTTTCCTCTTCTGGATATTCTGTTGGGGAGTAATTGACAAGGAAAATGCTTTGGGGTGAGGTCGGGACAAAGTCAGAGAATTTTTCTTGTGGCATAGTTAGATTTAAGTTCTGCCATGACTATTTTCTCTGCTTACTAGTTTATGAAGCAGACTTCCAATGAACACAGTTGTCACTCATAACCTCCAGGCCTTGGAGATATTCTATATGCCTTCCTGAGGTTGGTAAATTTTTTGTCACAACACATTTATTTTGGCATTCAGCATATTCTGACTTCATTGATTCAAAAAGATCTTGAGATTTAAAAAAAAAAGAAAGAAAGAAACTGCAGTAAAGATGAATTCATAGCATTCTTTTTAAATTTCATTTTAAATATTTTAAGCATAGTTATTCAGTTGTATTTTCCAAAATTGGCTTTTTTTGTCTGAAATTTTTAAATTCTACAAATTCAAATAATAACTGTGGAATACATTCACCAATACCTCTACTGAATTAATTTCTAAAGAAAGAAACCCAAAGACAGTATATTCAGTTTATTTCCTGATGCGTTTTATTTGTTAACTTTTTCCTCCAGTATATTTTCTATTCTATTAAATAGAAACCCAAACATAAATAAAGCTTTTTCTCTCAGTAGAAAGGGAGAGTTAAAAAATAGTGTCATTTCAATATATCTACTTAAATGTTTAAAATTTTAATAACTGATGAATAATCTTGAGATTAATGAGCATACCAAAATGTAATAATTCCCAGAGCAAGGAGATAAATACCATAAAAATTTTACATGAAATTCATTCAAAAATTTTGAAAGTGCTGCCTATTCTTTGTAGCTCAATAAATTCATTTTCATTTTAATTCATGAATTTTTTCTAATGAATCTTTTTCAATGACACTGATTTTTCTTTTATATTTTCTATAAAGAATACAGATAAAAGGAGAATCCTAAAATTCCTAACATTTTTCTCATTTTGGGTGCCGTGATACAACATAATTTTAAAAGCTTCACTGTTTCAATAAAGAAAACTAATATAATCATGTTTATCTGACAGACCTCTTGCTTTATTCATTATAATCAAATAGAAAAACAGGAAATTTATGGTGTTTTGAGAATGCATGCAGGTTTTCTTTTTGTTTCTTCTTCTTTTGAGGTGTGAATACGGTAATAAAATACTAATGCTTGAAAGGCTTGAAGGAAGGACTAGTGGTGGGGTCCAAGGACAAGAAGGAGATGAGAAGCTTCTTTTTTCTTTTCTTTTCCTTTGGGTTTCAGAGGGAAGAAGCTATATAAATTGGACTGGGAATTAATATCTAGCTTCAGTCAGAGAATAAGAAATAGCGTGAAAGTACAGAGATTGCTGATGTCATCTGAAACTTACTTTTAATCAAAAGCATCTTTCTAGATATAGAAGGGCAATTATCACAGGTGGATCTGGGTTATCTTTCCCTTGGCCTGAGTATAAATATCAAAGTTATAGAAAAGAAGTTCCCAATGAAGACCTCCTCAAGTTGTTATACGTTTGGGGATTCTACGAAAAGAGATGGTGCTTCACTCTGGAAATTGGTAATTACCACTGCATGTCTCTACTGAGAAATATACCGGACATGTATAGCTAGTATAGCTACTCCTCAGAATCAGTGAAAACCATAAAGACATTATCATCTCCTCACTGAACACTCTCTGGCTACTGATTTGCCAAACTGGTCTTTAGTTTGCCAGTGCTTATCCTCCTTCCAGTTACTAGTTCAAGATCCTGCTATTGTACAGAAGCTCCATTTCATACCTTTACGGCAGTGAAAAGTATCACCTAACTGCTTCCTGTTTCAGACAGTGATGGGTATTTCAAGCATCCAGGCATTATTATTATCATCACCTTCAATCCCCAGGATATTTTACAAGTAAAGCCATACCTCATGGGAGGTTCATAATTTAGTGCCTCAATTGGTTAACCATTTCCCTGTTACATATATATATATATATATATATATATATATATATGGACCAGAGGTCTCTTCATAGACTCCATTCTTCTTTAATCTGACTCAGTTCTATTCTCCTTAGTATTGTCTTATCCCTTCTCCCCTTACCTCCTAATCTAAATAAAATTGCCCTGTGTAGACACTAATTGAGGATATATACACATGTCTTACAAATCAAGATACTTAACTTCTTTCCAGGTCCCCATTTTTGTGGAATGGTGTCATTCAAGTTTAGGTTTGATGAAAGTACTCCTATCATTAGATTCAGACATGACCTATAGTTATTTACCTGCTAAATAATCACCAATAATGCCGTTTCTTTCCTGGGTGAAAATAGGCCTCAGGCAAATCAGACAACACTCTTGACATGTGTTGCTTCCATCTCGAAAGTTAGGGTTAATTTTCATTATTAAATTAATCTGATTACGTCAATAAAGAGACTTACAATAAATCTAGGACAGTAGGGTGCCCTTAGTAAATTATTACACATTTGTCTATTAGAAAATGTTAAATGTTTACAAGGCCTTGTTTTCCATATCAAGCATAAATTGGAATCAAGATTTTAATATTCATTTTGATAATTTCCCAGCTGTATAATAAGGGAATAAAAATATAATTCTTTCTTTGGAATATTTGGGGAGTTTATTATAAAGGGCCAATTTTGTTTCATATAAAATAAAATTAGTTCTTTCCTAATTTGTTTTACAAAAATATCTCCATTCCATTCTTAGATTGATTACAGATTTAGACAAATAAAATTAAGTCTAAAGATTTTAATATAAGGGCTTGAAAATTCATGTCTGTATTGAGATTATTCCTTCTTTCTAGAAGAACATAGCAGCCCCTTAGCAGCTATAAAAGCCACTGTTTCTGGGAGATAATGAATTGTTGGATCAAGGCAGAAGTGATTTCAGCAATTTGTTCCATTCCCAGAAGTCAGAGCTTTTAAAAGCTTTGAATGTTTGCTTCTATTTGAAGGTCTACAGCCCAGGGCCTTCTGCTTTGGAAGAGGCCAGAGTGTTTCTACCACAGAAACCCGGTATATCTTCCATGTTCATGATAAAGCAGCACATGCAAAACGAAACTCACAAGAGCACGTGTGAACTTGTTCCAGGGATGCTACAGAAATCCAAATTATAAAGACTACACTATAGAATAATATCAAAAGCACAGTACCTGGGGTGAAGTCAGTAAGATCATCAGGTTTCTTCTGTCACAGACCATCTATATCTGGCTGTGTTCAGATTTAGTGCCACATGAGGACTGATAAATGAGCACTTGCCCAGAGGAAGAAACTACACTTATTATCTTCCATCCATGTCCTACAGTAGAGGAACAATTAAATTAGGAAACTTGTACTAGAAAATATATTTAGAGTTAGAGATAAAGTATTTTTCCCATACAACTTAACAACAGTGACAATAATGATGAATGCTTTTTTTTTTTTTTTTTTTGAGGCGGAGTCTCGCTCTGTCGCCCGGACTGGAGTGCAGTGGCCGGATCTCAGCTCACTGCAAGCTCCGCCTCCCGGGTTTACGCCATTCTCCTGTCTCAGCCTCCCGTGTAGCTGGGACTACAGGCGCCCGCCACCTCGCCCGGCTAGTTTTTTTTTTTGTATTTTTAGTAGAGACGGGGTTTCACCATGTTAGCCAGGATGGTCTCGATCTCCTGACCTCGTGATCCGCCCGTCTCGGCCTCCCAAAGTGCTGGGATTACAGGCTTGAGCCACCGCGCCCGGCCCCTGATGAATGCTTATAATCATTAATCTAGGCCTTTTATATAAATAATTCCTAATCATCACAGCATTTCTATAAAATACATGTTATTTTTACTTTTAGATGAGGAATTACTACTCATTGATATTATATAATGTATCCAAGGTCACACTGCTAGAATTGCACCAGTACCTTGGCAATAATTTGCTAGTTATCTCAGTCTATAAAATGTAGGGCATATGGACATTAAGATTATAAATTAGCTTTGGTATAATCAAATGTTTAACTTGTAAACTGCACCATGTTGTGCATCCTTTTGTAGTTTAGGATGATTAAGAATTTGGACCTTGTGGGAGGCCAAGACGGGCGGATCACGAGGTCAGGAGATCGAGACCATCCTGGCTAACACGGTGAAACCCCGTCTCTACTAAAAAATACAAAAAACTAGCCGGGCGAGGTGGCAGGCGCCTGTAGTCCCAGCTACTCGGGAGACTGAGGCAGGAGAATGGCGTAAACCCGGGAGGCGGAGCTTGCAGTGAGCTGAGATCCGGCCACTGCACTCCAGCCTGGGCGACAGAGCGAGACTCCGTCTCAAAAAAAAAAAAAAAAAAAGAATTTGGACCTTGTAAGTAAACTACCACGTTTTGAATCATAGACCCCAACTAGGTACTACTATTGAATTCTCAGTCATTAATCTAGACTGTTTCATGACTCTCCTTATCTTCATCTATAAAAATGGATAATAGGAGTAACTGCTTCACAATCTCTTTGCCTTGAATTAGATGAGATAATGCAAGAAGAGCAATAAATACCATATATGTGATAGTCATTAATAAATTTGGGTTGTTATTATCTAATTATTAAGGAGAATTTACAAAATTCATGAAAGCAAAATGAAGAAATAAATCACTCCTTGCCTATTACCCTAACACAATGTTATAGAGGTCTTGTAATATTACCCTTACAATAATTTTAGAAGGCTTATTTAATCTAATTAGATGTATTTATTTATTCAGAGTCTTATTCTGTCACCCAGTACAGTCAGAAGATAATAGCACACTGAGGCTTCAGAGTCCTGGGCTCAAGCAGTCCTCCTGCCTCAGCCTCCTGAGTAGCTAGGACTACAGGTGCATGCCACGATGTCAAGCTAAAAAGCTTCTTTTAAAAGATCACATATTTGCAGAGTTGTAATTATAGTCACAGGTACAGTTTACTACCTGAATTGATATTACTACCTGAGCATTTTTCATTTCTTAAATAATCTTCCAAAACATTCATTTTATCTACTACAAAATATTAAGTTGAATATTTTGTACTAATTGAATAAAACATTTTTGTTCAATTTGTGGAGCTGGGCTTTTAGGCTGGTTTTAACATTTCAATTTAATATGTAATGCAGCTAAAAATCTTAGTGCAAGTGATTCCTGGATTTAGGATGTAGTTTTCCTTTGACCCCATATCAACCTGTGGTAATTGATCTTAGGGATCCTGTCTGTGTGGTTTTTAAAAGAATATTCTCTCCAGTCAGTTTAGGTTCCACTTACTATTTAACAAAATCTTGTAATATTCTAGCCTGACTCAGCTGTGCCAAGGACAAATAAGAGGAAGAGGTTTCCCTTTCTTGGGGTAGATTTTTACAAACTTTGGCTTTTCAGATTTTTTTTTAACATGAAGGACGCTCATCAAAAATTATTTTTGATGCTTTTAAGCAAACTCAGATGCAGTTAGAGTCATTGTTATTTGCAAGCATTGGAGGAATATCACTTGCAGCTATATATATTTTAGCAGCCACACCTTAAGTATGTTAATATCACATAGGTAATATCACCTAATAGCATAAGGGTATTAATATGACACTGAATCTTATTTTGGGCTTTTATATGTATTGGCATTTTTTAAAGTTATAATTCAAAATGGGGGTGGAGCAAGATGGCCTATCCCATGCTCCTGGACAGGAACACCAAATTTAACAACTGTCTAAATCTTATAAAAGGGTTTTTGTCTGCATAGAAACCAAAAATCAGGTGTGTGCTCACAATACCTGGTTTTAACTCCATGTGTCTGAAGGCAGCACTGAAGAGGTTAGAAAAGACAGTCTTGAACTGGGGATGACACCCATCTCCCATCTGCCAGCAGCAGCCATGTGGCGTGGAGAGAGAATCTGTGTGCTAGGGAGAGAGAGAGCACAGTGATTGTGAGACACTGCATTGCACTCAGTGCTGCCCTGTCACAGCTGAAAGCAAAACTGGGCTGAACTCAGCCAGCACCCATCCACGCAGGGAGCATTTAGATGAGCCCTAGCCAGAGAGGAATTGCCCATTCCAGCAGTCTGAATATGACTTCCAGCACGCCCCATCACTGTGAGCTAAAGTGCTCCAGGACCTTAAATAAACTTGAAAGGCAGTCTAGGCCACAAAGACTGCAACTCCTAGACATGTCCTAGTGCTGAGCTGGGCTTGGAGCCAGTGGACATGGGGCATGCTACCTACTGAGACACAAACGGGAGTGGCTAAGGAAGTGCTTGTGCTACCCCTCCCCCAACCGCAGGCAACACAGCTTCTGACTCGAAAAGAGACTCCTTCCTTTCTCTTCAGGAGAGGAGAGGGAAGAGTAAAGAGGACTTTGTCTTGCATTAAAGTCCTCTTTGATGAATGGGAATTCCAGGTCCTAGCTCCCAGAAACCATTTCTAGACACACCCTGGGCCACAAGGGAACCTGCTGCCATGAAGGAAAGGACTCCGTCTTTGCAGAATACATCACTTGCTGACTAAAGAGCCCTTGGGCCTTGAATTACTAGCAGCAATATCCAAGTAGTATGCCATGGGCCTTGGGTGAGACTCTGAGACTTGCTGGCTCTAGGGGAGACCCAGCATATTCCCAGCTGTGGTGGCTATAGTGAGAGACTTCTTCTTCTTGAGTAAAGCTGAAAGAAAAAGAAAGCAATATTTTCCTTGCACCTTAGCTACTAAATTAGCCACAGTTGGGGAGAGCACCAAGCAGACTCTTGGAGTCCCCATTTCCAGGAATTGACTCTTGGATGGCATTTCTGGACTCACTCTGGGCCAGAAGGAAGCCAACTGTTCTGAAGAGATAGTTCTGGCAGCATTTCCCACAAACTGACTGAAGAGGCCCTGGGCGTGAAGTGAACATCAGTGATAGCCTGGCAGTATTCCTTATGGACCTGTGGTGGTGGTGGCCATAGAGTGAGGCTCCTCTGCCTGTGGAAAGGGGAGGGAAGAGTAGGAAGGACTGCATCTCATAGTTTAAGTGCCAGTTCAGATGCAGTAAAATGGAGCACTCAGGTAGATTTCTAATATTTTTCACTGGAGTCCCTGGCTCCTGGAAAGACCCACTTGGGGCATGAGGGAATTCACTTCCATAAAGGAAAAGACATCAGCCTGGCTGGCTTTGCCACCTGGTGATTGTAGAGCCCTGGGGCTTTGAACGTAGGTGGTAGCCAGGTAGTGGTTATACTGGGCCTTGGGTGAGACCCAGTGCTATGCTGACTTCAGGTCACACTCAGAGCAGTCCCATTAGTAGTGGTCCCAGGGGTGTTTATGTCATCCCATCCCCAGCTCCAGGCAGCTTAGCACAGACAAAGAGGCTGCATTTGTTTGGGAGAAAGTAACGGAAAAGAGTTAGAATTCTTGTGGATCTTTTCCAAGATCACCAAGGTGGTACCTCTACGACTCAACCACAACTACAGCATTACTGGACTTAAGATGTGCTTTAATGCAGATATGGCTTAGATCACAATACACAAGTGCTTTTGAATACCTGGAAGGCCTTCCCAAGAAGGATGGGTACAAACAAGCCCAGACTGAGAAGTCTACAATAAGTACCTAACTCTTCAATGCCCAGACTCCAATGAACATGCACAAGCATCAAGACCATCCAGGGAAACATGACCTCACCAAATGAACTAAACAAGGCACTAGAGTCCAATCCTGGAGAGACAGAGACATATGACCTTTTAGACAGAAATTTCAAAATAGCAAATATTATTAGAGCTAGAGAGAGAGATAGATCCCAATACAATAATATTGAGACTTCAACACCCCACTTTCAGCATTGGACAGATAGATCTTCCAGAGAGAAAATCAACAAAGAAACACTGGATGTAATAATCTTCACTATAGACCAAATAGACCTAATAGATATTTACAAAGCATTTTATCCAATGATTGAAGAATACACATTCTTTACCTCAGCACATGGATCATTCTCAAGAATAGACCATAAGTTAGGCCACACAACAAGTTATAAAACATTTCAAAAAATAATAATAATAATAGCAAGCATTTTCTCTGACCACAATGGAATATAACTAGAAGAATAATAAGAGGAATTTTGGAAACTATACATATGCATGGATATTAAACAGTATGCTCATGAACGACAAGTAGGCCAATGAAAAAAGAAAAAAAAACTGACAAATGTCTTGAAACAAATGATAATGAAAACACAGCATACCACAATCTATGGGCTACAGTGAAAGCAGTACTAAAAGAGAAGTTTATAGCTATGGTGTCTACATCAAGACAGAAGAAAAACTCCAAATAAACAATGATCCATCTTAAAAAAAACTAGAAAAGCAAGAGCAAACTAAACCGAAAATGAATAGGAGAAAAGAAATAAAGCTAAGGGGAGAAATAAATAAAATTGAAATAAAGAAAACAATACAAAGAATCAACCAAATAAGAAGTTGGTTTATTGGAAAAATAAACAAAACTGACAAAGTTTTAGCCAGACTAAGAAAAAAAGAGAGAAAACCTAAATAAATAAATTAAGAGATGAAAAAAGAGTCTTTACAACTGATGCCACAGAAACTAAAAGGATCCTTAGCGGACACTAGGATCAACTTTATGCTGATAAATTGGAAAATCTAGAAAAAAATGTATAAATTCTAGAAACATATAACCTACCAAGAATGAACCATGAGAAACTCCAAAACCAGAGTGTTTTATTATGGCTTTAATGTTGTTGCTTGCTATTGAACAGACCAGTAACAAGTAATAACATGAAGCTCGCAACAAAAAGTTTCCCAGCAAAGAAAAGCCTGGGGCCCAATGGCATCATTGCTGAATTCTACCAAACATTTAAAGCAAAACTAATACCAATTATACTCAAACTAATCCAAAAAAAAAAAAAAAAAAACAGAGGCGAGAATATTTCCAAATTCATTCTAGGAGGCCAGTGTTACCCTGATAGCAAAAACAGATAAAGACACATTAAAGAGAAAACTACAGGCCAATATTTCTGATGAACAGTCATGCAAAAATCCTCAACAAAATACTAATTCAACAACACATTAAAAAGATAATTCATCATGACCAAGTGAGTTTATCCCAAGGATACAAGGGTGATTCAACATTTGTAAATTAATCAGTGTGACAATCATGTCAACAGAATGAAGAACAAACACCATATGATTATTTCAATTAATGTTGAAACAGCATTTGATAAAATTCAACATCCCTTCATGATAACAGTCCTCAAAAGCCTAGCTATAATAAATCATACAAGCATAAGAAATAAGGGGCATCTGCAGTTGAAAGGAAGAAGTCAAATTATCTTTGTTTGCAGATGGTATGATCTTATATTTGGAAAAACCTAAAGACCACCGAAAAACTATTAGAACTGTTAAATTCAATAAAGTTGCAGGATACAAAATCAACCTACAAAAATCAGTAACATTTCTATATGCCAACAATGAATAATTTGAAAAACAAATCAAGAAAGTAATGCCATTTACAATAGCTGCAAATAAAATAACTAGAAATTAATTTAACCAGAGAAATGAAAGCTTGTACAATAAAAACTATCAAATATCAATGCTAGAAAAAAGAGGACACCAAAAAGTGGGAAGATACTCCATGTCATGGATTTGAAGAAACAATATTGTTAAAATGTCCATACTACCCAAAGCAATCTACAGATTCAATCAGTTCCCATCAAAATACCAATGACATCTTCACCGAAATAGAAAAAACAATCCTAAAATGTATGTGGAATCACAAAAGACTCAAAATAGCTAAAGCTATACTGAGCAAATGCTAAGAACAAAACTGGAGGCCAGGCATGGTGGCTCATACCTCTAATCCCAACACTTTGGGAGGCTGAGGTAGGTGGATCACCTGAGGTCAGGAGTTTGAGACAAGCCTGACCAAAATCATGAAACCCTGTCTCTACCAAAATGACAAAAAACTTAGCTGGGCATGGTGGCATGTGCCTGTAATCCCAGCTACTCGGGAGACTGAGGCAGGAGAAGCACTTTAACCTGGGAAGTGGCTGTGTCAGTGAGCTGAGATTGCACCACTGCACTCCAGCCTAGGCAGCAGAGTGAGACTCCGTCTCCAAAAAAAAAAAAAAAAAAGAAAAGAAAAAAAGAAAAAAACTGGAGGAATCACATCACCTGACTTCAAATTATACTGCAGAGCTATAGTAACTATGATGGCATGGTACTGGCATAAAAACAGGCACATAGACCAGTGGAACAGAATATAGAACACAGAAATAAATCCAGACATTTATGGTGAACTCATTTTTGTCAAAGGTGTCAAGAACGTACATTGGGGAATGGACAGTCTCTTCAACGATGCAGGGAAAACTGGATATTCATATGCAGAAGAATGAAGCTAGACTCCTATCTTTTGCCATATACAAAGATCAAATCAAAATGTATCAAAGACTTAAATCTAAGACATCAAACCATGAAACTACTGAAAGAAAACATTGGAGAAACTCCCCAGGATATTGGAGTTGTGAAAGACATCTTGAGCAATATCCCACAAGTGCAGGCAACAAAGCAAAAATGGACAAAGGAGATCATATCAAGTTAAAAATCTTCTGCAGAGCAAAGGAAATAATTGACAAAGTGAAGAGGCAACCTACAGAATGGGAGAAATTGTTGGCAAACTACCCATCTGACCAGAGATTAATAACCTGAGTACGTAGGGAACTCAAACAACTAAATAAAAAACAATAATCTGATTTAAAAATGGGCAAAAGATCTGAATAGACACTTCTCAAAAGAAGACATACAAATAGCAAACAGGAATATGTAAAGGTGCTCAACACCACTGATCATCAGAGAAATGCAAATCAAAACTACAATAAGATACCATCTCACCAGTTAAAATGCCTTTTATCCAAAAAACAGGCAATAACGAATGCTGGTAAGGATGTGGAGAAAAGGGAATGCTTTTACACTATTGGTAGGAATGTAAATTTGTAGAACCACTGTATAGAACAGTTTGGGGGCTCCTCAAAAAAATTAAAATTAGAGCTACCATATTCTCCAGTAATCTCTAGTAATCCTACTCCTAGATGTATACTCAAAAATAATAATAATAATAATAAAATAAAATAAAGGAAATCAGTATACTGAAGAGACAGCTGCACGACTGTGTTTATTACACTATTTACAATAGTCAAGATTTGGAAGCAACCTAAGTGTCCGTTAATAGATGAGTTCATAAAGAACATGTGGCACCTATACACCATGGAGTACTATTCAGCTGTAAAGAGAGAGTGAGAGCCTGTCATTTGCAACATGGATGGAACTGGCAATTATTAGGTTAAGTGAAATAAGGCAAGCCCAAAAAGACAAGCTTCACATTTTTTCACCTATTTCTGGGACCTAAAAATGTTAACAATCGAACTCTTGCAGGTAGAAAGTGGAAGGCTGGTTTACGAGAAACGAGAGAGAGTAGTGGGTTGTGGGTGGGGGATGATGATGGTTGATGGGTACAAAAAAGGAAAAACGTGGACATCCTCCACCTTTTCAATCTGATTCGCTCTTTGCCATGCAGACCTGTGGATTAAGAGCCAGAGGCTTCCAAGGCCAATGCTCCGCCTGGTGGCATGGTATCTATGTTAACAGAACATCTCCAATGCCCTTAGAGTCCACAACCACCATTCTGTCACTTATCAATTGTTAGAAAGAATGAATAAGACCTTGTATTTGGTAGCAGAACAGGGTGACTATAGTAAAAAATAGTTTATGTGTATATTTTTAAATAACTGATAGAGTATAATTGGACAGTTTGTAACACAAAGGATAAATTCTTGAGGTAATGGATGCTCTATTTACCTTCATGTGGTTATTATACATTGCATGCCAATATCAAAATATCTCTTGTAACCCACAAAATATATACCAACTATGTACCCGCAAAAATTAAAAATAATTTAAAAAGTTACAATTATATTATTAAGTACACTGGCTATTGTCCCAGTGTTATTTACACATTTGATTAGCATATTTTCTGTATTCCCAACCATGTTGTTAATGAGTATATTACACTGATTAGACTAAAGTGTAAAACCGTAAAGTGCACCTACTTGGGAGGCCCCCCACCGTTGTAAGCTGCTAGCCAGTGTTTATTAACCTTGTGATAAAGACTACACAGGAGAATGTATTGAATATCTTACTGAAATAAAAATATAACAAAATTTGTCACATCTGTGATCTAGACGTGCAATTATGCCATCAAAATGGAGGTAGCATTAGATTTATCTATTATCACTTAATGAAACAATGATGGTTTTGACTAGCTAAAATTCCCTCTTCCAAGGATTCACAAACCCTCTTATTAATTTTTGTTTTATTTTTTCTTTATTATTCTATCTCACCTCTTTTCAACATTGATATGTGGTACATTTTAAAAGTTATCTCATCATGTAACTTCTAGGGATGTTGCCATAATGATTTTATATCTAGTATTTAATCTGGACAGATAAAAAAATGAGTCTTGAACTATGTTATGAGGAGGAAAAGGCATATGGTTTGCTAAGCAGTCAGAAAAAGATATTTCAGGGTGAACAACATGGATTTGGCTAAGTCCAGGCGTGTGGGTGAATACTATTTTTTTTTTTTTTTTTTTTTTTTTGAGATGGAGTCTCGCTCTGTCACCCAGGCTGGAGTGCAGTGGCTTGATCTCGGCTCACTGCAACCTCCAACCTCCGTCTCCCAGGTTCATGCCATTTTCCTGCCTCAGCCTCCTGAGTAACTGGGACTACAGGTGTCCGCCACCATGCCCAGCTATTTTGTGTGTGTGTGTGTGTGTGTGTGTGTGTGTGTGTTTAGTAGAGACAGGCTTTCACTATACTAGCCAGGATGGTCTCGATCTCCTGACCTTGTGTTCTGCCTGCCTCGGCCTCCCAAAGTGCTGGGATTACAGGCGTGAGCCACCACGCCCAGCCATGAATACCTCATTTTTAAGAAACTGCTGCATATCTTTTATTCATTAGTATTAATCAAAGCTTTTATATTAATAATCACAAAAAACCAGTAGATAATGTCTAATTATGCTAACAACTTTCATTCTATTATTAGTTTAGTTCTTTAAACAACTTCACAAGTGGGCCGGGCGCGGTGGCTCAAGCCTGTAATCCCAGCACTTTGGGAGGCCGAGGCGGGCGGATCACGAGGTCAGGAGATCGAGACCCTCCTGGCTAACACGGTGAAACCCCGTCTCTACTAAAAATACAAAAAACTAGCCGGGCGCGGTGGCGGCGCCTGTAGTCCCAGCTACTCGGAGGCTGAGGCGGGAGAATGGCGGGAACCCGGGAGACGGAGCTTGCAGTGAGCCGAGATCGCGCCACTGCACTCCAGCCCGGGCGACACAGCGAGACCCCGTCTCAAAAAAAAAAAACAAACAAAAAAAAACAACTTCACAAGTGAAGACAATATTTGACCTCATTTTTCAGATGAGGAAATGGAAGTAGAGATAAACTAACCTATTTGCTAGGAGTCAAAGTAGTAGTAGAGACCAGAAACAGAATGAAAACCACTACTGACTCCCTGCATGACACTATATATTTTACAAAACAATATCCAGGTGTTTGCCTTCTGAAATAAGATCAGGAATCCCCACTTTTCTTCTTGTGGAGATGTATCTCTGTGTGCTTATTTATTTATTTATTTATTTTGGACTTAAGTATTGTTTGGTTTTTCAGTACTTCTTGAGGTTTTGTTTAATGAAATGTTTAGCAAAGTAGGGTAAGCACAGTACTGCCAACCTCCCAGGAGATTATTGATCTGATTAGCACTTAAAGGAAAAGAGGATAACAGAACAAAAAACAAACTTTAAAACTTTATTTTTACCTTCAAACACCATTAATATTTTTAAGGTTAATTTAATCTTCCCCTAAGGTTTGTTGTTGTTGTTGTTGTTGTTGTTGTTGTTGTTATTGTTGTTGTTGTTGTTTTTCCCTCCATTTTGCATCAAGGTAACATATTTTAGGTTTTTGCTTTTGTTGCTCCTTAGAACTCTGAGTAGGAAGCAAATGTTTATTTACATTCCTGCTTTATGTGAGTGTACATGCATTAGTATTGAATAAAATCTTTTGCAATGTGTCTGTGTGGATATATGTGTAATAATAATCTTATGTTGTAGTGCTTTACTTCAACTTGAAAAAATATTAAAGCAGGCCCTGTTGCCTTTTACATATTTTATTCTTGCTTTTTTACAAATGTGAGAATTTCCTAATCATGTGCGATTTGAATAAGATTGAATATAACTGAGGTGAGAAGGTAAATATTTTTTCTTTGGACATCTTTATAGCTCTAGCCATTTAGCAGTTTTATATGAAAGAGACAGCTTATCAAGTGGCAAAATGAAGAACTATCAAGTCTACTTATCTTGTAGGTTGCCTTTTCACTTTGTTAATTATTTCCTTTGCTCTGTAGAAGATTTTTAACTTGATATAATCTCCTTTGTCCATTTTTGCTTTGGTTGCCTGTGCTTGTGGGATATTACTCAAGAAATCTTTGACAACTCCAATATCCTGGGAATTTCTCCAATGTTTTCTTTCAGTAGTTTCATGGTTTGATGTCTTAGATTTAAGTCTTGAATACATTTTGATTTGATTTTTGTGTATGATAAAAGATAGGAGTCTGTCTAGCTTCATTAAATTAAACCTAACATAATTGAGTTTAATTAGAATGGATTTTCTAATTTAACCTAACTTTAACCATGAAAACCGATGTTTAAACTAGCTTAACTTAAACTAACTTAAAAGATGTGTTATGAATTTGTGTCAGTTCTGAACAAAGATAAGATTCATCTGTGTTTTTGCCTTTTTTGTTCATATGTGTGTATCACAGGGCCAATATATCCTACTTATTTGTCGCATGCTGTACAACAGAAAGTGATACTGTTTTCATGGACTCTAATGAGAATGACATATCCTGGAGTTGTACAGTGTATATAACCTGTTCCACTGTGCAACTGTGCATGGAGCACTGCATTGTGTGTGTGTATCTTACGAATACATTTTCTGATATTATCTGATGATTAAAGCATTTAGATTTTTGTAAAAGTTGAAAGTATTTCTCTATTGGGAGAGAAGGAGATACAGAAATAAAAATAGTCATTTGTATAAGAATTGGGCTTAGGCATAATGTAATTTTTTCTTTAATTTTTACAACTTTTAAATATACAGGCTAATACTATAGAAATCTGTAATGTTCCCATATGTACAGAGTGCAGCTTTGTATTTCCTAAAGCATACTGTGATAGGTAGTATTGATTTGTGGATAATACTGTGTACAGCACAATTTTTTTTTTTTCCTACAGATTGTATGTGGCTCAGCAAGAGAGCATCAACAGGTAAAATGGAGAAATTAGAACAGTTCTTCTAACTGAATTTTCAAGCTAGATTAAAGAAGTGACTAGTTCAGATATGTTGATAGGACAGGAAATACTCTATCATGATGACTCAAAAGAGTAGGTCTTCTACGGAAACAAAAAAAGAAATGAGATTTTAAGATAGGTGCCTCCTACTAAGAAATGTTAGTGAAACACTGGAAGAAAAAAGCACTTCTGAGGATGCTTAATATGCACCAATATCAATAACTGGAGCGACACTCGCATCAACCAGAAGAGCACTACCTAACATGATTTACAAACAATACATTATTCTGTGAGTGTGAGAAAGCAAGAGGCAAAATCCCAGGTTGCCAAAAAATTGTGTAATCCCGTGCCCCTCAGTTTTCCTGTCTCTAACGTGATGGGGTAAACCAGATCAACCTGAGCTGAGATAATTTTATGCAATTACAATGCAATTTTTTTCCCATAAGGCAATAATTTATTATGTTTCTTGAAGTTGAAAACTGTTTTGTATTTTAAGAATGCCTACTCCAGTCTCCTGATGAAGATTTCTCTGCAGCTCTTCTTTAAGAAGCTCTGCATGCTACCAAGCACCAAGTCTTTTGTAAGTCATCGCTGGGCTGTAGGCAACTTCCACTCTTTTTGTTTGTTTGTTTGCTTTTTCTGAGACAGAGTTTTGCTCTGTCGCCCATCCTGGAGTGCAGTGGCGCGATCATGGCTCACTGCAACCTCTACTTCCCAGGTTCAAGCAATTATCTTACCTTGACGTCCCAGGTAGCTGGGATTACAGGCATGTGCCACCATGCCCAGCTAATTTTTGTATTTTTAGTAGAGACAGGGTTTCACTATGTTGGCCAGGCTGGTCTCAAATTCCTGACCTCGTGATCCACCTGCCTAAGCCTCTCAAAGTGCTGGGATTACAGGCGTGAACCACTGTGCCCAGCCCAACTTCCACATTTAGAAAAGTCTACCCACCAAAGGGAGAACATGGTTTTCTCCCTACCTAAGAGAATCCTGGCCTTTGGTATGATTTGGTTGCAGACTTCACCACCCTGAGAGATCTGAGGAAATCTAAGTTCCCTTTCTAAGCTGTACTTACTATTCTGCATCTCATAAGTCTTCATTAGAAAGAATGCTGTCTCTCCTATTTGGGGGTCATCCCTCCTTATGATAATTGCAAGATATCCCCTGGAGTCACTGGAATTTATGAGGTCCCACTGAAGAAGACAGATGCCTTAACTGCTGCCAACCTGAGAAAAGGTGATACAAATGACTCCTGGGAAGTTCAAAGTTCCAAGATGATCATCTGCTGATCTCTACTGCTGACATTGTAGTGACTTGCTGTTGACCCTGTGATGAGGCTGGCATCTGTGTTGATTTTCTAGAGCTGATGTTTAAGCCACTACCCACTGGGTGGCTTAAAATGACAGAATGTATTGTGTCACTGTTCTGGTAGCCACAAGCACAACTTGGCTTGTGACAGCACACTTTGAGTCTCTGCCTCTAGCTTCATGTGGCCATCTTCTGTCTGTCTCTGTTTCTTCACATGATGTTCTCATATTTATGTGTGTCTGTGTCCAAATTTCCCTCTTCTTATAAGGGCACTGATCATATTGAATTAGGGTCAACTCCAATGACCGACCTCATCTTAATTACATCTGCAATGACACTATTTTAAAATAAGGTTATATTCACAAGTACCAGGGCTTCTTCAGGTTTCAACATGTCTTATTGGAGGGACACAGTTCAACCCATGACAGCATCCAGGAGCTTCATTATCTTCTGTGGTCACAGATGTATATTACAAGCCCATCCAGAGCCATTATGAAGGGACAGTGGCAATTTTATTCTCAGCCTGAGAAATCCACACCAATTTAGTCTGGGTTTCCAATGGTCTCCCCTTTAAGTCACGTAGCCTCTATTCTTTCTGGGAACAACCCTCCCTTAGAGAGACTGGGTGAGAATTGCTCCCAGTGTCGCCAGCATCACAAACGCAGTTGCCCTGTTCCCTTTCAGTCTTTGACTTGAGAAAGAAGCTCATTTATAACTATCATCTATTTCAACCATCACATAATTTAATACAAGTTGATTTTACAGAGAACAAACACAATTTCTCTACAGACCTTGATTCTAGCCAAAAATTAGCATACTTCCTTTTCAAACAGCTCCTATGTTTAGCACCATCTTGGCCTTCTGAGTCAGCAACTAAGTCTAGATCAAGCTGACATGCTGCTCCTGCTAGGTTTCTAAAATTCTTGGATGTTCAGGAGAATGTAAATTAAAATTTCTAAATATCATACCCACGTGTACCCACCCCGTCATAAATAAAGTTCTGCAGAAGAGAAAAAAGTTCTACCTCACTGAACACCTTGCTCTATGAAATTCTAATGGATTAGTAACAATGATCACATTTTACTTATATCTTCCACTGGGCAATAATGGAGGGCTCTCGGTCAGTGTTCTCTATAAACTGCAGTTCTTAAGCTTTGAAACAACCTATCCCTTCCTCCCCAAAAAAACAAAAAACATGTTTGGTTCTGATCTTACTTAAATTTTTGCCTTGATTTGCTTATAGCTCCATCTTCTATTGGAAAATATGTGAATCCTGTTGACGAACCTCCTCCTAATCTCTTACTCAGGCTTTCCTTAAGGGCCTGATGAGACTGGGCAAGTCCCTCTTTAGGGTCTTCCCTCACTGATTTCTCCATGCTGACCTCTAACTATTTTACTTATTCATCCTTTATGCCATGCCATCTGTATTTCCTTTCCACACCCATTCTTCTGAATATTACATCCCAACAGATCTGTCTTTCTATCTTTGTGTCTGGCTTTG
Source organism: Trachypithecus francoisi (assembly GCF_009764315.1). Lineage (NCBI taxonomy): Eukaryota > Metazoa > Chordata > Mammalia > Primates > Cercopithecidae > Trachypithecus > Trachypithecus francoisi. Next base: position 101,569,003 of record NW_022681458.1, read on the forward strand.
TCTTTCAAATGTATCATTAAAACAACAACAACAACAACAACAAAAACAAAATGAAGCAAAACCCTCCAAGCTTAGGGGAGAAAATGATTTTTAAAACTTCTCCAAGGTCAAACTCTTCCTACTTACACTGGTATATAACTGGAGTAAGATTAGCTGTACTGTAAGATTTTCAATATTCAAATGACTGTTGAGGGAAAGCACCATATTTCAACTGTTATAATTTAAATTAATTCAATTTTACAAAAACAAACAAACAAAATGTCTCTACAGACCTCAGTTCTGTCCAAAAGTTAGCATCCTTTCTTTTCAAACGGCTCCAGTTGAAGAACTGGAGCGCAGGTGCTTAATAACATATTCATAAGGACTCCCCGGTCTCTATCTTTGTTATTATAAAATGCTTTCCTTTGCTGTTTGTGCAATTCTAAGGCCCATTCACCTGCAGTTTGCAGCACTTGTTATCATCCAAAGAGCTCTCAAGAGCATTCACAATGCCAGGGAGACAGGCAGAGAGGCCTTAAAAATTACTTTAAAATATAGGAGAACTGAAACTTACACACAAACACCCAGAAACCAAAAGAAAACTTAACGACTGAATGTCATTTTAAAAATTATGATTTTATTAAAAATAATTGCCAGGCTAAACACATTGACAAAAGAAATACACTTTTAATGGTTTTTCTTAAACATCTTTTTTGTTTTGTTCTTACTCTCTCATTCTCTCTCTCTCTCCCTGTGTGTTTCATAGAATGCATTAAATATATGGACAGAGATTCTTTTCTGGTGATAAGATAAGTATAACTGCTAAACACAGAATCATGAATCTGAACAATTTACATAGTTTAAACATTGATTTAACTTAATTAAATTTATTGCTATTCTTGTTAGTGTTTATTTCAGTTTACTAGATTTCCAAAGTTGATTATATTATTAGAATTTTTATTCACTGCACTTTTTTCCCCTTCTATTCTCCTTCCAGATAATCTAGAGATTAATTCATCAATTAATTACAATGGATTCAGTGTTGCCCTTGGCTTATAGTAAGCACTTAATAAAGGTTAATTTTTTTTTAAATTTCAAGATCTAATTGCCAACCTCCTTAGTTATTTAATCAGTCAACAAATACTAAGTGCCTATAATAGACAAAATATTATGATAGATATGAGACTATAAAGATGAATAAGACATGGTCACTAAACTCATTGAGATTATAGTCTAATAAAGGCAGGTATATAAAGTAATAAGTACAATTAAACATAGGTTCTATAATAATTATGTACATATTTACATACAGCACAGATGTGGAAAAAAAAGAATATTCTCATAGTGGTATATTCAAGAAACACTTGATAGTGGTCTGAACTATTGCAACAGGACTAGAACACTGACTCAATTTTAGGCAGACAGAAAAGAAGGAAGGCCAATTCTAGCAGTAGGAACTGTACTCTCAAAGCATGGAGTTGCGAAAAAGTAGAATCTATTTGAGGACCTCCATGTAAGAAAGCTATGATGATGTGGGCATTATCTCAAGAGATAAAACTGAAAAGGTAAGCAATACATGGATCAGGAAGAGCCTTGAGCCCAGCTAAGCAATTTAAACTTTATTCTGTAGGCAGTGGGGAGACATTAAAGGAATTTAAGCAAGTACATAAAATGACAGGATTTGCATATGAAGGTCATCTGAAAGCATTGTGGATGATGGATTGGAGGATGTAAGACCACAGACAAGAAGCCGGAAGGCTGTAATAGTCAGGTAAGGGATGCTAAAGCCTGAACGAATGTTATCCAGTGTATCAGAGTGATAGTTTGTGATACGTAATGAAAGTCTACAGGACTGGTGCATTTCTCTGTGGCACACACTTACAGGAAGACTAATCATAATTCAAACATTAATTCAAAACAAAAGATTTAATTCAGGCAACTGGAACCTTATGGTCCCATGACCAAATCATTCTCTTACCATAGAAGAAAACACAAATGAAAATCAGACTATTGATCTGGAATTAGAATAAGAGGAACTAAAATAATAGAACATTTAATAACCTCAGGCAAGATGGCCTGATACAAGCATCTTTGCTAGGATTGATCTTGCCAAAGGTATCAGAATACTTTAAGTCCTTGGTTAGAACCTCACCATTGATCCTCACATTAGGCATGGCTTTGCCATTGGGATTAGAATATAAAATATTCTAGGCTGTCTGCTGAGGTTCTACTTTTTTGAATAGTATGTGATTAGCGATGCTAAGATTTCTCATTTTGATGTTTTTCCATTTTTTCCTCTGCTTCCTTTGCTTCTTAATCTATTTTATAATTGACAAATTATTTTCTTTAGTTACTTCAGTAGTCAATCAAGTTACAACTAAACTTGTAATCTATGCGGTTTAAGATGATTTTATACATTTCTGCTACAGGGTGTATAATATTTTCTGCCTCATAATAATGGGTGCCTTATTTTAAAATTTCTGAGGAAAATTCTATGGCTATCTTTCTTCCTTCCTCTTCAAATTCTACCAAGCTACTCATGATCATTTTCTGGTGAAATGTGTGTATGTGTGTTTCTTACTGATATTTCCATGGATTGACTGCAAGCAGAAATTAGTTATAGGGGTAAGCTACTTGAACTAAATATAAACCCTCAGTTGATGATGCTTAAACAGCATTTATCCAAAAATACTCCAGCCTACAGAAAGACGAAGGGTGGGTAAAACCAGACTTTTGATGAATCAGATGAAAATTTGTCCACCTTAATTTTAGCATCATGTAATGGACGTGTTACTGTGTTAAATGAACTAGAAGCATGTCTCTCCCACATTTAAAAAAAAGTAGAAAAAAACTTTTCATAAATGCAGATATATTATATTTTAGGAATCTGGGTGATTTCTATGTCCTATCTACTCCAGAGGGAACAGTTACAGATTTTTTTTTAATCATAATTTTGTAGTAATTCCCCGACATTGTAGCTACCAACTACTTACTGAAATACAGGATAGAAGCAGTGTTAGCAGAAAGAATAAAAGTTTCAGATGCTCTGTAGTAAGATGGATAGTTGCCTCTGAAATTCAGGTGATATGAGAAAGTCATTACCATTTAGGTAATTGATGAGCTTACCTTGAAAAATACCATATTGGATGGGTGAATGGAGGTGGAGAACCCTTCCCTCCAAAAACATTGGGAATAGATACTGAGAAAGATGGGAGATGAGCTGAGATACAGTCGTGTCATATGAACTAGAGGAACAGAGGATCCTTCAAAAAGGAAGTAGACAACCTTGTCAAATGTCATATGAAAGTCACCATCTACATTGCAGAGTGCTGTGAGAAAAACAGTAGTGTGGGCAGACACCAACTTAAGAGCTTTATGTGTGTAATAACTCTTCCCTACAACAACCTAATGAGGTTAGTGTCCGCATTTCATAGATAAGGAAAGTAAGATACAGAAGAGTTAAGTAATTGTCTCTAAGGTCATGAAGTTGGTAGGTGTTGGAGTCTGGCTTTGAACTGGATAGTGTAGCTCGAGAGGCTGGAAACCAGAATGTAATGCTGGAGAGGCTGTGAAACCGCATATGCTTCCGAACAAAGAAGAAATGGGCCTGGTTGCTGTGAAAGTGTAAGCCAAAGCTTCTCTTTTCCTCTGAGCTTTAGGAAAAAATATATGGCTTTATACGCTGACATGGAAAACTATGAAGGCAAACAATGGAGCAATAAATGGAGGTAACTTTTACCTGCATCTTCCATTTTCACATCTCATTAAAAGACAAGTGGAGCATGAATCATGGAGAGCCGCGGAGGGCATAGGAGACGCTCAGGGCCTAAGCCAGCAGCTGTAACCCTTATCCTTACCTACAAATGTGCCTCTGAGCCTTCTGAAGGCATTTTCAAAAGATTCAAGCAGGTCCAGACACCGTCCCCGGAAATTCTGAGTCAGTGTGGGATAGGGCCTGGGAAAGTTTAATTTGAGGGCCACACGATCCCGGTAACATTGAAGTCCTCTCTTATTTAAAAACCACTGCATACATAAATCAATGATACCATGTTCTGTATTATGAAAATAAAGGAGGACCCTTAGCAGATGGACTGTGTTAGGGGCAGCCTCCAGCTTTTCCCATCTGTGCCATAATCTCCTGTTCCCACCCACGTTTCTCCCCACACCCTCGTTGGGAGTCACCACACTACACCTGGTTCGTCCCTTGAAGTTATTGTTTCCTAATTCCTGATAGGCTGTTAGATGATAACTTAAAGACTGGCCCCTTTAGGCGTATTTACATGCCAAAAAGGTGTCTTTATATGTAGGAAACTGTGGGGTTCCTCAAATCAACCATTTCTGTCCAGTGAAGAATATTAAGCTTGGTGTTCAGGGAGGGAGTATTGATTTCAGCTTAGATCACAGAGTGTAGGCAGCCGTCTATGAGTACAATGATTTCTGAGGATAACTTTCTGAATCGAAAAACTGCATAGTTTAGGCAAGCTTTTATATCACCCTTAGTAATGAAACAAACGTTTCTTCTGACTCATAAATACTGCAATTAGTAATATCGTTTTCAGGCATCAATTGTGCCCATAAAAACTGATTTTCAGCTAGCATAATAGGTAGCTGGGGATGGAGGGACGATGAAAATGCTGGAAACATCTGACTTGGACAAGAAATGTAAAGAGGGGTAGCCTTCAAATGTAGACAAGGAAGCATGTATCATGGCATTCAATGGGTTAAAGCAGCATTTTCCTGTGGTTTATCAAGCAAAGCTCTTTTTTTCCTTTTTCTCCGTGGTGTTCAGACGTGATTCAAATCGGTGGACGGCTCAGCTTCTTCTCTTGGCAGCTCCTCAGTACTCCTCAATGCAGTTTGAATCAGTAATGATGATGACAGCAAGGATGTGCCTGACATTCTGTGCCCAAACCCTGGTGCACACTCAGCCAATGAAAAGACTGTCCCATTTGGAGACCGGACTCCCTCTTCTCTGTCTCTTGCACTGTATGGTGGCTGAGACTGAGGCTGGACTCTGCGGGCTTCAGATTCTACTACGAAAGCCAAAACTGGCCCAGCCACATGATGTCTGACAAAAATTGACTCAGCTGGAAATTGATCTCCACATGGTTTTCAAATGCTCGCCCACAGCTCCCTGAGACAGTTTTGCCTTTGTGTCTGTTGGGGGGCTTCAACAGACTTCCAACCTCAAATAAATAAAAATGCTTTGATTTAATGCACACTCTCAACCAGACTTTCTGCTTATTCTGTGAAATAACACAACTTGGGCCCATTCAACTCGTTGCAGGTTATCAGACTCTTGCTCTATTGGATCCCATGTAAAGAATTTCTAAGGATTATTTTCTATAGAAATGGGTTCTTCCCCCCACTGTTTTACTCTACCTACAGTACTACCCAAACGTGAGCAGAATAGGAATAGAAAATGAAAGCAATAAAATATGCTCAAAGAGCATTTTAAAAATGTAAATCCATTTTAGGAGAATGTCTGAACCTAAGATAAAAGATGAAAGCAATTTAGATCATTATTTTATTGGTTGGCACAGGCTAGCCTGCACCAAGCCTTTTACAAAATGTGGATTTCTCTTCCTTAAACTGTCTTGTCCATCAGACTTCCTAGGAAATGATATTGTTCGCCAACAGGAAACACATCCTGGGTTGCACCTCCACTAATGTACAGTCTAACCCCCAATGTATAATTTCTGATTTTAGCTCTTCATACAATAGCTCACTGAAGTTAAATTGGCTCTCCTTGGTAAAATGTGATGATCTTTAAAGTGTGCCTACTAAGACCCTTCTTCAAACCCAGCAATACCTAAGCCAGGATGTTGATAATTACTGAAACATTTTTGAACTCAAAATAACATCCAAAGACTAAAAAAAAAAAAAAAAAAAAAAAAAAAAATAGCATGGCATAAGCACTTTTGTTTGAAGTTTCAAATATCACTGTGTCTGGCTGATGCCCTAAGGAAGTCCTGTGGTAAAGCTATCAGGGGAAGCTGTAGGTAAGCACTTGAAAAACATAGGAAAAACAGGTTCCAGCTGAGGCAGTCTTAACACAGCTCCTAATGGCCAGGCTCCCTTTGGCTCACCTTGTTAAGCATCTGCCTGAAGACCACAAAGAACCCAGTTTGAGGCTCAGCTGCTGTAATAAGCAGAATGAACACACGGAGATTCCAACTAGCAGATGGGGACTTGCTGATTGAGAGAGACTGATCTAGTGTCTGGCCACCTGTTGGCAGACACAGCCCTCCTGGCACCCCCCCCCCCCCTCCACCTAGCAAATTCAGACAGAAGGGAGACAGGAAGAGAACTGATTTCTTAAAGGAATAGATGCAAGAAAAACATTTGTTAAGCCAAGCAAAACATGTGAGAGCAGATAGAGTCAATCAACGATGTTGCTTTTACCACAGCATATGGGAGTATGAGTCTTTCGAGAATAAAGGGCAGCAACACTTATCAGCATGTCTCTAATATTTGGAATGTGAATTTAGTGTGCTGACTAGGAATGGCGTTTTAATAATGATGCTAGTAGGAGGCTCAAAGTATTGGTTTTGCTTCCTATTAATGTTACATTGCTACTGTCAAATGAACTTCTGAATAGCCAGTGGATGCACAAGTCAAATTTCAGGAATAAGTCTGTGGATATCTCTGACTTATTCCCATGGTGATTCAGTCTACAGTTTTTTGTAACTTTACAGCAGCAGGAACAATTAGTTTAACTTGCATTTTATTCTTCCTCAAAGCCCTGGATTTCTACTTGCATTTAGAGAAAGGAAAATGGAAAAGAATCATTCCCTAGACTCTCTCTTCCTTTGTTAGGAGCTTGTGGAGACCCCTGATTGAAGTCAGGACTCACAGCTGGAGGGCGAGATCATGCCCAAGGGAGGCACATCTGCTCTGGGACTGTCACTCCTCACAACAAAGAAAGCGCGCCAGGCATTTATATCAGCTATGCCTCATACTCAAGCCCTTTCGAAGAGTGAGTGAGAATCTTAAACTTGAACAGAATACTACGCAGAGAGGTGCTAGAGGACTGAAGTGACCTTTGCTTTGCAAGTTCTTCTCTCCATTCTCTCTACACTCTTTTTGGCAAGTTCCTCTTCCTTGTTTTCTCCCTAGCTAAATAGTTCACCTTCAGTAGCTGTTATACCTCATGAAAAATACTGCTACTCTCTGAAATATGGACTTCCCTTCCCCCTCGTTGTAGTGCTAAAAGTACTGTTCTTTGGGGAAAAAAATCACATGGTAGATGTTTCAGAATAAGAAAAGGCTTAGCAAAAACAAAAAAACAACAAAACAAAACAAAACTGAATGCTCCTCCTCTTCAGGACTCTCTTACTATGATAATTTGGAAGTTTTTGCCCAACTTGAGATACTCTGTGAGATATCTATATCTATATCTATATCTATAGATATATCTACATATATGTATATATAGATATATATACGTAGATATATCTATATATATCTATATATCTGTGTATACATATCTACATATATCTGTATATATCTATATAAAGTGTATATATAAACTATTATATTTTTATATATTATAAATATATATATAAAGTTAATTTATATATAAGCTTATATATAAATATATATTTACATATATTTATTTATTTATATTTTTATATATTTATATATTTATATATATTTTTATATATATACTTATATATATTTTTATATAAAGTTTATATATGAACTTTATATATTTATGTATTTTTATTTATATATAAAGTTATATACAGATATATATCTGTATATAGCGTTATATACAGATATATCTATATGTACCTATCTAGATTGATAGCTATATAGATAGATTTTATATATATACACACATGTAAAAATATGTGTATATGTTGCTTTTTAAACCTTTCCCAGAACTCTCATGACACACTTCAAAGGTTGCTTAAAGATATATGAATATTGACTGTGAGGCACGGGTCATCTATTAGACTTGGAAAGAATAGTAGAATTTATTCCATTCTCTTTATTTTAAGGACATGATAACTAAGGCCAGATTTCAATTAAATGGCTGGACCAAGGTCACACATCTTGAATGTGGGATAACCAGGATTGAAATCCAAATTCAGTGTCTGTCTCCTTAAATCATGCTGTCTCAATCAATTTGGCTTCTTAATTGTATTGGAGAAGTAGTGGGCAGGTTGGGTAGTGAGTCAGACTGCCAACCTTGGTCAAATTGCTGCAGCACGGTGTAAAAAGTTATAGAAATTTGAGGTAAGGAAATCATTCCAGGTAAACCAGATTTTGGCTCTGCCTCTTAACGTGTGACCTCAGGGCAGTTATTTAATATGTTTCTGTTCTCCAAGGTCCTCATCTGTGAAATGGAGAGAATATAACCCACAGGGCCTCTCTGAGGATTGATGGGCCCATGCAGGTGTGGTTCCTAAGGTACTTAACCTATTATCTGTATTACTTTTCTCTAGAGAATAGCTAAGATTTTTTTTTTTTTTCCCTTCAAGAGCTCTTTTCCTTGTTTCTTCTTCAAAATAACAAATTTTAGCCCATTAAATAATCTCCTTACATTAGTGACTTTGCATGAGTAATTTTTTTTCCCGTGTCAGTTATAAGGATTTTCAAATTAGTATACATTTTTCTTTTTAAAATGAACTACTTATTACGCAATTCTAGATCACAAACTAGATGTAAAATCAGAGTAGAATTCAGAATACATGCAAGTTTTACCAAATACCTCCTCATCCTTCACAATCTTTTCAAGCATTATTACTCTTCATCTTCAATTTGTCGTGCAGAAGATTGCATCCACTTCAACTTTGAATCAATTCTATGAACAAACTTCATAAGTTATCCCATCACGTGCTTTGTTTAACATTGTTCTTGTAATATGATAATACTGTTATTCCATTGGTGGAAATAATCTGTTGAATTTCACTGGTTGGGTTTATTTTTTATAAGCCACCAGACTTGATTGCTTTTGATTCCAGTACTCTCTGGATAGTTGCAAATTCTTCTGTAATCCCTTGTATTCATTAACATACCAAGGATTGATGTTACTGGGGAGTAATTTCCAGTCTTGCTCTTCTAATAATCTTTAAAATGGATTACAATGTTTAGCTTCACATATTACCCCAATTCACTATAACTTCAAGAATAATAAATAGTATTTCCAAATTAACCAACTCTTATGCCTCCTAGAATGTACATTATAGGAAATGACATTTCAAAACCCTGATTTTAGAAAGAATAACATTTATTATGTTTTCTTGTTAGAAAAAATTATGTATGTTTAAGTTATAATTTGAGAAATCAAAATATATATATATTTTTTAAATCACCTCTTACCCAGAGATTATTATAATTAACATTTTTGGTTCAAATCTTGTCAAGTATATGTATATGTTTATAAATTTTTTATGATAATGGGATTGTACAATACATATATTTTATATGACTATTTATCTAAGAATATATTATGAATATATTTTCATGCCATTTATTATTACATGATTTTTAATGCCTATATAATAGTCTGTCATACAGAAGTCATACTTAAACAATTTGTACTTTCTAATTTTTTCTTTTAAAAAATTACACTTTTTATAATAAATTTTAAAGAAATCTTAATCCACATACAAAAGAGTAATAAGTAGTTTTTATTGAGCATCTGTTATATGCCAGCCAATTTATATACGCATACCTTATTTTACATACGTTTCTTGATTTGCAAAGTAGAAATTATTACATTCATATTACAGAGGTGGAAACATCACAGATTTTTAAAAACAGATTTTTTTTTTTCAAAATTATCAGTGCCAAATATCTGAAAACTAGAGTAGTTAGAATTCAGAACCAGGTACACTGATGCAAAGGCCTGTGTTCTCTCTGCTTTATCCTCTTAATCCATAGATTAAATTCCTCAAAGTAAAATAACTATTTCAAAGGTAAAATCCATTCTAAATCGTTTACTATATCATGCCAACCAAAAAGACTATTTGTATTCTTTTAAATTTTTTTAAATTTATTTATGTATTCCTATATGTATTCAAGAGACTGATTTTTAAAAAAATCCTTCCCAAATTGCAAAATATCCACAATGACTAACAAAATTCAAAACTTTTTATTACTATCTCTTGTTGCAACTTTAATAAGTCACTACATTTTAACAACATTTGATGAACATTTTCTCTTGATCAATGACACTTCTGAAACGTCTACCATTTTGATCTCTGACAACCTTTTAATCAGTGAGCATTTTACACCTGGACACTTGATTACTACGTGGACAAATTATTGATGCAATGACCTGGAAATTCACAAGATTTCTCCTAAAATTTGAAGAAGTTGAGTTTATTTTTGAAAGGCTTATTTATAATTTATTTTAAAAATTACATTTAATCTCATAAAAAATGTAAGATAGAATATCATGGAATTTGAGCGCTTTTTTTGTGGTGAGCAGTCTCAACCCTCAACTGTCTATACTAATGCAAGTAAAATATACCTTACAAAGTTCAAAAATTCCCAGTTACATATATTTAACTTAGGAATGAACTATGTGATACTTGTGCCATATTGCCCTTATAATTATATTTTTCTTAAACTAAATTTAACTTCATTTTAATTTCTATACCTAATGACCAGGAAACATAAAAAGTGGGATTGGGAAGGGCAGTTTCTATACCTGTGAATTATTTGCTGATATTGGTTATAAATATAATTAGTTTAAAATTACTTAGTAAGTTTTAGATTTTAAGGTAACTTAATGTAATTTTAATTGAAAATAAGGGCACTTCTGAATGTGAAAATATAAATGCATAATTTTCAAAACAGATTATTTTGCAGATTACATTATTGTTCTGATGAACACAAAACAAAATAGTCAATGTAGAATAACTGGAATTCTTTCCTTCTTGTTATCATTTTAACTCTCCTTCTCCCCACCTTGTCACCATTTAATGGTTTAAATGAAAACAAAACAAACAAAAACACTGATAGTCAATTTTCCCACAGCTGCAGAGCAAAGAGCATCAGCCTTATATTGTTAGTCTTAGAGGTCAGGTTTAACTTTGGTTAAAATTTGCTTGGCCTAGAGTATCTCTACAAGTTTTAGATATCATCTGTATTGTTATAATTGGTCTCCCCTGGCATAGAACAGGCACTAGATAAATGTTGAAGAAATATAGCATTACCAGTAAATGAAGACTTTCATTTACTCTGATTTTTGGTGTTCTAAGTTCCACATCCTTTTCATACTTAAAAATTCAATTCATGAATTTTTGTTTGCCCTCTTTTACTAGCAGCTACATGGTGGTAGGAATTATACCAAATTAAACCTTTCAGAAAGTAATTTAATTAGAACAGATTATGTTTCCAAATAAGATGAGGTAATTTTATCACCAACTTATATGAATTCTTATATGTAGTTTGTTTTCTGCTTGTATATCTCTATGAACTAAGAAAAAACATTTTAAGATATACACTAATTTCATACACAAATCTCATGAATGATGCTACTGGGGAGTAATTTGAAGTTTAAGTCAATTTGCAAAATCTGATTGAGTCATCAAGGTACAGACTATTTATTTTCTCTCTTATCTGGTACAGGTCTTATCAATACTAAATCTTTCCAGTAATCATTTAACTGTATCTTTTTCCCTTTCTGGGAAAAATGAGGATTAACCATAACTGGAAACATTACAAAGTAAGATAAACTTACTGCATCACTTGGCTTGATTAGTGTTGACATTTTTGGTGAATTTTAAGTGGATTGTGTAAGAATATATATATTTTTTTCTTTTTGATTTTAGTGCTCACTTATATTTTAGGACATTTCTGAAATGGCCTGGTGGTGATAATTTGAGAAGAGACATTAGGTCATGAAGTACAATTGTTTTTAAAAATGCAGTTTTATCTACAGAAGAATTGAAGAATTATATCAATGTTTATCAATGTCTCTTTCTGTAAGACATTTAAATAATAATACTTTTAAGAAACAAAGATCTTTAAAATAATAAACAAAGGCAAGGTCACCCTTAATATAAAAGATAACAACATATACAGTTACCCCAAAACATAAATACCCTTCTTTTTCTCTTCATTCTCTGATGCTTATGAATAAATACTTCATTTTAGTTGTGACAATATATCTGATTCTGAAGAATGTTATTTATGCAGTTCTATAGCTATACCCTAATGAACCCAAAGAATTAAGTAAATGTACATCTGTACGACATGTGAGTCAACTATAATTTTTGTTTTCTTTCAACTATATTAAATTAATATATATTATATTAAAGCCTCATAAACTGAATTTTTGAGACATAAATACCTCAATAAAAAAGCAGAAAATAACATTAATGGGAGTTCACAGTTTAAAAACAAAAAAAACACATCCACGAAAAAGCCTATGAAAAGATACTGTCAACCTTGTCAGGGGAATATGAACTGAAACAATATATTTTTTTCCCTCAAAATCAGACTGAGAGAGCACTAATGCCAGTGAGAACTGAGGTCCAACACCATTTTGAAAAGCATGCTGGCAATGCTTATAAAACTGTAAATAGGCCGGGCGCGGTGGCTCAATCCTGTAATCCCAGCACTTTGGGAGGCCGAGACGGACGGATCACGAGGTCAGGAGATCGAGACCATCCTGGCTAACACGGTGAAACCCCGTCTCTACTAAAAAAATACAAAAAATTAGCCGGGCGAGATGGTGGGCGCCTGTAGTCCCAGCTACTCGGGAGGCTGAGGCGAGAGAATGGCGTAAACCCGGGAGGCGGAGCTTGCAGTGAGCTGAGATCCGGCCACTGCACTCCAGCCTGGGCGACAGAGCGAGACTCCGTCTCAAAAAAAAAAAAAACTGTAAATATGTGAAATCTCTGACCAATACTGTGACAGCTCTATTACATAAATAAAATGCAAGTAGGCAAGAATAAATGTACTTTGTTTATTATAGTACTATTCATACTGGCAAAAACACACAAGCCACCAAAATATTCTTCAGTGTAAGTAAGGCTGGATGAATATGGTAATGGCTACAGCTACTAAAAGAATTGGATCCACATGCACTTACTTGGAGGAATAAGTTCATGATGTAAAACATAAACAAGAAGCAAGCCAATAATACCAAAACCAATACAGAACCATACTTCTGTACAGGTGGCAGATCGATGTATCTATCTATCTATCTATCTATCTATCTATCTATCTATCTGCCTATCTATCTTATATGTAGAGAGAGAAATATGTGGAAAAATAAAAGGTTAACTTGAGAGATGCCAATGTGACAGTGGGCAATGGGAGAGGGAAAGGTGATGGAAATTAATAAGTTGTGCTTAATACATTATTTACATAGTTTTATCATTTACAACAAACATGTATCATTCTACACAGAAAATAGGAAAGTTCACCAATAAATTAACACAGACACGAAGCAATTAGCTTAGTATAAATTAGTTGTACTAACGTGCTCTAAATTATGCACCAAAGATTTCTAACCGCAAGGTCCTCCTCCATGAAGGGACTGAGACTCTTCAGACCCTTTCCCCGCCTCCCCCCGCCCCCCGCCCATGAGACACAGTCTCACTCTGTCAACCAAGCTGGAGTGCAGTGGTGCCATCTCGGCTCACTGCAACCTCCACCTCCTAGATTCAAGCAATTCTTGTGCCTTAGCCTCCTGCGTAGCTGTAATTACAGGCGCCCACCACCATGCCCAGCTAATTCTTGTATTTTTAATAGAGACGGGGTTTCACCGTGTTGGCCAGGTTGGTCTCGAACTCCTGACCTCATGTGATCCACCTGTCTAAGCCTACCAAAGTGCTGGGATTAGAGGCGTGAGCCACCACACCCACCCTCACTCAGACCCTTTTAAAGAAAGCATGATGTTCCAGCACTTGTGGAAAACTACAGAAGACATTAGGGCATCCTCTAGTAACTTGGGTTTTACCTAAAGATTAGAGGAGGAAACTTTTTTTTTAAATGCAAGTAAAACCACAGAAACAGATTCTATGGGGCTTTAACCTATAAGGGTCTGTTGCTGGTCTGCTGGATTAGGGAATAGAAGGTCTGGTTTGGTTGTTTTAATGGTCTGGATAAAGGATACAGTAGATACGGGAGATGGCCATGTACATTTTGATGGTTCAGGGTATTTTGCTACCATACAAGTAATTTTTAACAATTTGTCTGCACCAGAAAATTTGGTAATCTCATATCAGTTCAGTGTTTGCATAAGAGTTTTGCCATACAATTTATTTTTAATAAGTATATGGTTTTGCTTAATCTTTCTGAAGAACAAAGTTCTCTAATCTTAGAAAAATACCAAAAAGTCATGTTTTAAACATTTATCTTTAAATTTTGTTATTTTACATGGAAAATTACTTTCATTTTAAATAGAATACATTAATCTGAATTTAAAACTCTTAAGAAGTTTTTTAAAAAAATAGGTAGAAATCAATGAAAATATGTAACATTGTGCAGAGTACAAAAAATCTAATATCTTGAAGGACTCTGACTAATTTGGTCTTCTTCCAGGGGACTTTTACAATCTGCTTGACAGATAAGAGGTCAATAGCACTAATTCAACCATTATTAGCAAATTAATAGAAGCAACAGCAGTTTATCTAGAAATAAGAGTACTCGAATGCTTATTTAAGAAGAAAATATAAGAGCAATAACACTATCAAATAATTTTTTAAGGATATTTCAAAAACCAATCAAGCACACTTTGGAAGTTGGAATTAAATAAAGGAACATGATACAGAAAACATCAACAAGAAACTTAGCCAATGAAGGTTTGTTTATAGTCAGTTTCAGCATCCTCTTTGCTTGTGAAGGATGAGTGACTATTGGGTACATCTCAATGCCATATATATTATTGAATAGGTTTGTTACAGTTTTATCAGAGGAAAATTCTATGAATGGCAGCCAGTGCATGCCTTGAATGATTGAACAACCAAAGCATCCTCCTAAAAGGAATATGTCAAAAGGAGCATCCTCTTGATTATCTTTCAGTGATCTTAATGCAATAATTAAAATTGTAAGTTCACAGATATGCATTACCAACCAGTAGAGATGCACTGGAAATAGTCTTTCAACTCATGGCTGATATAGTTCTTTCCTAGTGGGAAAAGATTGTTTGTATTTAAAAGTTGGATAAATAAATAAATTTATAGTTTGTGATAAAAGTTGACTCATTTAGTAGACTTTATTTTTTTCAAGACAATCACAGCTAAATCAACAACTTCAAGCCAAAATTCTGATGATGAAAAGACTGTAATGAAAATGAAGCTTGAGAGCTGGGTGAAGAGATCACGGATTTTACGAATCATATGACACTATCATTTACATGTGATTAGAATTAATGATGATATTAAAATAAGGAATAACATAAATTAGTCATCTCTTCATACTGAAGAAGGAGTCTTCTGATGAAATATTTCCTGGAGCTGTAAAAGGTACAAGATGATGGATTAGACACATTTTGTGTCTACTGTATGAGGAGAGCAGCAACCTTATTGCTTAGTCATAAACTACTTAAAATTGCCAGCAAAAGTAGTATTGAAAATGTTATACCAATAACTTTACCATGTATTCAGGTCATCTCTACTCAGTGACATATGTTACAAAGTTTTAAAAGATACATTGTTACCACTTATATCCATGTATTTATGTAAACCAAAGTTCTGGAAGAACTATAAAAAGGAGAGAAACTATCTAGACCTTGACTCTAGTCTTTAGTAACAGCTTTCCTTAATCCAGCATGGTTTTTCTAAAATTGACCTGTTCAGCACAGATAGATGACAATTCATTTTTATAGAGGTAATGCCAAACAATTGGTTTTATACACTAAAATATTGTGAATGGAGAAAAATGTAAATTTTGTTAGAAGATATCAAAGCATATATATTCATATCTCTGTCTTTATGCTGCTTTAATGAATACCTTTTAAAATAATTTCAACTTTTAGTTTAGATGCAAGGGTACATTTCCAGGTTTGTTGCATGGGTTTATTTCATGATATTGAGGATTGGGGCATGATTGATCCCGTCACCCAGGTAGTGAGCTTATTACCCATTGGTTAATTTCTCAACCTTTCCCCAACTCTGGTAGTCCCCAGTATCTATTGTTACCCTCTTTATGTTCATGAGTACCCAATGTTTAGTTCCCACTTATAAGTGAAAATGTGCAATATTTGGTTTTCTGTTCCTGTGTTAATTTTTACAATAATCACCTCCAGGTGCATCCATGTTGCTACAAAAGACATGATTTCATTTTTTACAGCTGTGTAGTATTCCATGGGGGATATGTATCATATTTTCTTTATCCAGTCTATTGTTGATGGATACTTTCTACCTATTTATGTCTAGTCTTTATCAGTCTCCTCCCCTCTAAAATCATTTTGGGTCTCCTATACCATTAGAGATTTATTAATAAAAATGCTTGACAAATATTGTTATAGTTCTGATTAACCTTTTATGAGTGGGCAAAATGAAGCTCATAGAAGCAAAATGACTTATCTAAAACTTAATAATCAGCTAGTTGTTGAGTTGGAACCCTATCACTGACCTAGCTGAGCTTCCTATTACATTACAATTCTGTCTTGGTCTTGACATAAATAGTAACTAATTGGTAAGGCTAAATGAACTTTCAAGAAACGAAAACTAAAAGTTACTAAATAACATGCCAAGAAAAAGCAAAAAATAGATGGGAATGAGTTGAGATTAGTTAACTGTTCAAAGTGTTCCTTCTAAACTGACTTCAAAACTATACAACTCTTACAATTACACCTTATACCACTAGATTTAATATTAGAGTTGATAGCAATGTCTGTCTGAGGTATTAATATTCAACAAGTTTATTTTTCTCACTGACATGACTGCTCATAAAAACTCAAGAAACTCTTGGTGGGGGGAAAGTCAGAATTTCTGTTTATTATTACACTCACTTTGAAACTTCCATTAAATTTGCTTTGATTTCTTTAAAACCCCAGGCAAAATACCCAGTACTTATTTTTAGAAATTTCATTATATTAGAAATATTTGCTCTTCAGTCATTGACAAGATTAACCTTTTAACTTTTGGTTTTTGGTTTTTGCTTTTATCCTCACTGTCTTCTGACAAGGGTAGGCAAATTATTGAATGCCTGTTCCTAGAACTAATTGACAGGATATAAAATATTTCTTCAGTTCTTATCACACTCCTGTATTGTGTTCCTTTACTAGAAGTTAAGTGTACACAGACTAATGTTTTAAATGCCTAAGGTGATGTTCTTTATTTTATTTCTTAACCTTTCATACCATTGCTGCAGTACATACAACATAATGGTAGCGTTTTGGAGATCATATGTCCATGATTCATACTGTTGATACAGATGTTTTGACCCTCACTAGGAAGATGAACAAAAAATGTTTTAATAAACGCCATTAAGTACCTGAGGGTACCAATAAAATCTTTACTTTTTTTTTTTAATATTACAGGCATGTAGGATCATTCCTAGATGGATTCCAAAAACCCAGGACCAGGGGACTTTATGAGTTTGGAGATAGAGAAACAAAAGCATCCTTTTTTAAATGTATATTTAGTGCCGTGAACAATGCTGAACACATTAGATTGATGATCTCATACCTAACAAACATGGTTTAAGCTATTGCCAAAGGCAGTGAGGCAAAGCGAAAGAATAGCCAGGTAGGTCATGAAAAAAATGCCAATCCATCTGAGATCGAGGGAGGAAAGAGAGAGAAAACTGCCCCGTGACAGTTTTTAAGTTTGCTGTCAATGGAGCATGTTTCTCCTTTCATCCGAAAAGTTCCAGCTGTGTGCAAAGAATCTTTCTCTCCTCTAGCAAGCCCTACCTCATGTCCAGAAAAAAATACATAGCTGGATTGATGACTTACAAGATCTGATAATTGCATAGACCAACTCCTTTGCAACACTGTAACCATGGCCACAGTGACCATTCTCGACGCAAAACCCTGGGAGGGCTGCAAATGTCAGCATATCCTCCTTTGTCCTCACGCATTCGTCTTATTTTCATCTTCTCTACTCTCAGCTACACTTGGATAGTTGTTTAATGTGGCTAAAATTACTCTGTCTCATAGAAGGAGCAAGATCGTTTACACTATTGTTTTAACATTAGTAATGATTGTATCTTGTCCTTGAAATCTTTACTTATTTCAAAATTTAAAGTATCATTATTTTCAATAGCAGCAGTAGACTGTATTCTTTTGCTTATTAATTAATGGTATACAGATAGGTCAGAAGAAAATCAAACTGAACAAATGTCCCATGACTGGGGTAAGTGTGTTGATTTGCTTTTCCTTTCAGAGAGAAAATCTGTCTTTATTCCTAAACCAAGATGACATTTAGCACCAGCAGATTCCTTTATTGACAGTCTCAGAAGAGCGGCCCTAGACTGAATCAGCTTTAAAACTTGTTTCCATTAAAGATACATTGAGTTATATTGGCAAGCCAACGTGGCAAGAACTGATGCTGCCACTAAGTGTGGTACCTGATATTTGGAAAACACTGGAATCCTGCCACTGAATCAGTCAATTCAGCACCGCTGGTCAACCCGAAGTGCTCTAGAGGAAAAACATATTTTTAAGTATAAAGAGCAGTTATTTGACATAATAGCAATCATGCAGGTACACTAGTATTACCCATCACATTTGACGTTTTCAACAACTCAAATTAAAAAGGGCTGTCTTGGTACAGAATAATATTAATATATAGTTCATAAATAGTTACAAATTAGTTGCTGAGAGAAAATTGCTTTCTGGGTATTAAGATAGAGAAGGTCCTTTGGGGTTAGTGCTGGGCAAGAGATTAATTTTTATTGACATTTATATCATACCTCTGAGCTTTAGAAAAATAAAAGTGGAATCAAATCGGGTTAAGCAAGTACAAATGAGAAGATATTGCTGGGAACTGCATGAGCACCTAAACACCTAAACCTAAATTAAACACGAGCAACTTTGAATTGCGACCACCTCTGTGAATCATGCTGGGGGAGAAAATACAGAGAGTTTATTTAGAAAGTCTTGGCAGTAGGCAAGTATGGAAAAAAAGGTTCAAAATTGCTAATTTATTTTGCTAAGGAGCTCATCAAGACTAGTAGACACAGGAAGGATTTCAGACTGTCTCATAAAGTGGCTTACAATCAATTGCAGAGCTAGACATATTAGTCTAGAATCAAAACGTTATTGCTTTTAGTCGCTGAACATAACTGAGCACAGCATGCTATAGAAAGATTGCAGGCCGCCAAAGCTGTTGGCTTTAGCAGATTTTTTTTTAGCTTTTGCAAGTGACAAAAACATGCAGAGCAGTGGCCTTCTTTGAGCATGTTTGGTGAGCTGATCACCTTAAATTGCAACTTAAAACTTTGTTACTGAAATAGTTTATTTTCCTCTTGATCCCTTCTAAAGTTCTCTTTCATTACTTTAAATGATGTATTTCTCACCGGGTATCATATTGATACTAGAGTTCTAGCACTAAAACAAGAGTCATTCCCTTGGGGGAAAAAAAAAAAAAAAAAGCATACATATTGTCACTTTTGCAAAAGAATTTTTCATTAAAACACTAGCATCTGGGACTCTCAAAAGTGAAATAAAGTATAATGCTTGCTAAGGTATAAAAAGACCCATTCTCCAAATTACAGGACTCGAGCACTACAATTTTGCTGCTGTGGCTGTTGAACATTTTAAGGAGTGTTGCTAATCCCCTTTATAGCTTCTGTGCTGAATGCAGAAACACTGTTCTCTGGTGACAGAGTGATGTTAGAAGTGTTAAAAAGTGCTAGTTGGCTTTTGCAAGGTTATAGAGAGCTTTGTGAACCTCATCTTCTATTGTGCTGTGTCCTACCTGAAAGAGATGTATACTTTACCTGCATTGGTTGAGGGGTCCATATATAATTCTAACTGAAATCCCCATTGCTAAAGGCAAGATACTGTGTTCTGTCTGAATTCCAGTCCCTTGACTTTGACTATCAACAAATAGTCCCTGGTTAGCGTATATTCCCATACAAAAAAGTAAACTTGTCACATTTTCATTATGCTATTTTAGCAACCACAGTCTTTGAAACAATTACTAGGTTTTTGTTTGTTTCTGCACTGAGGTAGGCTATTTTTGTTTGTTTTTGTTTGTTTGTTTTTTCTGAGACAGAGTTTCACTCTTTTCACCCAGGCTGGAGTGCAATCACGCGATCTCGGCTCACTACAACCTCTGCCTCCCAGGTTCAAGTGATTCTCCTGCCTCAGCCTCCTGAGTAGCTGGGATTACAGGCGCCCACCACCATGCCCAGCTAATTTTTGTATTTTTAGTAGAGATGGGGTTTCACCATGTTTGTCAGGCTGGTCTCCAACTCCTGGCCTCAGGTGATCTGGCCACCTCAGCCTCCCAAATTGATGGGATTACAGGCGTGAGCCACTGCACCTGGCCGGCTGTTTTCTTATAAATGAAGAAACCACAGAAATTGCTAACTTTATTAATATATTTATTTTGAGGTAGGGTCTTGCTGTGTCACTTGGACTGGAGTGCAATGGCTCAATCAGGGCTCACTGCAGTCTTGACTTCCCTGGCTCTAGTGATCCTCTCACCTCGGCCTCCTGAGTAGCTGGGATGACAGGCACATACCACCACACCGAGATAATTTTTTGATTTTTGTTTGGAGAGATAGAGTCTCACTATATTGCCCAGGCTGGTGTCGAACTCCTGGGCTCAAGTGATCTTCCCGCCTTGGCTTCCCAAAGTGCTGGAATTACAGGTATGAGCCACCACGCCTGGCAAAATTGCTAACTTTAGTGTTCATTTTGAGTCAAGCAAGAATAATACCCCTGAAACAGTCTACCTGTACACTTTGGTTTCTATTACAAAGAGGGTGTAATTTCAGAACCAAACTTGGGTCATGCTAGTTCAATATCATTGGCCTCAATGAAGCTTTTGGTGAAAGAATGCCTGGAAAAAAAATAGTATAAAGCAAAAATCATAATCATATCATTACGATAATAAAACATCTTTATCATTTCTTCTATTCAAGCTCATTGGAGCTTCTAGTGGTTTCTCTAAAACAAAACAAGACAACTTATCAGCCCTCTCCATATACATCTGAACCTATTCCATTATTCTGCATATTTCTAATCTTATTCTGATTTAGAAAAAAAGCAACCCTGTTTTTATCCCTTTGTTAACATTCTAGATGATTTGGACCCTGTCCTACTTGGACTGTCTGAAATTTGTCTTAAGTTTTCTCTGTTCCAACTCTGAACCCTGCTCAGAATGCAGTTTCCTGCCAGGTCATGGGTTTCTAACAGTCTCTGCCTACAGCAACTTGTCTGAAGCCTGAAGCAAAAACTTGGAAATGTCTTTGAAGAAGGAAAATTATAAATCAATAGGTACATTCAGATCAAAAGAAAGTGAGGAATCTGCAAAGGAAAAGCCATTTTAACCTTTTAATGTGAACTTCCAAAACCAAAAAAAAAAAAAAAATACTTAAAATATAGGAAAAAAAGAGGCTACAGAGACAAGTTATTTCAAGGTTAACTTTTTGAGAAAACCAAAAAACGTCATTCACAACTGAAGCAAATTAAACAGCATCACACATTTTGTTTTGAGTATTGTGGTTAGCAGCAATAGCATTCATTGATACATCCACTCATCTAGTCATTTGACAGATGCTTGTTAAGAACAGTTTCTCACAGATTCTGGATATTAGCCCTTTGTCTGGATTAAGAAAATGTGGCACATATACACCATGGAATACTATGCAGCCATAAAAAAGGATGAGTTTGCGTCCTTTGTAGGGACATGGATGCAGCTGGAATCCATCATTCTTAGCAAACTATCACAAGAAGAGAAAACCAAACACCGCATGTTCTCACTTATAGGTGGGAACTGAACAATGAGATCACTTGGACTCGGGAAGGGGAACATCACACACTGGGGCCTATCATGGGGAGGGGGGAGGAGGGAGGGATTGCATTGGGGAGTTATACATGATATAAACGCCATGCACATGTACCCTAGAACTTAAAGTATAATAAATAAATAAATAATAAATAAATAAATAAATAAAAGAACAGTTTCTCACATGTTATTTCATTTAGTGCTTCCAAGTATAATGAGTTAAACATAGATCCAGAAAAACAAAATCACATACTTGAAATTTTTCATATTAAAGAGTGAACTACTTTCAGTCTACTTCTTACTCCCCTTTCCACTAACTTTATTCCAATCTTTGGTGATGTTATAAGTTCACAGGCAGTTGCAAATGAAAAAAAGAAGGAAAGATACTGGAATAAGCATAAAGTAATGACTGGAAATAGACTGTAGCACTCAGCAGATAAGTATCACTGCTCAGTGTAAAAGACAACAAATCAGGTAGGAAATCACTATTACTGAATAAATTTGGCATATCTGGGTGCCAACATTGCTCTATAGCTTATGATGCTAAGATGTGGAAAAGACATGGTGTGTGATTTAGAAGGATCCATTAACTGATCACTTGACTGATCTTCAAGCAGGGAATGAAACCAATACCTGAAGTAATTACAAACATTTTCCAAAGATTCATCATAATATGACTGATGTAAGAAAAATATATAATGCATGCTAAATATATATATGTGTATATATATACACATTCTGTTTTTATATTGTGACATCTCATTCTGTTCAATTGTTCAATTTAAATTTGAATGTGATTTGGGTGGCTTTATTCTAGCAATATGGCAATTTACTAGGGTAATAAAATAATTCATTTTAACTAATAAGTGCTCACTAAAAGCTTTGTATATTAGAGTTGAGTTTTATTGAATTTGAACCTGGTTGGCATTACATTGCTGTTTAACAGATACCGCATTTATCATGTTATATTATACTCATTGTCTGTGAATTAGCCCCACTGTTTCCTCAAATGCACTTTGGAAAAGTATTTAAAGGAGTGTTTGCTTGGGTAAAATGCATGTTTATTTCATTAATAGCTTTGTCACTGAATTAAAACTACATTTTAAAATACATATAAACTTAAGAATGATGTGGCTATTTTGCAAAATGGCCTTTGGACTTAAGATTCAGAATCAATTAAAAGCTAGATTAGGATCTCCCACTTTTTAGGACTCCTTCATTTCTCTATCTTATGTGATGTTTAGAAAGGCCTTTAAAAATTCACAATGAAGTCCGGGCATGGTGGCTCATGCCTCTAATCCCAGCACTTTGGGAGGCCAAGGTGGGTGGATCACTGACAGAGTGAGACCCTGTCTCAAAAAAAAAGAAATTATTTTAAAATAACCTTTGCAATAGGACTTATTTGTACATGTCCAGTGGTGATTAGGATATCTGACTAATGTACTTATATACTTGAAGATATATAATAATAGGCCGGGCGTCGTGGCTCACATCTGTAATCCCAGCTCTTTGCGAGGATGAGGCGGGTAGGTCATGAAGTCAGGAGTTTGAGACCAGCCTGGCCAACATGGTGAAATTCTGTCTCTACTAAAAAAACCCAAAAGAATTAGCTGGGCCTGGTGATGGGTGCCTGTAATTCTAGCTACTCGGAGGCTGAGGCAGGAGAGTCACTTGAATCCAGGAGGCGGAGGTTGCAGTAAGCCAAGATCATACCACTGTACTCCAGCCTGAGCAACAAGAGTGAAACTCTGTCTCAAAACAAAAGAAAAAAAAAAAAAAAGATACAAAATAATAATACTTAATGTTTACTGAGCACTTACTATGTGAAAACAACTCTGTTATGTGATTTATTTACGTTATCTCATTTAATCTATATTACATCACAATGAGTTAGATACCATTATTATGCCCATATTATAAGTCAGAGCACTGAGATATAAAGGGAGACCAGTGGTGGCTTGCCCAGGATCCCACAGCCACTCCTTTGGGCTGGAGATAATATGACCTATACTTGGAATAATCATACATTATATAATTAGTAACTAGGTCTGTGGCTTTTTTTTTTTTAAGACAGGGTCTCAGTTCTCTCACCCAGACTGGAGTACATTTGATGTGACAATGGTTCCATGGCATTTTTAAAGTAACATTTTATTAAACAAAAAAGGTGCTGTTTTAAGGTAGTAACACACCTGGATGAGTCCCAATAATCATAAATTTTTCTGTTACAAATTTTCTGAGTTCCAATTGACATTCCATTAAACATTAATGTTTCCAAATTGCGAAAGTTAATTGTCACATTAATTAGAATACATTGAAAATAAACACTATTTATATACATTTGATTTTCAAGTGAATTTGGCTGTCCTCCCTTTTTGTGTGGGTGGGGTAAACAACTCTGTATATTATATTGCATGGATTCAAGGGAGCTAATTAGGGCCCATTTTCCCCACAGTTCTCAAAATGTATGTAGTTGTGTGTGTATGTGTGTGTATGTGTGTGTGTGCATATTTATGACAGAGAAAAAGAAGAGGGAGAGATAGAAAAACTCCAGTTAAAATGCAAATGCCCTTGAGACAGATCTCGTTAACTTAAAGTCACATTAAGCTGTATGTGTCTGTGGATGGAGTGTGTTGTAACTAGAGGAAAGTTGAACTGAACCATATGTCCCTATCAGGGTGGGACGATCCAAAGGAAAATCAGAAAACTGTGAGTAGGACTTTAGTGCTTGAGAGTAAGGGAACCTGTGAATATAACTAAGGACTTCTGTGGATTTTATATTTTATGTAAGTTTAACATCTATATTAAAGGGAATTTTATTTTAAAGCATCAGGGGTATTGCTAGAAATGCAGGAAAGAACAGATGCATTTTTTGATAGCCTCAAACCAGCAACTAGGGAACTGTCATTTGCTGAGGCAGCTACTTTCTCCATGGCTCTTGTCTCACGCTCACTCTCTAGCTCTCTTCTAATGTCTCTACATGGTATCTCCTCTATGCCCCTCTCTGCAATTCTGCTCCATCCTTCGCACTCTTCAGTTCCTTTTCTCTGCCTCTGCACATTTGATAGCCAAACTAATCTAACTACAGATTTCATTTTGGTCTAGTTGAACTACTTGAATTCTCTTGGTTCTGATTCCAATATTCCCTGGAGAGAATGTGGTTGGATAGCTAGGGTCAGATGTATGCTACCTGCCAAGTCACCTCTGGTTGGGTTGGCACAGCATTCATGGGTGGTACTAGGGACCACCCATAAGGAGTTTGAAGTATGGCTTTGCATTAAGGTTAATGTCCTGATCAAATCACAGGACTAAATAAGAGATGGTGAAATTAGGGGAACTGGCAGACATTGTAATTGTCCTAAAGTCCAGGGATGAAAGGGAAAGAATAATTTCTAGAACACTCTGGCAGAAGCAATGAGATTGACTAGGCATACATAAGGTTGGAAATATATTTTCCCAGGTTACTCTGGAACAAATAAGAGAAGAAAATAATGAAACAAAATCAATTTAATGGAGAAAAGGATGTATTCTAACTTTGATGATAGTTTATTATACAGAACAAGTGATAGTGATCATTAAATCAGGTCAGTGTTACCTTGGCTAAACTCTCAAGTTAATGAATATCGAGATGACCTGTTTGTAGTAATAACCAAAGGTCACTTTCAGGTGAATTCTACATCCTCCATAACCCGTATTTGTGGTTCTAAATCTTAGTTGGAGAACCTTTTCACTGTATTTTATTTTTCCTTTTATATCTGAATCTCTGACTTTCAGTAGTTTTAAGTTAAGGTTGATTTTGGAAATCATTAATACTTCTTCTATGAAACAGATCTTTTTCACAGTATCCGGAATGGCTCTTGTCCTGGCTATTATTTCAACCCTTATAGATAGTGCAACAGGTGATGCACCTGAGTGGAAGAACCTAATCCTGAAATGCATCACATTTCCATGCTCAAAAGCCCACTGAAATTCTATAATTTACTGTGACAATCACAGGGTAGCCACTCTTTACTCTTTAATTATTGAAGGTGTTTTGTCAAGATAAATAATGATAATGTTAGTAATTTCTGACAGTATAGTTCCTGCTAGGATTTCCCAATAAAAAAATCAGTATTCATACTCCTGGGTATATTTAAAAGACAATGTAGAACTCCTCCACATTTTTTAAAATGTAGAAATTTTTTTTTAATTTATTAAAAAATTTTTTAAAAATTTTTAAAAATTAAAAAAAATTTTAAATCTGACAATTTGAGAGTAAAGAATAGGAAAACACACAATAGGTTAAGGAGGACTGCGATAGTAAAAAAGAATAGTATAGATTTTAGAAACAGTAATCATGCAAAGCCAATGTTGGCTGCTACAGACTAAATGTGTACTCCTAAAATTCATATGTTGAAGCTTAATCCTCAGTGTAATGATATTTAGATTAGGGGTCCTTTCGGAGGTAACAGGGTCATGAGAGTGGAGCCCTTATAAATGGTATTAATACCTTTATAAAATTGACCCCAAAGAACTCCCTTGCATTTCAACCATGTGAGGACACCAAGAAAACACAGCTGTCTATGAATCAGGAAACTGGCCCTCACAAGACACGCACTCTGCCAGTATCTTGATCTTGCACTTCCAGCCTCCAGATCTGTGAAAAATAACTTTCCGTTACTTGCAAGCCAGCCAATCTATGGTATTCCATAGCAACACAAAGAAACTAAGACACCAGTCTTACTAAAACCTGTCAGGTTGTCAGAATTCACCTTCTAGCCCTTAGCCACCTCTTTTTCCCTTGGGGCCCCTTTCCCCACCCACCACATATAGTGATGGCTTTATGTCCTTATTTTATCAATCTACTCTCAGAAAAGATTCTCATAATCTAATGTACACATTTCTAACTTACTCATACATCTTAATACTTTTACTATCCCAATACATTTCAATAAACAGCAAGCTCTAAAACCAAACAAATACATTCAAGACTTGGAGTCTAATAAATTCTTTAAGGCATCATTAGTACTTTCTTGGTATTTTCACAAAATACATCCCTGCCCACTTTTAATCAGAGCCATAGTTGGTATGAGGACAGTCTGGCCCAGAGCACATTCTCCAAAAGAGGTCTGTTTTGTTTTGTTTTGTTCTGTTCTGTTCTATTTTATTTTATTTTATTATTATTTGAGATGGAGTCTCACTCTGTTGCCCAGGCTGTAGTGCAATGGTGCAGTCTTGACTCATTGCAACTTCTGCCTCCCAGATTCAGGCAATTCTCCTGCCTCAGCCTCCTGAGTAGCTGGGACTACAGGCACATGCCACCACAACTGTATTTTTAGTAGAGACGGGGTTTCACCATGTTGATCAAGCTGGTCTTGAACTCCTGATCTCGTGATCTGCCCGCCTCGGCCTCCCAAAGTACTGGGATTACAAGCATGAGCCACCACACCCGTCCCCAAAAGGGGTCATTTTTTAAAAGACTGTAAAAGTTATATGTTGATAGGATAATATATTAATCTGCTAAGGCTGTCATAATGATATGCCACAGACTGGGTAACGAGCAATCCAAATTTATTCTCTCACAGTTCTAGGGGCTGGAAGTCCAAGATCAAGGTATTAGCAGGTTTGCTTTCTTCTGAGGCTTCTCTCCTTGGCTTGCAGATGGCTGCTCCTTGCTGTGGCCTCACATGTAGCCTTTTCTTCGTGTATGCATCCCTGGTCCAAATTTCTTCTTATAACAACATTGTTGGATTAGATTAGAGCCCAGCCTAAAGGCTTCATTTGGATTTAGTCACCTCTTTGAAGACCCAATGTCCAACACCAGTTACATTCTAATGTGCTAAGACATAAAAGTACAAATTTTGGGGAGACACAATTCGGTCTATCACAGGTGGTCATTACGACTATAACAAAGAGTCATTACAAAACGCAGTATAGAATATTTAAAATATCGGCAGGAGGAATTGTTTGAAGTTTCGGGAAAGTAGTCCAAAAATTGCATCTTTTATTATTTGTATCAATTATTTTAAAATAGATTGTAAGTGTGTGTCGGTATGTATGTGCTTGCACCATCATAGGTGAGTCCCTATTCTCCTGTCCTGCTCTCGAGACCTCCTGTTCCTACAGGGAAAAACCAACTCTGCCTGCTGCTCATTTGTCCCCTGTTAAAAGTAGCCTGCGAGAAGGAGGTGCTGTCTCACATCCAGAAGACATCTGTGCTTTTCTATCGCCCCTTTGATATCATTACACAATGTAGGGATTAATATATTTTACATAAATAGATTTAATTTTTTTTAAATTTATATTAAGTCCTGAGATACATGTGCGGACATGCAGGTTTGTTACATAGGTAAATACGTGCCATTAATTTTGAATGGGAATGGTTCTACGAAATATCAACAGGAGCATGTGGGAAATCATTACATGAGAAGCCTTTATTTTTGTCCTTTATGCCCTACCATTTTCTTAACATCAGAGTTCTGAAAGTTGACTAAACTCATGTGCCAGTTAGAAGGCACTTTTCTTCAATATTTCAAACTGCTGGTTGAAGCAATACAAAGATGCTATAAATGTGAAAAGAAAATCTGTGGCAAACGTTAGAAGATTTCCACTTTCTAATTTAAAAATATTCTAAGTACACAAATGTAATACCTAGAACAATGCCCGTCAAGTTATTGGGTCTCAATAAATACCTATTGCTGAATGAATCTGGCAGGCTGTCTCCTGCTCCCACGGCGTTTTACACCTGCCTCTTTTACAGCAGTCATTGTATGGCATAATGATCACGTGTTCTCACATTTCTCACCCTAACTAGACTGCACACTCAGTTTATTTCTGCATCAACAGGATGTAACAAAGTGCTTGACACATGGTGGACACTGAATAAATTTGTTTTGACCAAAGGACATAAAGAACACGTATTTTCAACAGTGGTGCAGACACAACTAGCATTTCACAGCCCTGTGTGTGCAGTAATTGCAGGAGTGCCTCTAGAAACTTGCCACAACATTTCTCTGATGCCCCAAATTTCTTAAATAGTGGATTTCTAATATTCATCAGAGGTAAATCTCAAGGACCAAATATTCCCGGGAACGAAAATACTACAAATTCATAATACAGTATGGAGAATTGGTATCGGATTCTTCCTAGGAATGGAATTTTGTGGCTGAATCGAAGATGCTGAGAACAGTAGGACCTTTTGTTCATAGTCACTGGGTATTCAGGATGAGAAATAGAAAAGAGAGATCCCTGGCAAATCTTGACATTTGCCTCTCTCACTGTTACTGTAAGATTTAGCCTTGGTGAATCTGGTAATGGTGTATACAAGGGATAGTGAAAATAAACAAAACAGTCACACATTCCAGAAGGTGAAGTCATAATCCGTATACCTAAGGTCATTAATGTGAATGCACTTAAATTACACTGATTTTCCTAATGCCAGCATATATTCAGAGACCTAAAATTTATTACTTATTCATGTTTCCTCAGCTGATTTTCTTTTTATATTTCTTTTGTTGCCTGTATTTGGTAATTTGATTGTCTATTGATAAGGAGACAGAGGAATAAATTGAAATAATGTACTCTGTATACCTTGGCTGATAAAAGGTCTGGGGATAACATGGCTTTTTGCCTAAGACAGAAATTAGAAATTATAAGTAGAATAGAATCAAATATTATTAGTTTGTAAGTAGTGATTAGAACTAAATATTAGTATTAATTTGTAGATGTAATGAATTTTGAAGTGATTAAAAATATATGTTTCTTAATTTCTTGAGGCTCTGAGAATTTTACATAATCCATACTTTTTTGGCCTAACAAGATATTAAGAGAGACTATCGAGAATTAAAATATCACATTTGTGTGTTCTGAAGATCACATTGCTTTCTGCCTTTGAATACTTTCCTTCATGTATAGCAATGCCAAGGATCAGCTCTAATTATTTTCAGTAAGAAATGGAAGAAAACATGATTTAATTGATTTTCTCCAGTCTGCCAGAGGACTTGGAAGCAGGTTGGTATAACAGGATACTCACCACACTAAGAGTTGAGTTGTAGAATTTAGTTCATTTCTGTCACTGCTTAGTAACTACAGTCATTGCATTTAATTGAACACAAGAATGTTTACTGAGGATTTCCTACACACCTTATGTAGTGTTAGGTACTGAAAACATAAAGATGAATGAGACATAGCCTCTCTTCTGTGCCTCATTGTCTGCCTTCTTGAATGTGAGCAATTTACATGGCGGAGAAAACAATCCAATCAAAAAGCACAGCGTGAGCAAGGTCATAAAGACTTGAAAGTGTCCTAATGTATGCCTCAGCGTTTAGGTAAAGCAAGTGTTCCACTGAGAATGAAAGATAGCATACCTTAGAAAAGACTGCATTGGAGGGAAGCATGATAGTATGAAAGGGTCTCCAAGGTCATTCTGAAGATTTGGGGCTTTACTTATGCGAGCTTGCCTAAATTTCCATATAGGTTTATAGGATGGGAAGCATGACTGTTTTCTGATTATACTTAGTCATGTTCTATTTAAACAGAACAAATTTTTATTGAATGGTGCAATTGAATCTATTATACTAATTAAAAGAAAAATCTGGAAATGTGGGTTGGGGGCAGAATATGATAATCATTGAAAGACACGCTATTGAAGAACTATTTTAGGAACAGAAAAGTCATGATTAGCTCAATGGAGCTATCATAAAGGATATTTAAATCCTTGGCATCTATTTGGAGTTAAATAGATCTGCATTTCAATACTTGCTCCCCTACCTAACAGTATCATTGGAATACTAGAAAGAGACACTTCAGTTCCTTAGGCCTTTGTAGCTTGTCTGTGAAATGAAAATAAAGTCTGAGTTGGTGAACAGTATCCAGAACATAGTAAGCACTGACTAAATGGTAGTTACATTTTTTAATTTATTCTTCCTGGAAAAGGAACCATGGGAATGAAAGGAATTGGTAGAATAACATTTACAGCATTAGCACAATGTGTTAGTAAATAGGTTTGAGTTAGAAAAAACAATCATTAAGCACTGCCTACATTTAAAGGTAGAGTGACCTACCTTCATGATTTTCCCAGTACTCAGGAGATTTTGAGACATGGAACGTTTATTGCTGAAGCTGAGAAAGGCTCTGAGAAACTGGGATGGATTGATCACCCTATATAAAGGGCTTTCCCCACATAAATCCTGTGAGGAAATATGATGATCCATTCCATAGATGGAGAAATTGAAGTTCAAAAAAATAAGATTACTTGCTCAAAGTCACATAGCAGAAATTGATATTCAAGCCTACGTTTTTTCTGATCATAGATAGGCAGTTACAATGTATAAATACAGTGGTTCTAGAGTTAAACTACCTGGGTTTAAACTCTATGTGTTTATGCCTCAGTTTTCCTTGTAAATTAGGTTAATAATGCGTTTTCTGATAGACTGTTATAAGAATTAAACGAGGTGGTGTATGTAAGGAGTTTACATTAGTACATGGTACATGGTAAACTCCCCAAAGAGCAGATGTTTTGGCTCAAAAAAAGTATTAACCTTTTACTATGTAACCAGTAATCTATAAGAGACAGCTTTAAGAATAGAGGATATAAGGGCTCAATTTTATGTCCTTTGAGTTTGAATCAGATGATTACCAAAGGGAAATGTCCAATAAGCAACTAAAAATAGGGATTTGGAGCTCATATGAACAGCCTGAAATAGAGATATAGTCAATTATACCAGATAATGGTTGATGACATGGGAAGATGTGGGCAGATCCTTGGAGAGAAAGCATGTGGTTAGAAGAGACTACTGCCAGGACACCAAAGATATGAGGAAGAAAGTATGAATCAGATGCTTTCAGGTGTCTAGTCTGAGATGACTGCTAAGCTTATTTTTAACAAGGGAGATAAAGTACAAACTCAATATGCATTATGCATGTTACACAACGCCTAGGGGAAGAAGACTTGGGGCTGCAGTGGGGGAGCAGTGGGGAGCAAGAAGCAATTGAACTTATGTGGTTCTCTAAGGGCCTTAAGAAAAGTTGAAATCTTAAATTTCAAATTCAAGAACCTGGAAGGTTTTATGTTACGTTGAATACAATGAATTAGATAATAAAAGTGTACGTACTTCTTTGATGATTGAGAAGGCACTTCAAAATATCATGTTGTGTTTCAAGTTGATTTTTTAAACCACCCTTACATGAGAAGTGGAGAAGTTCTGCTTAATAAAGCATTTTAACTGATACCACTTTGAATAAGAAAAAGGTTAGTAAATGAAACGGAACAGAAATGCAATGGAATAAAATCCCCGTGCATCGTGACTCTAAATGTACTTTCAAAAATATTCCTGATCTAAGCATTAATGCAAAGAAGTCATTCACCAAGAACATATTACTTAACAGTCCTTTGAGTTCCTCATTTTTCAT
The DNA here is from genome assembly GCF_009764315.1 of Trachypithecus francoisi. Taxonomy (NCBI): domain Eukaryota; kingdom Metazoa; phylum Chordata; class Mammalia; order Primates; family Cercopithecidae; genus Trachypithecus; species Trachypithecus francoisi. Next base: position 101,601,249 of record NW_022681458.1, read on the forward strand.
TTTTCTCATTAATATGGACTTCTTAGTTGGCTTATTTTTAATTGACCCTGAGTTTCTGCCATTAAACTATATGTAAAATCTCTCATCAGAATCACTGGAGACCTGGGAGGTGGCAAGAAATTAGCAAAATATTGAGAAGAAAATGTAAAAAAAAGGTGGCAGAATGGGAGTGGCAACTTCATGCATCCTTTGTAATGAGAAATGTTCTTATATCAGAGTATATGAGTATGGTTTAGAAAATCAAGTTACTATCTAAACTGATATAGCCAGCTCACTGGCAAATGAACAAAGCAAGTTAGGCCAATGTAACCCCCTGCCAAAGTTTCCGTTTTTGCACCAGGGTTTCTCTTATATGCATCCTCAGCAATATCACTGTGGGAGGTGCTAAACTCAGGGTGTGTGATTTAGGGATTAAATGACTCTAGTTGATATTGCTAGCTGCAGGATTCATTTCAGAAAGCTCAAGACAGGGATTGGTATGTGGGATCTGAATGAAAGGACTTCAAAATTAAAAATAATATCCCTCTAAAACTCAAAGAATGAGACGAGAATCCAAAGTGTCTTGGCATACATCCATAATGGTTTTCTCTCTGTCCTGGAAGTCATGCAAATCGTCACTGAGATGAATGATGTTCTTGTGAAAGCTTTTAATTTCATAAGAAAGAGAATTACCTGCAATCATTGTGTTATTAATATATAAAAACAGGCTAACATGAGCCGTAGATTAACCATTGCCTTTTAATTTAACACCCTGGAGAGGAAAATTCAGGTAATAAGCACAGATTTGTCTTTCTTGGTTGTCTTTGTAACAGTATGAAAAATCTTAAGCCAAAGGGTTCCTTATAACACCTGTACATTTTAAAAGATGGTGTTCTTTCCTTAAGTGAGAAATAACTGCTTATTCTTACTCTTTTCTAATATTTAAAACCATGAATGCAAAATGACTTTTACTGAAAATCATATGTGATTGTACTTATTAGGGGACATCGAAGAAACATTCAGGACAACTCAGCACAGATGTTGAAAATGTTCTGTTTATCCTATTATATATAATCAGATTAACCTTTCCTTTTGTGCTATAATTATTACACAGAATGGCAAGGTTCATTTGGTGAGGCATGACTTTCTTTTAATGAGCTCACTTATGTAAATCCCTTGATTAAAGGAGAAATAAGAGAAATGGGAGCAATTAGCACAACTTGGGCAGACAAAAACCTAATTTGAATCAGCTAAAATTAGAGAGAAGCTCAAGTGGTTTACTTTGAACCTTAGATCACTCCCTTTATAGTCCCACAACTGTTTGGGCCTTAATACCTCACACCTGGGTTAGGACAATAATTTCAACACTGGACATTTTGCATCTTGACTTTTATTTTCAATAATCCATCTTGCAAACAATTTCCTGGAAAAATATGCTTAAAACATTTCTGAGCATTTCAAAACAGTTCAAAAACCTTCACTAGCTCCCTACTAACCTATGAATTTTTTATCCATGTCCCCGCTGGAAATTAGACCTACATGTAGCCACCTCAAACTTTTCCAAAGTGCTACGAACTGGCAGCCAGCAGTCTTTGGTAAGGATAATCTGTTGGATTTACACAGTGTTTTATAAAATGTTGAAAGTAGTTAACTCCTGTTTAAAAATCAGAAGAGATCTCATTTTTAAAAGCATGTGCCCTAGCTACCTTGGGACCTATCCCCAGGGGACAACAGTTACATTATAGCTGAGGCGAAGCTGCCTCCTTGCTTCTGGGATCATCCCTCTAGTTTGCCAGAAATTCCACATTCTTATTGCTTTATACCTCATCTGTTTCACTCATTTTCTTCTCCTACCTATAAGCATTGTAGTTGGTAACCTCTGTTGTATACTATGGTATTACAAAAACTTCTACCTAAGCCAATTGATCTAACCGTGGTCATTCCTACCTCCGTGCCATTTTCACCCAGTGTCACCCACTTAAAATACCTTCTTTAGGATACATCATCATTTTACCCTTGTAAGTTTTCCTGTTTCAAGGATATTCCCCAGTTCCTTCTATCATCAGGGATTGTGCCTGCCTTGACATCTCACACTGTCTTTGGTCTGAAGAATTCTATGATGGTTTGGGATTTGGTTTTGAAAATAAATAACATAATTTCTAGCAGTCTATATATTATTCACTTCCAAAATTATATTATAATCTACTAGAGGATTGGGGCAATCACATTTGTCTCTTTGTAAATCTCGTTGTAGCATCAAATTGTATAAACAATAAGGACTAAATAAATACTGAAAATTGAGTTATTCCAGATACTGCTTTTGTCACTAGAAACCCGAATACAAACAAAACACTGACGTTTAGTCAGCTTCCCATGTTAGTTTGTAGTTTATCATGAGAAGACTGTCTTAGGGCAATGTAACATTAAGAAGCTTGTATATTAGTTTTGAAAATAAAATTAATATCGTTTATTAAATACTTATCTTCCAGGCACTATTTTAAATGATTTCCTCAATTAGCCCATATAATCCTCACAACCATTCTTTGAGGCAGGTTCTTGGGGATAACAGTAACCTTGTTTCTTGTGCTTTTCCAAGGACGTCTAGATTATAAGTAATGACATCAAGATGTGAACCCAGATATTCTGAGTCAAGGGACATAAGAATGGAAGGAACAATTCTGTCTGTGGATCTGGAATGATTTCCTAAAAGGGGTGGCATGCTGAGTTGTTCTTGTGATGCTTAGAAGTCTATCATACAGACAAGGGCAAAGCATGTCACACCAGGAGTAGTGAGAATAATACGATTAAAGACAGTGGGCAGAAAGTGAGTGATGTGTTCAGGGATTAGTGAGCAGCTAAATGTGGTTAGAGGACCAGATGTGGCAGAATGATGTAAGAAATAATAAGGAATTTGGACATTTTTATATGGATAGTAGAAAACATCAAAAATTTATAAGCAAAGCTGTAATGTGTTCAGATCCATTTTAGTGAGATTAGCTTCTACAAAAGTTTGGATGATGTTTTGGGGCCAGGCAATCCAGGGAAGGCAGGAGTCCAATCACAGTTACTGAGGCTTTAGCCAAGAGCAGTAAATTCAGATGTCAATCAGGAAACAAAGAGGAGAATTAGATTCTAAGAAATTTGAGAAGAAGCTTGAGGAGATATGATATCAAAATTTCAAACCTAATTGTTGATGCCCTTAATAAATATGGGGACATCAGGAGGAAATTTGAAGCAGTAAGATATTGAGAGTAGACTTTGTAAATACATCTTAGGTACCTTATCAGAATTTTTTTTTCCTTTATTATGTGGTAGCTTACATTGATCCTATAATTCCCTGAGAAATTTCCAGTTCATTTTGGCATCAAGCACAAGTTCTCCTTAAAGGGGGAGGGTAAGTTCGTGTAATATTTTTAGGTTTTATGGCTTGATTTTGGGAAAAGGGATTCTGGTTTCTATGACTCACCTTAGGCAAGAGGGATTCTAGTTTCTATGGCTAGCCTTCGGGTAGAAAGGGACTGGGAAATAGGGCAGGAGAAGGTAAGAGAAAACGTTTTGCTTCTGAGGCCTTCGCTTTAGGCTATTATTTTCTGAGGCCCAACAGTGTGCACATAATAATGTATGGGTTACATGTAAAAATTAGCATACATTTCAAATGAAAAAATGTTAGCTTAATGTATTATTCTCTTAGGTCATATGAGATTATAATTTTAGAATAAAGAAACTAATATTAACATTAAGGATGAGGCTTCCTCTTGTGTTTTCCTTTATTATTTTGATAAATCAATGCTATTCCAGGCACTGGGAATATAGAAGTAAAAAAAAAAAAAAAAAAAAAATAGACAAGGCACCTGCTCTCATGGAGTTTACAGTCTGCCAGTGGGGAATAAACAAATACTAGCTTTTACATGGGATTTGAGTAGAATGTTACAATAATGTTCAAGGTATCTTACCAGAGTTTTAAAAATGTCAATCGAAATGTAATAACCACACTATTTTGCTTGATTAATTTTTCTCTAGGAAGTTGTGTACTTACCAGAAGCCTAATGAATAGAAATGCACCCTTAGATGGCAGGAAAATGTACTGATGCATAAAACAATATCTGAAGTCCTCTTTAGTTCTCACACTAAACCTCATATTTATATATGAGTTTCAAAGGTAGAGTTCCATGATATTATGTATATTCTTTGATGTAATCCTTTTCTTAACACAGAGCAAATTAGCAGATGACAAAGGAATGTGCCTTGGAGACTAAGAATGTATTTCATTTGGGCTGCCTCATAATGCCAGTTTTGCTTCAGTTTTACCATTTCTAGTATCAACACTTTCATTTTCCATTCGTCATACTTTTAGAAGGCAACAAAGCTCAAAATGTGGCAAATACTCACATGCTTGAAAAACACTACTAGAAAGGCCATTTCAAAACCTGACATTATTGTGTACATACTATATGCCAAGTACTGCACACTGGAGAATTATAATATCTCTAAAATAGGACTATTGGCTGGAAGGCTATGCCACCATGCAGAAGCATATTTCGGCACTGGAGAGGTGATCCAGTGTTGTAACATAGTACAGGTTAAATATATAAAAAAAAAAAAAAGTATTGAGGGTAAAAATGAAAATCAACTAATTAAAAATAAACACAGGCATTAAATTAAGCAGCTCAAAATTGTAATCCTGACTCTCCTTTTGTGCCCTTGGAGTGATGAATCATTGGGTTCACTATCAACATTTACAAATTATGTGACTATTGAACAAAATCAGCTATGTATCAATATCTATAGCATCTAACAAAGGAACTGTAACATAGAGAATGCTAAATAAATAGTTTGTCTTTCCTGGCTGCCTGTGGTTGGCAACCCTGATGTGCATTATAGTCATCTGGGGAACTTGAAACAATACTGGGGACCCAATCAGTGTCTCTAGGAAGAGAGACCAGGTATCAGTAATTTTTTAAGGCTCCCCAGATGATTCTAATGTGAAGCCAGTATGGGAAATATTGTTTTTCTATTTCTGTCTTCGTGCTTATGCATAGGATTTAGACTGTTTACAGAGAAACTTCTTCCCAATTCCTGTGGGTTAAATAGGATTGTGATGAAGGAAAGACAGAATGAGAGAAGAGAATAAATTATCTCTGCTGTCTTCAAATAAGAGTAGCTAACTCTGTTAACACATCCTCTAAATTCCGTATTTCTCAAGGTATGGCTTTGCAGTACCTGCACCAAAAGAACTCTGGGTCCTGGTTTAAAATACAACGTATTGAGCCCAGCCGTAAACCTTCATAATAATTTCATTAGGAGTGGAGCAGGGGCAGAAATCCAAATTCTTATTAAATACCGTAAAGAACTTCATGTACTCAAAATTTGAAAATCACTGCTCTAAGTTAATGCCCTAAGCTCTTTTTTTTTTTCTTTCTGAAATTTCTTCACAAACATACTGCAGTTGCTATTGAATAATTTCTCTTTGGAATATGCTACAGCTCAGTCAAATAATCAGAGAAATTAAAGAAGGGGTTTAATAGAGTATGGGAATCTAGCTACTGAACGTAGCTTGAAGATAGGTGGATTTGAAAACCCATTTACCATTTTGATTGACCTGTTTCAATCTTTCAAAAAGCAAAAATAGTCCAACTCTTTTTTTTCTTTTTTAAGTGTACAACCGATTTTGTAATGTCTGGATCTCACTTAAAAACAAGTGAGCCTTTTAGGTTTCATTGATATTTTCTCAGGAACACCTTTCCCTGATTCTTGGGTCCATTAGGCCAACCTGCTATTGGTTTTCTGAGCGTCCTGTACAGCAGTCACCATTCTTTATTGTTATCCACTGTATAATTGTCTAAACTTTCTACTTGGTAAGATGTGTGAGAGCAGGATTTTCTTTTGTCTTGCTCCCCACTGTTTTTCCAGCACCTAGAGGTTCTATACTCCACAGAAGCACTCCCTGAGTGAATTTTAAGTGCCCCCTACCTCGCCACCCTCCACCACCAAAAAAAGTTTAAATGTGCTTGGGAATGTAAACACAAAGTAAGAATGCTCTCATGCAGTCACCGACCTCTAAGCTTTTCTCTGCAGAAGCAGCAACTGTCCTTCCAAGAGATGACTTTTAGATCCTCTAGCTCCTACTCTGCTACCTCCTCACCGAATTTAATACTATACAGCTCAGAAACAGAAAATGTTGGTGCTAAACATGAGGGTAGAAGCACCATAAGCAAAAGCTAGCATTAGCATCATGATAGTAATCCTCATATTAAAGTGTACAACAGTGCTGGGTGCTGTACCTTCCTCCTGGTGATGTACTGTGGGTTTTACCACCTAGTCTTCTTCTAATTTTGAATGCCATTTGTAGCCACTTTCACAGAAATGGAGCCAATTATTTCTTATAGAAGAAAATCTGTAGTTCTATAGTCTATTGATGACTCTTAATTCTTTTCAAGCATGTTTGATGTTGTTCAGGTGGCTGAGTAGCACCACATTCAGCATTACCAATGAGGCTTATGGGATCTAGCCTGGTATACAAGTCCCATATGACATTACCCATAGATCTAACCTGGTATACAAGTCCCATATGATGTTACCCGCTTTGCTACCATCTTTTCTGGAAAACATTCTCACTTATTGTTATCTTTACATTTAACTCTCTATATTTACTTTCCAATGCTTCTTCAGGTAGTCTGATATTTGCTTCTGAAATAAATTGTATCCCCGATGCACGTTTCAATGTAATATGAAAGTAACAAATGTCATATTTACTACCTCTTTCCAGAACATTAACAAGGAGAGTAAATGAGATTGAACCTAACAGCAACCCTCTACCCATGAGATGGGAATGCTGTACTGATTCGGTGACTTACTGTGTTTTATGATCCTTATTTTATAAACCATTAGCTAATAGTCCAGCTAGTGAACATTCATTTTTAAGTTAAAATGCATGCAATGACAAATTTTATGCTGATTACTGTTTATTTTTTAATTACTAAAATAATGTAGGGAAGAAATGACTGTTTTATCAATTACAACTTTCTAATTTTGAAAGAATGCCATGTAAAATATTATGTGACTTAAAAATGGTAAAATGATATGTGCTACGTTTAAACATGTCTGGTAAACAAAAATTTAAAAAATGATATGTTTATTTATAAAAATGACTGCCCTTAAAATTAAGAAAACTGACCTATCTTACTTTTCATAAGGACAGTTCTACAATACACAAAAGGTTATCATTACATTACCTTATTATTATAGATTTTTCTGCATGTTTATTTGAACATTGCCCATGTCTTTTTACTATTGTCCATTTCCAGGTGGTAAACCACTAACGTCCATCTTTGAAGGTGTCATTCAAATATAAAAACAGTCACCCATATCCCTTCTCAGTTAGTGGTCACCAAACCAACTTCTACATATTTAGTTTCTTAATCTTCCCTCAAAATTGAATCTCTCCAGCTATTTAATCACTATAGTAGTTCCTTCTCATTGTCTGCTGAGAAATTATGGGGAAAATTGATGTATTATATCTTAATTTTCTTACTACTAAAATTTCAAAATAGAAAGTTGTAACATGATTGCTTACAGCTGTATATTTTGGTGAGTCATCTAGTATTCAGGTTGTTCTAAGTCTTCAGTTGCACACCTGTTAATCATTTAAATTGTCCAGAATGGTAAACCACAATTAATAGTGTGGAGTTTAAATTCTTTATCAAAAGCAATGTAAACATGAATTTAAAGAAAAATCACAAGGTATATTTTGTATATGGTTGCACAATTATTTATTTTATTCAATATTAAAAGTAACTGATACAATTTCTGCTTCTCATCATGATCATTTGATGATTTCATGTGATTCTGTTGTATGAGTACTTTACTGGTCATTTATAATTGTATTTTAAATGTCAAATAAGCACCCTATATTTGATTTTAGATTTATTTCAACAATATAGTACTTCTTACTCTAAGCCTACTTTTGATAGGAATTTATCTTTTCTCATGGTTGTACTGAGTCTGCTGAAAATGCAAGATGAGAGAGGAAGAATAAATTGGTAAAGTTGTATCTGAAACACTCTTGCAAGTAAACCATGAGTTGAGTTATTTGATTAAGGAAAACATTATATTAAAGGGTATTTGTGATTTATAGATTTGTAAAAAGCAAGGTTATGATATATAAGACTTTTTTCACAAGGTAGAAATACAGGTAGTTCAAGGAGAACTAAATACATTCTATCTTATTCATTATTTCAATCCATAGACAGAATTTTCATCCATAAAATGGAAGGTATTCTACTTATAATACAAGATAAGTAAGAGAATATATAGGCCGCAGCTAGTTTTCTGGTAGAATTTGACAGTAACATTGAATCAACTATTTTTACAATGTTTTCAGCCGACCTGGTCTCTGGGCTTTTGAATACGATGTTATTTAGGACCTCATCTGGTTTTGCTTTGTTTTGCTTTACATTATGGTGACATCAAAATTACTAAGGGGATATATGTGTTTTTGTGGTGAGAATGATTGAGGACATGGTCATTGTTTGGCTGTGCTGCTTTTATTTATAGTAACGTCGGGATGAAGTCAGAGAAACCTGGTTCAAATCAGCTTTATCACATATCAAGGGCATGAAAATTCCAAGTTAAATCATTTCTAAACCTTCCTCGTCTTCAAAGTGGGGATAACAATACTTATTTTATAAATTTGTTGTGAAGATCAAGTGATTTAGTCTCCATGAAGAACTTGTAGCAGCATCTTATGACATTATTATCACTATTAGGCAATATTGCAATGACTCTTTTAAAGTAGGTCAGACATATTTCCATGTTAGGTTACTGGGAATTTTCCAAGAGGGTAGAATAAAACTTATCTTTTCATGTTTTTATATAAAGGCTATAAATTTACCCCGGGAGGCATCAGAATATGCCAAATTGCCTTGTATATATTATGCACCTCCTCAAGTGACAGGATTGTATTGAAATCTGAGGCAGGATAAATGGTAAATACAGCAGCCGTAGACAATTATAGTTGATAAAGATAAGTATGGGAAAAAATAAATGGCGTGAAAGGAGGGATAGTTTGCATGGTGCAAATTAAAAAGTTCATTGTGAACAATCATTCTACAATGTGGCAATGCTGGCATTAAATAATCAAGCATCATTTTTTAAAGTATTATTGAATGGAGAACTTAGAGAAATGTTATCTTACTTATTCAATCTGCTGAAAAGAGACATAGATAATTAAAAAAAAAAAAAAAAAAAACTAAAGAATACCAAAGATGATGAGTGTGTAGAACAAAGCCTGTGAAAAATCATGCAGCAAGAGAAATAAAAGACAGAAATGTAATGTAATCATCTGCTGGAATAAGAGGTCCAGAAAATAAGTAACAAGATGCCTTTCTCATCCATTGTCATTTGGTAGCTCCTTTCCTGTTAATTTTTGTAAGAATTATATCTTTATGTTCATTGTGCTTTCTAAAGAGCAAATTCCCAAGAGATATCTGAAAGAGAAAATTGTGCTGTTTTTTTTTGTTTGTTTGTTTGTTTGTTTTTTTGAAACAACCTAATGATCATGAGCCCAAATTCTTCAAAATGTGATTTTAGAGATTTTCCTAATCATGGGGACCCAGGAATAACATGAGGTCAAACTGAATGATTTTTAAATCCTGAATCAATCACAAACGAGCCATGGGATTTAATTTTCCTATCGATAAAATAAGAGTGATTGTTGGGATGAGTAAATTTTTGATACACAAGAAGTTCTCAGAACAGAGCTTGGTGCATTATGCACTCAGGCCACGAAGGCTGAGTCACTAGGTCAGGCTCACTCACAGTCACCTGTGTGCCGAGGACTCTCTTAGGCCAAGTCTTCCTCAGTGCCCTCCTTCCGCTTTCACTTTCATTTATCTGACTTCTGCTTCTCTCCCAAGGCCCAGCCTTTTCTACTCTGAAAGGTACATGATGCAGTGGTAAAGCTGGAAAGAACATCAGAGTTGTAGAATCCTAATATGTCATTTTACAGGTGAAGAAACCAAGGCTTGGAGAGTTAGAGGCACAGGGAGAGGAGGAGGGAGAAGAAAGGGAGAGAAATAGTAGACCTTGGACCACTTAGCTTAGGAATTTACATTCCGCGATCTTGTGCTGCACTCGACATTCTCAGAGTTTCCCTCTTTTTGTCCAACTGTGGGGTTGGATAGGTATTTGGACTCCAATTTCTAGTTCAATTTATTTGTGTTTTTAGGCAACCTGGACAAACTTCTCAATTTGCATGGCTTCTATTTCCTCCCCAAACTCCATCTACAACCTGAATGTCTTCTGTACTCTAGAAGGCTTTATCCATCTACAGAGTTTGGATAGGTATTTGGGGCAGCAAATTCAAGAGAATGTGGGAAAACCAGAGTGAATCTAAAACCCCAAGAGGACTGAGGAGGGGCATTGATACGAATCCCTTAGAAATAAGTTATTTAAGTAAAAAGCAAAATAGGGAAGGACTAAATAAGAAAGAAACAAATGATCTGTCTCTTTAAGGCTAAATCTAGTACTCCTTGAGAATTTGCACGCAATCTGCACAAAGCACGGTGCTGCTGGAGGCCACTGCAGCTCAGTAACCAACACAGCAGTTTCCACATTCCACTGAAATACTGGGAATAATTTGAATTATTATTCAAATTCATGTAAATCTATAGTTAATATATACATTACATATTTATATTTTAATAATTCTTACTAAAAATAATTTTAGATTTTATAGTGCATACCATTAACTAATATCTTTAATAAATTTGGGTATGGTTATCGATTAAAATAAGCTTCAATGTAATCTTACTACCGGAGGTGCCCAGTTACAGCATGTTGACAAATCCTCTCATTTCGCAGATGTTGCCAGAAGACTGATGCCCACATTGTGATTTATTTTTATCAGAATGGAGAATTGAATTGACAGATATTTTCTGAGCAATAATTACAGACAAGAAAAAATGCTAATTGCTAAAAAAGTAATGGGGAGGTAGGACAAAAAGACTCTACTTTCAAGAAGCTTACAATTTAGGGAGCAATAGAGACAGAAAAAGCAGCAAGATGCTTGCTTAGGAAGCCTGGTAAATGTGTGACCTGCATAGTGGCAAAGTTCCCTGTACTTAGAAGAGCTCTTTACTTGGTTACATGCTCTTCTAACACCCTCTTGAAATTCTTGGTAATTTTTGAACAATGGGTCTCTCATTTTCCTTTGGCAATGAGCCTCACAAATTATGTACAGCCATGTGCTGCATAATGAGAGACTGCATATATAACAGTGATTTCATAAGATTATAATATTTTTACTGTATTTTTTCTATGTTTAGACACACACATACTTTCCATTGTATTACAGTTGCTGGGAGTGTTAAGTACAGTAACATGATGTACAGATTTGTGGCTCAGGAGCATCAGGCTGCACCATATAGCCTAGGTGTGTAGTAGGCTGCACCTTCTAGGTTTGTGTAAGTACATTCTATGACATTTGCACAATGGCAAAATGACCTAAGCACACGTTTCTCGGAACATATCCCCCTCTTGAAGGGACTCATGACTCTAGTGGGTCCTGAGTACTCTGACAAGTACTGCAGTAGGTTAAGAACAGGGGCAGTGGAAGCCCTTAGGCTAAAAAGGTAAGCCACCAGTCTCTAGATGAAGCTGAATGCCAGAGAAAGCTTCTCCTGGGAAACAATGACAAACTCATGCTGAAAGGATGAGTAGGAATTGGTCAAGTGGAACAAAGAATAGGACAAAAGGAGTTACAGGATGAGGAAACAGTTTATTCAAAGTCCTTGTGGTGAGCAAAAGCATAGGAAATTCACAGTAGTTTAGTGTACTTGAATTTTAGAGTAAAAGTTATGGATAAGTAAGAGATGGAAAAGGGCCCAGATCATAGAACATCATGCAATTCTTCATATAGATACTTATTCTATTTTGAGAGGATCGAAGTCATTGAATGATTTTATGTAGAGGAGTGAGTTTGTCAAATGCCAGTTTTAGAAAAGTTATTCTTAGTTGCTCTGTAGAAAAATCAATGGAGGGAGTAGTTGAATTGTATTTCTATTAATCTAAATAAGGAAAGATGACTTGAATCCAACTCTGCCAGAGGAGTTACAGAATTCAGACAATGTGCTGGTTAACAGGATTTCTGAAGGAAGGGATGAGGAGTCAGGCTTAATGACTATATTGTCATTTGGAAAAAAGAAAGGATATTCATGATGTTTGCTGAGATATCATCTATAAGACAAGTGTCAGACTTATGCAAAAAATTATAAGTTCCATGTTAGAAATACTGAATTCAAGTTGTCTATATGATGTTCACATGGAGAGGTCCAGGGCAGACGGATAAAGGATTCTAGAGTACAGAAGACATTTAGGTTGAAGATGGAGTTTGGGGAGGAAATAGAAGCCATATGAATTGAGAAGTTCTCCCAGGCTGCCTAGAAACAAATAAACAGAAATTGGAAGTAACTGAAATCATACATACAAGTGTTTCAAAGAATAGAAAAAATAATAGTGGTAAATACTGCTAAGAAGTCTAGATGCAGCTCCTGGAGTTATTATCATGCAGTACAGAAATTCATTGACCCCCACATTTGCTTTGACATACTGAAAGCATAGGATCCTTCAGGGCTGGGATCATGCCTATTATTCTATGGCAGACCTTAAGGTATCTGACAAAATGCCTTGCAACGTGTGTGTGTGTTGGCCGATTACCTGGCCAACTTTTTTTTTTTTTTTCCTTTTCTTCTTAAGCAGAAGAGAAATTCTGTTTCCATCTGGTCACTGGAATAGTTCAGCCTACAGTACAGCATCATAAATTCTGGGCCTAAATCAGAGGAACACTAGAAAATAATATTTCAAGTTCCCTTATGCTGCTGTATTGAATATTCATTATAGTAATACATTTCTTCCTCAAAATAGAGGAGTCATTCCTAGCTGCTTAGTATTTCTCAGCTGCCGTCTAATAGGAATATAAATGGACCAGGTTAATGAAAACCTGCCGAGGCCATCTATTAGGTAAAGTCAACAGTAACAAAGTCCTTTCAGTAATTACTTACTCTCTTTCTTGATCCATTCGTTTTCCTGCCTTTTATTTAGGAAGTCAGTTCTTCAAGTCTGTCTAGTACTCCATTCTTAGAAATGCCGGAACATCAATAAAGTGTTGGCTTCCCCCTGAAGAAATTAAATTAAATTACATTTGCTCTTAGAATGTATCTTTCATCCCCCTGTATGTCTCATGTGGTCCTGATGGTGTACCTCATTAAAAAACTCACTGTAATAGAGGGGAGACTCCCTGAAAGAGGAGGAAATAAAGAATACACCTTTCCTTTTTATATGATGGATGCCAGCTGAATGCAAATTAGCTCAGAATCAAGCTGCAGGAAGGGTGTATTAATTGATGGGTAAAACTTGTCTCTAGAAATTAATATTTTATATCATAATTTGACACAAACTCTGATACCAGAGTTTGGTATCAGAGTGCTAGTTTTAGGCTCAAAAATAATTATAGGATTTGCAAAGATAAGAACAGAATCCTTAGTTATTGATGTCAGCTACCCAAATGTATACCACTCTTATCTAACATTATATTTCTTAGTTTATTTGCAGTTGACTCCAACTGTACCTGATCCTCTTCCATATGAACCAGGTTGTAAAACTGAAATACAGGCCGAGCGCGGTGGCTCACGCCTGTAATCCCAGCACTTTGGGAGGCCGAGGTGGGTGGATCACGAGGTCAGGAGATCGAGACCACGGTGAAACCCCTCTCTACTAAAAATACAAAAAATATTAGCCGGGCGTGGTGGTGGGTGCCTGTAGTCCCAGCTACTCAGGAGTCTGAGGCAGGAGAATGGCGTGAACCCGGGAGGCGGAGCTTACAGTGAGCGGAGATCACACCACCGCACTCCAGCCTGGGCAACAAAGCGAGACTCCGTCTCAAAAAAAAAAAAAAAAAAAAAAAACCTGAAATACAAACTAATTTCGAGCAAGAAAGAGTTCCCAATGACTAATGTTTTTATATTTTCAATTATGTGTGTGTGTGTGTGTGTGTGTGTGTGTGTGTGTGTGTGTATGTAATCCCTTTTCTGGATTTGGTGTATTTTTCCTTGTAAAATTACAATTAACTTGAACATATGGGACACCTGTACCACAGCATGGAGTAAAAATTCAAAGGGACATAATTAATTGGAATACCAAGAAGCAGCATGCTTGTAAAGCATAATAAAATTCAATATAATTTTAGCCTAATTTATGTTCTAAATATATGAAAGATGAAGATGACTGAAAAAGCAGTTGGAAGTCAAACTTTTGCCTTCAAGCTATGTATTCAAATTCATTGACACAGCAATTCTTGTAAAAGCATAAATCAAACTTATCAAGTAGGAAGGAATATAGCTAAATAATAGGAGAAAATGACTCCTGCATTGCTGTTTACCTTGTGAAAGACTTGTAACATTTTTTAAAATTAAAGTCTTCCAAGTATTTACAAGAGTGGATAATGCTTTTAATATTTCCATATTTTATATTTATTGTAGCTATCAGAAATCCTATAGAAAATTTACATTTCAATCAGTCTTTTTATACTGGAGAAAATAAGATTTTCATAATAAATTTTCATAGCTTGTTTAAAAATAAGTCAGCTGACTGGTATTTATTCTCTCCTAAAATAAGTATTTATGAGGCGGAAAACCCTGCTGGCTTAAAATTTAAATGTGTACTAAATTAGACAACCTTTATCAAGGAAGTTTTCTAAGTTATGATGAGAAAAACAAGATTTCTATCACTAATTCGTCACTGATAAAAGAGAAGAAAATAGCCTATTATCTCAGATTGAATTCGGCTTTTAAAGGTCTTGAGCTGTTTATTTTGAGTTTTGTTTCTCTAAATAATTTCCCTTATATACACAAAATACAATAAAGCAAGTGATACATATTTGCTACAAAGTGATAGCTACACTCTAAAGGATATAAATCATGTATGTGTTTATAATTGATGTGTAAAGATTGTTTTTCTCCTTATTATAGATTGTTTTTCTCCTTATCTACATATGCAGAATGGAGTTTGTTTGTGTTTTCTGTAGCCATGCCATTAGTGGACACAGGATAGTGTTTTGAGGCAGAGTGACCTGAATTAGAACCCTGAATCTGCCTCTTATTAGCGAGTCTACCTTGGATGAATTACCAATCCTTTTGCATTTTCCTTAATTCCTCCTTGTCTTGGTTGTATTATGAGGAATAGTAATGATACATACAAAATGCCCAGAAGGTGATTAACACAAATAAATTTTATTTGTACAATACATGCTAATATGACATCAAAGACGAAGGGAAAACAATGGCAAAAATGGTAACAGAAGTCAGTATTTGTAACACCTGTGATTCAGCCAGAAAATTCCTTAGGAAAAAGTTAGGTTGCAAAGAGGGCGAGACGGCACTTTAATTGATAGCATCTACAGTCGATTCTGATTTTTATCATTTTATTGTGAAAACTGACAGTTAAAGGACAAGGAATTGGAAATAGTCAAAAGCCAGATATGATCTTGAACTGCATATGAACTGGGATAAGAAAGGTGGCAGATTAATAATTTCTCTATCGCTTAGTAGATGAGTGTTTCATTATTACCCATCCATCCTAGGTAAAGGAAGGAGAGGTATTTGATAGCCCTGTTTCTTTCCATGATTTCTCAATTGAAACAGTTTTTGATACTTAGACATAATGACTTTAACTGTGCTAGAAAGGCAGATATCTTAAGGTGGCAGTTTATTGAAGTGGACAAGACTTGTTTCTGGAATGAGATTACATGGGTTGAAATTCTCAACTACTTACCAATTGTTTGACTTTCCATAAATCATATAACCTCTCTGGGCCTCAGTTTCTTTAATTATAAAATGAGGTATGTGCTTTCATTTTCATCATTACTATGAGACTTAAATGACACTTTCTGGCCTCAACTTGCTTGACTTCATATTTCTGTAGCACTATTACTTGTTATTTGATTTCACAAAAGTTACTTAACATCTATATCTCAGGTTTTTAAAAATATGTAATATTAATAATTAGTATGAATAAATAGTATTAGAACATGGATTTTAGGGTCGTTGTAAGGATCACATGTGTAAATCCATATAGGGTACTTAGACCAGTGTTTGGCATATATTTTCTGCCCAATAGCTATTAACTGTTATTAATGTAAACACATGAAGAGAACATAGCCTATGTTTATGTAATATACATGTGAGAATAGGAGTGTGTGTGTATACATTTATATGTACAAATTTGAACTAACACATGTGTGTCAGAAAGAAAATCGACAGGGAAAAATGTTGAAATTCCTTTATTTGTTCTAATTTGTATAATCCTAGCCCATGACTTCATGCTGATACTTTGCTTTGTCTTTTGGATGGCCTAACCTACATTAACATGTATGCAGAACATTTTGAAAGTTTTATTTTCAAAAATCATAATTTATTAATAAACAAAGATTTAAAAAATTGGAATTGCAAAATTACATTTGAGCAAATGTTTTTATAGAGAACTTACCCAAACAAAGTAACCAGTAGGCCCTCTATTTTAAAATGTCCAAATTCCTGAATCATTTACTAACCATGCTTTAATTCTGTGAACCATAAACTATAAATATGCCAGGTCAGTTCTCAACCAGAGGTCTTACTATGGAAGTTTAATTGGTAGAATTGATTATTTCAGACTATCTTCTAGCCTGCAGAACTGCTAAAAAACCTATTTTTTTTAGCAGAAATTTCTTGAAATTTCTTGGTCTATATGGAAATTTCTTGGTCTATATCATAATCACAAGGGTAAAAATAAAATTATATTTTAAGAGATGAAATGCAAACATAGAACAGGAGAAGTTTCTATTAATCTATTAATGCTTTACTCCTCTGCCTTAATGAAAATTAAAACAAAACTTTTATTTGACTGACTATGTGGTCAAGAACCAACAGCTATGAAATATCAATAAATTGCTAAGGTGTAAAATAATTTAGTATTGTTTTCTGGTGCAAACTACAAGATGAAAACATGGCTATGTATCAAATTCAACAATAATGTAGCTAATTAATTGATTATAAATTTTGGAACCATTCATTCATCTTTAAAATCAGAATATTTGGCTTACTTGTCTCACAAACTTGTTATAAAATATAATTGGGTAATGATGATAAAGTCAGATTTTCATTAAGAATAAATAACCTATTAACATTATCTAGATTGTTTTCAATTTGGTGAACTCTATTGTCCAAACTGTGGCATCTCTGATTATGATAAAATAGCAAAAAAGTTCATGACTGAGTTTTGTAGAGTGTTTTTAACCCACTTGCCCAAAATGAACGTTAGGACAATCGGAGTAATTATTGCATTTAATTAAAGGTAGAGTCTGAGTTTTTATTATTTTTAGAATTACACTTCTTATCTTTCTTAGTCTTTCTGTTGCTTATAACAATACCTAAAACTATATAATTTTTTAAATGATATAATTTATTTCTTGCAGTTATAGAACCTGAGAAGTTCCATCTTGAGGGTCCACATCAGGTGAGAGCCTTCTTGCTGGTGGAAGCTTTCTGAAGAGTCTTAAGACACTTTAGAGCACCACATGGCTAGGGGGCTGAGCATGCTAACATGCCAGCTCAGGTCTGTCTTACTATTCCTATAAAGCTACCAGTTCCCCTCCCATGATAGCCCATTATGCCTTTAATCTACTGATGGATTAATCTTTTTATTAAGGCAGAGCCCTCATGATCCAATCACCTCTGAAACGTCTCATCTTTTAATACTGCCACGTTGGGAATGAAGTTTCAACATGAGTTTGGAAGGATACCTTCAAACCATAAGATTGTCTATATTGCAAAAATATGAATGATTTGTCTGAGAGTATGGCAGAAGCTGTTTTCTCTCCAGATTCAGAAAGAAGCAACATGGTATAGTAGATCAACTGTGAGCCCACTGACGACAACTACCATAGTCATCTCTAAGACCATTAGACCATTAATAAAATGTCCTATAAAACAATTATAATAATATATGTGTTATAAACCATTGTTAGAACTAGCTAAGGTACGTATATGTAGCACACAGCTATCTCAGGGACACAGGGATAGTCTTCAACGTGTCTAATCATAATTATTAACATTGGACTGACTCAAACATTTGTATTTTATTATTACTTCCTTTTTATGTCATATATAAGCACATTACTATATGACACATGACATATATTTATGCTATCAATGAAAGTAAGTTATAATGAGTTTTTGAGCTTTGTGAACCTTTATTTTAAAATAGTGGTTAACATGTTTTAGGGTCTGAAAATTAGATGTAGAGCATTGCATCTATCAGAGATTATTAAGAAAATATAAAATTACATGAAAAAATCTTCAAATGACAGTTCAGAGGGTCAAAATTTAATATGAATATTAAAAATACATATCCTGGTAATTTTCACTTGCCTCTAGGTATAACCGAATTATTCTGCATTGTTTTCCATATGAAAACATGTGGTGTTTATCTGAGAAATTGGATAAATGCAGTGAATGTACTTGAATGTTTTACAGTGCTGTTCCAACTGGAAACTACTATATGTCATATTTGTTTTATGTATGAAAATAATCTCTGAGGAATGTATAGACCAAGAAAAAAAGATATTGTATTAGTTTTCTATTTCTGGGGGCTGAAATCAGCCCGCTAACTTATTTCTTCTGGAGACTGCAGGAAAAATCTATTCCTTGTGTTTTCCAGCTTCTAGAAGATGCCAGCATTCCTTGGCTTGTGCCACATCACTTCAGTCTCTCCTTCTGTCATCACATTGCTTCTCTTTGCCTGATCTTTCTACATCCCTGTTAAAAAAATCCTTATGATTACATTTGGCTCACCTAGATAATCCAGGATAATCTTCTCATAATAAAATCTTTAACTTAATCTCATTTGCAAAATTCCTTTTCCATTAAGGTAACATTTACAGGCTCCAGAAATTAAGATGTGTATTTAATCAGTTTAATATGGTCCACCCTCTGACCTCAATGGATTTACATCTATCCACATGCAAAATACATTAAAATCATCCCAACATTCACAAAAATCTTAATCCGATTACAACATCAACTTAAAGTCCCAAATCTCATCTAAATTTTGTCAGATCAAAAGTCCCAAATATAATCATCTAAATCACATAATTCAAGTATAATTGAAATCTTGCATGATCTTGCCTGGGACAAAATTTCACTCCATCTGTAGACTGACAAAACTAGAAAACCAATTGTCTGCACTCAAAATACAGTGAATGGTGTGACAGGAATGATATATAAGTTGCAGATACTCCTATTTTAAAAAGAAGAAAAGGAGGAAGAAAACAAAAGGAAAAAGAAAAAGGAGTTATTGGTCCCAAGCAAATTTAGCTACATGCCTTTGTAGAAATACAAATAAAACTCCATTAAGCTTCAAGGCCTGGGAATAATGCAGTGTGGCTCTTGCCTGCATCATCTGGGAGTGCAGCTCTGCCCTGTGAGTCGTTCTCTCCCTTTTCTTGAAAGGTAGGTGTGCTTGCACCTGAGCAGTTCTATCAGGCTTTTCCCTCCTGTGTAAGTTTGGGAGTCTGGCAGCCTTCTTTCATTCTGTCCTATCTATCTCTTTCAATTCAAGCTGACAGTGTTTCTGGTGACAAAACATGCTTAAAAATCTCTTGGCTCTCCCATGTATATCACAAAGATTTGCTCCATTAGTCAAGAGGCTCCTCCAAAGAGCTTTCCTAAATAATCCCATCTTTTTTCCTGGGTTTTGTTGAGATGACTAAGGAATTCATCAGCTGCTTGCCCAATCTCCTCACAGAGTCCTCTCTGTTCAATTATTTATTTATTCAACTTTAAGTTCTGGGACACATGTGTGGAACGTGCAGGTTTGTTACATAGGTATACACATGCCATGGTGGTTTGCTGCACCCATCAAACCGTCATCTATATTAGATATTTCTTCTAATGCTATCCTTCCCCTAGTCCCCCAACCCATGACAGGCCCTGGTGTGTGATGTTCCCTCTCCCTGTGTCCATGTGTTCTCATGTTCAACTTCCAGTTATGAGCAAGAACATGCAGTGTTTGGTTTTCTGTTCCTGTGTTAGCTTGCTGAGAGTGATGGTTTCCAGCTTCATTTATGTTCCTGCAATGGACATGAACTCATCCTTTTTTATGGCTGCATAATATTCCATGGTGTATATGTGCCACATTTTCTTTATCCATTCTATCATTGACAGGCATTTGGGTTGGTTCCAAGTCTTTGCTATAGTGAACAGTGCTGCAGTAAATATACATGTGCAAGTGTCTTTGTAGTAGAATGATTTATAATCCTTTGGGTATATACCCAGTAATGGGATTGCTGGGTCAATTGGTATTTCTGGTACTAGATCCTTGAGGTATTGCCACACTGTCTTCCACAATGGTTGAACTAATTTACAGTCCCACCAACAGTGTAAAAACTTTCCTATTTCTCCACATCCTCTCCAGCATCTGTTGTTTCCTGACTTTTTAATGACCACCATTCTAACTAGCATGAGATAGTATCTCATTGTGGTTTTGATTTGCATCTCTGTTCTTGAATACTCTGTAGTTTTTATCCTTTTAAGCCACTAGCAAAGGTTGTGGAACCATATATTTGTCTTTTTTTGTTGTTTTTTGAGACGGAGTGTCGCTCTGTCGCCCAGGCTGGAGTGCAGTGGCGCCATCTCTGCTCACTGCTTGCTCCGCCTCCTGGGTTCACACCATTCTCCTGCCTCAGCCTCCTGAGTAGCTGGGACTACGGGTGCCTGCCACCATGCCCGGCTAATTTTTTGTATTTTTAGTAGAGATGGGGTTTCACCTTGTTAGCCAGGATGATCTGGATCTCCTGACCTTGTGTTCCACCCACCTTGGCCTCCCAAAGTGCTGGGATTACAGGCATGAGCCACTGTGCCCGGCCTGTCTTTCTAGTCTAAAGCACATTCTCCTGCCAATGTATCTCCTAATTTTAGCATCTTTTGCAATCAAGATAAACTGCTAATTTAACAAATCATAAAGGATTGGTTCCTTGTTGCTAAACAGTTCTTCCCTCAATTTATTTCTTTCCTTCTGCATTTTACAATAGGCAACAAGAGGAAGCCAGGCCTACCTTTAACCCTTTGCTTGAAAATCTCCTGGGCTAAATACTCAAGTTCACTGCTGACAAGTTTTGTTTCCACTTATAACTACAGGGCACAATTCAGCTGTTTCCTGCCGCTATGTAACAAGGGTCCATTATCCCCTAGTTTTAAATAACATGTCCCTAATTTCCTTCTGAGCTCTCAGCAGCAGCATATTTAAAATCTATATTTTCACCAACATTCTGTTTATGATAATTTAGGTTTTCTGTAAGATGATGTAAGTTTCCTGTACCATGCTCCTCAGTTTCTTGTAAGCCCTCACAAGCAATGCCTTTTAACATTCAGCCTGTTCAAAGAAATGGAGGCTTTTAAAATCCTGTTCCTCAAAATTTGTTCAGCTTTTTCCCATTACCAAATTCTAAAGCAGCTTCTACAGGTTTAATATTTGTGACAGCAGCACACCACTTCCAGTACCAAAATCTGTATTAGGTTCCTGTTGCTAGGGGTTAAACTCAAAGTATCAGTAGAACTGTGCCTTCTGGAGGCTCCAGAAGAGATATTTCACCTTGTGCTTTTCAGCTTCTGGAGGCTGCCAGCATTCCTAGGCTTGTGTTCACATCACACATGCAGGATGCAAAGACCAGCAAGAGCTCCCCCTACACATTTAGAAATAATTATAAATAGATGCTATGCACCAAATATTGAATCTATTTGCAACATACAAGGGAGGAGCACAGTAAAGTCAAGTTTATTGTTATTCACATTATGAATCTTAAATAAGGAAAAGATTTCTAGATACAAAAAACTCTGAATATTCTTTATATTTCAAAGAGTCTAACATTATCTTAAGGCACAGATAAGCAGTTCTTTTGTTCCACATGCCATTAAATATGTTATCCAATTAAGTAATTTTTGTAAGAAAACCCTTCTATCCCCAAATGCCTACGCAGGTTGTATTCAATTATATTTGTCATTTTAAAAGTACCATGTACTCGAAAAGTTTCCTAATCATTCAGTCTTTTTCCAACATGGGAATGGAGCCTAGTTATATGAAAGTTGAGGGAAAGTTTTCCACTTGTTCAGCAGAGGTATATTTTGTAAAGGAAATATTCTTAGAACTGAACCAAAATAGAGCTTCTGTATTCATAGAATATTCTTTTTCTCATACTTCATTGAATTCCTGACTGTCAGGTCAATTGTTAGTATTACATATTAATGGGGTAATTATAAAACCAATTGCTTGGTGCTCTCCTAGAAATCCTTTTTTTTTTTTTTTTTTTTTTTTTTTTTGCCATCTACTTATAATTTTCCTGACATCCTCTTCTCTGATTTTTTAAAATTGTTCTTCTAATAAATTAAATAGTGTATATAAGTAATGCTAGTTCATAAAAACTTGGGCTAAGAAGAATTGCAAATACTATTGCATTTTCTTTTTCTCTAACCAATCTCTTGCATTCTAGTCCATCACCATCTCCATTTTCTATATCCCTAAACCCAAAGGGACACCCACTGCTATCAAGGCACCCAATTGAACATACACACATGTTCCCCCCTTACTTTTCTCTTATTTTATTTCTGTTCACTTTTGCTTCCAAATTATTTCTGTCTCTGAACCTGAAAAGAAGCAAGCTAGTTAAAGCAAGAATTGAGAGTACAAAGACAGTGATATCAAAGAGATGTTCATCCTCCACACAGTCTGGCTGCGTTGAGGATATTTCTCTTTGTGTAGTAGAAAACTGGAAATAGCTGAGTCTATTGGAACTCTTCTTTCCCAAATTCTGTTGAACTGAAGAGTAGGAAATTTAGAAATAGTAAGATTTGGGAGATAATTTAATTTAATCCACTCCTTTTCTGACAAGGAGATCCAGAGGAATTCAGGGACTTGCCCACGATAGATAGTGCCAGGACTAGAATCTGAGCTTAGTGACCCTGTCAAGTATTCTTCCAGCTGCATCTTATATCCTTAGTCAAGTTAGGAATAAAATAAAGTTTGTTCTGACTTTTCACCTTGCTATCTTAGATGATTTCTTTCCTAAATCTTACCTTCGGGAATCCAAATATAATATAGATCAGCAGAATGTATTTAGTGACAAATCTTAATACTCTAATAATAAAACACACATAAAGTCACAGGAAAAAAAATTAAAGAAATTATTGAATGATAAAGCAATAAATTATTAAAATTGACATTTTTTTTATCCTAGATAATTTTGAAAACTCTAGGATTGGTTTGTTGTTGTTGTGTTAGCCAGGTTCTCATATTACTTAGCCTTTCTGAGACTTGAGTTTTTCTTTTATTTACCAAGAAAATTTACAGTACATTTAATCGATAAAATATGTGTGTGTATATATATATATATATATATATATATGTGTGTGTGTGTGTGTATGTATTTTTTTTTTTGAGACAAACTATTGCTCTGTCACCCAGGCTAGAGTGCAGTAGTGCGATCATGGCTCACAGCAGCCTCAACTTCCTTGGCACAAAAAATCCTCCCACCTCAGCCTCCAAGGAGCTGGGACTACAGGTGAATGCCATTACATCTGGATAACTTCTTATATTTTTTGTTGAGACAGGGTTTCACCATGTTGCACAGGTTGGTCTCAAACTCCTGAGCTCAAGCAATCCACCCGCCTTAGCCTTTCAAAGTGCTGAATTACAGACATGAGCCACTGAGCCCAGCCAATAATATTTTTAAGATTATGAAAGTTTCTATTTGTCTTAGATAACTGAGTTTGTGACAAAATGCAATGCACCGTTTTCTTACAGTTAGGCTTAGCATGTAAATACTTGAATGAAAGCACATTAAGCAAAAATACTATCTCAATCTTCTCAAACTACTAGATTATATTTTTAATAACATATATTAGTTATTGCTACCAGCATTTCTTTCATAAATAATTAGGCAGATTGCTAACACCATAGATTCAAATATCTCTGCAACACTTCCCAGAAATTTTGCAACTTTTCTCTATTGTGCTCTCAGTCTCATTTTCTGCAAATACTGTTTCATAGCTTCTCTCCCATCCTCAGATTGCAAACTGTCCCTTCTGTTCCCTCTATTTTTGTGGATGTGCCTCATGCTTTCAATTTGTCACAGAGTCCTAAGTTGAAAATATTTTTTCTGCATCTGTACCAATCTTATCTTTTCATCTTGCATTATAGTGGGAGAAATGTATGCCCTGGTAATGACTGTAATTTTACATTGCATTTCAGAAGTCACCTTGGGAAGGATTCCATTTCTTCCTAGGTTCCCAAGGACTTGTTTTTGGGAAGAAGTTTCCCTCTTCTTTCACCAATTTATTTGCTCAACTTTCTTTGTCTATGTTAGCACAAATTATTCTCATTATCATCCACACATATTCTAGCTTTTTCTATTTAAAATGTAATAAAAAATAAAGCAATAACCTCTTTCTTGACTTCACAATTCTTCAGCTATCTGTAATATTTTGCTGGTTTTTTTTTTTTTTTTTTTTTTTTTGAGACGGAGTCTCGCTCTGTCGCCCAAACTGGAGCGCAGTGGCCGGATCTCAGATCACTGCAAGCTCCGCCTTTCGGGTTCACGCCATTCTCCTGCCTCAGCCTCCCGAGTAGCTGGGACTATAGGCGCCCGCCACCTCGCCCGGCTAGTTTTTTTATATTTTTTAGTAGAGACGGGGTTTCACCAGATTAGCCAGGATGGTCTCGATCTCCTGACCTCGTGATCCGCCCGCCTCGGCCTCCAAAAGTGCTGGGATTACAGGCTTGAGCCACCGCGCCCGGCCATATTTTGTTGTTTTTCATCATCAAACTTCTTGAAAGTGTTTGCTACAAACACTGTCTTTACCTGATTTTGATTCAAAATTCTCAAAGTTTAAAATATTATGAAATATCTTTAATATATTGAAAAGCAAAGAGAATAATATACACATAGCTATATGCCCACCCTCTCCAGGTTTAACTGATATTGACATTTTGTGAAATTTTCTTAGGCTCATTTTTCCCAAAGAAATATTATAATACACATATGGCTAAAGCACACCTCATTTAGTTTCATTCTTTCATTCCAGAGGTTGACTATTAAGATAGATATATATGCTTTCCACCCTAATATTTATACCTATTCATAAATAATATGTAGTATTATTTGTATCTCATATTGATATAAAAGTATAAGTTTATCTTTTATTATATCTATATAAATTATATCAAAGTATTAGTATACTTTTGTACTTTATGTTAATACATGCAGATCTACTTTGCTTATGTTACCATTAGTGTTCTAAAACATGAATATATCAAAATTTATTTATCTGGATATTTAGTTTGTGCAGCTTTTCATTCTTATAAGCAACCCTCAATGTGCATGCTTATTTATATTTTGTTGCTCACATAAAAGTGTTTCTTTAGAAGAGGGATTGGTAGCCTGTGGGTACAGCATCTTCAACTTCACTAGAGATAGTCAAATTGGTTTTCACAGAAGTCAAACCAATTTAAACTCCTATCATCAGAACATGAATATGTTTTTATTCTCCGTATACTTAAATAATACTCTTTATAATCAGACTTTTAGATTTTGTTTATTTGAAGAGTATAAAATGGTTCCTATATTTGTTATTTATTACTGCATAACAAATTTCCAAAATGTAATGACTTAAAACTGAAACATTTATCTTACGGTTTTTGTGGATTACGATTCCAGGCTTGGCCTAAATACATATGTCTGCCTCAAGTTCTTTCATACACTGCAATTAAGGTGTTAGCCAGGGCTAGGTTCTTGTCTGAAGGTTCTATTGGGGAAGATTCACCCAGGCTTACTCATGTGTTATTAACAGGATTCAGTCTCTAATGCCTGTTATACTGAGGGTCTCAGATTCTCACTGGCTATTGGAAAGGGGCCTCCCTCAGTTCTTTGCTACAAGCACAATTCTATAGGGCAGCGACAGTATGGCAGTTGGTTTCATTCAAAGCAAGAAAGAGAGTTAGAAAGCATGAGCAAGAGAATAGTCACAGCCTTTTGGTAACCTTACCTCAGAAAAAGATGTCTCAATACGGTTTTTTATATTATATTCATTAGTAGCAAGTTACAAGGTCCATCCACATACAAGGGGCCGGAGTTTCATAGGAGCATGAATACCAGGGAGTGAGTATCATCTAAGGCCATCTTAGAAGCTGCCAACCACTGTATTTCATGTGTCACTGTCACATTTTTCTGACTATTAATTGGACATCTTTTCATATGTTTTTAGCATTAAGATTCCTGTTTTAGGAATCACCTATTGATATTTTTTTCTGCTTTTCCATTGAAATGTTTGTTTTATTCTTAATATGTAGATATTCTTTGAGTATTCTGAATACTAATTTTGGTTAGTTTTTTAAGTTGGAGCCAGTTCATTCTTCAACCAACTTGAATTTGATGTACTTTCTCTCCCATTTCTTCTATCCCCATTGACAAAAACACTCCTGTTAGGTCATCATTGATTTTCATATTGTCAAATTCAATGAATGCTTTTCAGAGCCCATCTTAATTGACTCGTTGGCAACATTCAATATAGATGAATAGTTTCATTCATTTATCATTAAAACATACTTTTGTTTTTGTTTCAACTCTAAGTCAGATATACTTTTTGTTCTTGACTTTCCTGACAGTGTCATATATTGGTTTTTCCCTCACATTACGGCTATTTGGCAGACTCTTTTGTTGGTATTTCTACCTCTACTTCACCTCAAAATGTCTATATTCTTTCAGATTATAGCTGATATTCTTTTCCTCCTGATTTTGTTGAGTTTCATAGACAAACATTGATTATGATGCCAATAATACTCAGGTTTATATTCCTTCAACTATATCACCAATATTCTATAAATACATAATTTGTTCACTTGGATTTGTCACAAACCTCTCAAACTTTATGGGCCTAAGTCTTAAATTTTGAATATCCTTATTCCTCAGTTGTCTGAAGGTCACAAATACCATCTTCTTTCATCCAGTGATAATATTGGAAAAGTAGGAAATATCTCTTACATCCCCTTGTCCCTATAAATACCAAGTCCTGTGTATACCACCTTCTCAGACCTCTTGTATTCATATATACCTCTCCATCTGTACAGCTGTCAGCTTAGCCAAGCTATCTGCTTGTTTCCCCAAGGCTAGGTTATGGTCTCCGATTTCCATTTTGCTAATGTTTCCTAATGCTTTTAAGAAAAAGAAAAATATGGCCAAGCGTGGTGGCTCATGCCTGTAATCCCAGCACTTTGGGAGGCCAAAGTGGGCAGATTACCTGAAGTTGGGAGTTTGAGACCAGCCTGAACAACATGGAGAAACACCATCTCTACTAAAAATACAAAATTAACTGGGCATGGTGGCGCATGCCTGTAATCCCAGCTACTCGGGAGGCTGAGGCAGGAGAATCACTTGAACCCAGGAGGTGGAGGTTGTGGTGAAATGAGATTGCACCATTGCAGTCCAGTCTGGGCAACAAGAGCGAAATTCCGTCTCCAAAAAAAAAAAAAAGAAAAAGAAAAATATGTATAAAACTCATGGCAAGTGTTTTTAATGTAAAAATAATGGCAAAACTCCCCTGTAGTAATGTTCCCAAAGATTTCTAAAGCACTTGAATAAGATTTTCAATCCTCAGTGATAGATCTTCAATGACAAACTTTGCACAATAGGGTTTAACATAATTTTCTTGCATAATCAGTTTCCTGCCTCAGTTTCTGTTCACTCGATTTATCTAACTACCCTGGGTTTCTCTTTTTCTGTAAAATTCCAAATGACTTTCAGGATCAATTTTTTGAAACTTAAATTTCATTGTTCATGAAGAAGTTTTCTCCCATTTTCCTGTGGAATTTGTATTCATTCTTCAGGTATCAGTTGAAATGTCACTTCTTTAAGAAATTATTTATTTCTTTTCCTGCCTGGACTAAGTAGTCTAGTGTCTGTTTCCGTAACATTATTTAGTTTCCTTCGTAAGAGTTATCACAACCATAGTTATATAATAATCTATAGTTATTTTGTAGTTATTTTAGTTAATATCCGCATCATCCACAGACTATAGTTACATAAAAATAAAACTCAAATCTCTAGTAGTTTTGCATCTCTAAATTCTAGAATATTGCTTGGCCCATAGTTGGCACTTAATTAATATTTATTCAATAAATTGCTGAATCTACTGCTAGGTCTAGCTTCACAGGAGCTTTTAATCCCATTGGTACAGAATTAAAGAGAAATACAAAATTGAAAACTAAAATGTGAGCCACAGTCATTAAGAATACTCTAAAGGAAAGTTTCCTCACCTCGCTGGCCATCCATTTCCTCATTATTAAATGAAGGGTTTAACCTAAATCAAGTCTAAGATCATTTGTACCTCTAAAATTAAACAATTCTAACTGCTGGCTCAGGAAGAAAGAAAAATCAATGCGCTCCAAAACTGAAGGAAAATTTCATGAAGAAACTTTTGATGATTAATAGGGAAGAAATGGAAATTAACATAGGTATTCTGAGATGGCGAGATCAACCAGATGCCTGAAGTAAAGGACTATTTTGGATTTTTGTGGGAGAGATGATTTACATGGAGCTGTTCTCAAAGGCACCTATAAAAGAGGACAAGGGTTTGGAATTGATTAAAGACCACAAGACATTGTAGGATTTTGAACAATGGTGCAACATGACTGTGCATTATTTTAAAAATGAAATTATTTTCTATAGACATGTATTGATTTTTGACTATGCAATGGGCACTGCTTGGCACTGGGATACAAACATGAATCAGACATGATTCCTGCCTCTGTGTCCCTCAAGTTAGTGTAGTGGCAGTCTAAAAAAATGAATAATATAATATTACATTACAAAAAGAATGTGTCAAAGAAGAAATATATAACAACAAAAATACAATCCATTCATAAACATTTTATAATAAAAGGAAGTTTTATATGGTGGAAACATAATCTTTAATGTACATATCCTTTGAAGAAGCAAGAGCACTTCTAAGAATGTAGCCATTTTTGGGAGATGTGAGTGTAAACTTTAAATCATTTATAATCTTGCTAACTTTATCTTTTGATAGAAGCTCTCCAAGCCTCAGTTTCTTTATATGTTCAAAACTAAAATAAAAAATTTGTGTAAAGATTAGAGGCATAAATGTTACAAATGTTGGAAACAGATCACTATACAAATGGAATCTAAGTATAATTAAAGTGAATCAGTGAAGAAATTGTTCAAAATTTAATCAAGGATGTAAGAACAATTGCTTTCTCATTCTTGAAAAAAAAAAAAAAACTCAGATTCCTAACTTCTACCAAAACTATATATATATCAGATAAATTTAAAATAGTTAGAAGCTAGTATTTGAATACTTACTATGAGTCAGGCATTTTTAAGTATACTACGTGTATTAACTCGTTTAAATTTTACAAAATCCCTATAGGGTAGGTACTATCATTATCCTCATTTTAAGTGCAAAAATACTAAGACACTAAGACATTAAGTGGCTTTTCCAAGGTGATCAAGATCATTAAAATTAAAACCTGATACCTCAGGATTATGAATATGACCACTTACTACTCCGTTCTACAGCCTATATAAAATTGTATTGAAATCTTACAAAGACTGGGTGAAAAGTACAATCTTTGCAATAGTACATGAGAATTATTTTCATAACTTAGCTGGGGAGAAAAACAAAAAACAAAAAACACTCTCTAAAGCAAGAACCCATGCCACAAAATAAAAGTTTAAAGATGTGATTTTCAAAAACTTTTAACAAGTATTTTACTAGGAAAGGTACTTTAAATATAATAAAACAAAAATGTAAGAATGGAAAGAAATGTTTGCACTGCATTTAGTATATAATGTCTTAATATTATTAATATACAAAGAGTTTCCACAAATCAATAAGAACACAAATGTCAAGAAAAAAATTATAGGGCAAAATACAAGAACAACAATTCATGAAAAATAAAAACAAAAGCTTTCTAAACATATTTAAGAATGCTCAGTCATAAGTGAGCAAAAATAAAAATAAAAACAAAAAGATACCACTAACATAAGCAAAATGTTAATAGTAGCTAGTGTTTTTGAGGACACTAACATAGATTATTCATGTGATTATAAATTGCTCCATGCTCTAAAAAAAAAAAAAAAAAAAAAGCAATTTCTAGTATCTATCGACATGTCTAATGTACATGTCCTTTGATAAAGCAAATTCTTATCTAGAAATCTACCTATTGCAATGTAGTGATTAAGAACTTTGGTTTCAGAAATATCTGGATGCAAGTCCCTGTTATTCCATTTTTATATGTGTACCCTTGAAGTTCTTCACTTTTATAAGGCTGAAATTACTCATTTTAAAATGAGATAGCAATAGGAAAATTGCCTCACAGGGTTATTCTGTAGATTAAATGAAACTATGCACATGAAGCAATTAACACATTTTAGGAGTTGATAAACATTAAATAGTATGATTATTATTAATTATAATATAGATATGTTTCCAGTGTGAATGAATAGCTTTATGAGAATGTTTATTATATTCTAATAACTTATATTAATGGTATTGAATGCAATCTTGGAATCACTGCAATTATCTTTGTACAATTGTGGCAAATAAATTGATCTTAAGAAGACAAGAGATGGGAAAATGTTGCTCTGTGTGACTAATGTCATATATGCAATGGGTGAAGATTCAGAAAATCAGTATCGGTCAATGGGCAAGTCTTAAAATGGTTACTGATAGATATATTTAATGCTTTAGAAAAATTCAACAAGCATCAGAGACCAATTCAAATTCATAAAGAAAAAGTCAGATCTTCTCTCTAAATGAAAAATGGGTTGATATTTTAAAGCATTGTATATTTTATTTTAGAGAACCATATAACATGTCCCATGTTAATGAATAAGATTGTGGAATATGGTTAGGCAATAGTGTGCTTTGGAGACTCAGATGTACTGTTAACAATGGAGGGAATGGATTTAAACTTATGGCAGTTAGTTTGAATGCCAACCTGAATGAGATGTGCTTTGGCTTGACCAAAGCTTCTGCATTTGGTACATTCTGCTTCATATTTTCGTCAGCGTTAGAGGAGGGATTAAAGATATGATTTCTAAATTTGTAGCTCTCACAAAATTACTTTGGTCGTCCCATATACCCAATATGTATATATACCTACTGTGTACTCACAGTGATTACAAATTTAAACAAAATTTAATTGCAGTGGACAATTTAGGTAGATGATGTAATAGAGATTTGAAATGATCTATGGCACTACAATAGACTCAACAAAATACTATTTAACAAAGAACACTTTTTGTAAATTGCTTAAAGTTTAAAATATGAATTGTACAACTATAGAAGTTCATCTAAAATCTATTATTATAGACAATAATATGGCCCCAAATTGTGATGCAACCGTGAAAAAATGTTCTCACATCGTTTTACCAGTGTATGGCTCTTTACAGTGTTCGATTATTGCATTCTATTTTGGACAGCACATTTTAAGAGAAACATTGACGTATTGAAATATGTCCAGAGGATGTATGAAAATGATACAGATTTTAGAGTTGGAGGAGCTAGGAATGTTTCCCTAGCAAAAGGGAACTTGAGGGAAGACACGAGTCTGTTCAAACATGTGAAGATTTTTCTTGTAGAATAGTAGACAAAATTGCTATACCTAGCTCAGAGGGCAGCTGAAAGCTGCAGGGAGGTGAAATTCATTTCAGAACAGACTTTCTCACAATTAGACATATTCAACATTGCAATAAACTCTTTTTAGTATTAAAATCCTCATAGCTGGAAGTACTTAAGTAAACAGTAGGACAACTGCCTTCAGGATTGTGGAAGAGATTCCATTTACAGGGAAGAATGGATTAAATTATTTATAAGATTTCTTTTAAAAAAAAGAAAATGGTAAAATGGAAAGAATGCCAATCTTGAAGGCAGAAGACTTCCAGGTCAAACTTACTCTAACACTTATGTGTATTTTAAGGCACTTTAACTTGCAGTGATATACAAGATTGTTTTTAGTGTAGGGGAAAGTGTTAATGATGCCCATAGGAGACTTCTGAGTACAAGGCTGTAAAACCAGGGTTTGGTGGAGTGACACAGTAGGACTATCCTCAACCTGGGTGAGAAAAGGA
This sequence comes from Trachypithecus francoisi, assembly GCF_009764315.1. NCBI lineage: Eukaryota > Metazoa > Chordata > Mammalia > Primates > Cercopithecidae > Trachypithecus > Trachypithecus francoisi. The sequence continues at coordinate 101,633,455 of NW_022681458.1, forward strand.
ATTCCAGAGATAAGAAACCTTCGTCATGAACACAAATTACTCCGCTGTCTTGTCTCCAGTTACATTGGTTTAAAGTTCTATTCATCGCTCATTAGATATGTATTAGATGTTTTGTAATTTTTTACAATGCATCATAGGATAACAAGAACAAAAAGAAAGTTGTGATTTAATTTATTCTCACATTTTAGGCATCATGTGTGTTGTTTTTATGCATTTTTCCCTAGTCATTCCACAGGTTAAGCTTCTCTGTAGAACATTGTGCAGGCCTCCCAGATTCAGAAAAAAAAAGAATTGATGTGCTGACTCACAACATTTTTGCAAACCAGATTACATAAATCTAGGTATAGCAAACTTTTCATGACACCCAAACATTATAATGTCAGTCCTTCAATCACAAAGGATTTGTTTTGTGTGATTTTGTAACCTCTGTTTCAGAAATGAGCTCAGAAGACTAGAAATAACATAGAATAGACTAAATTTGAACTAGAAGTACCTCCATCTATCTCCTGATGACCTTCTTCCCTTTGTGAACACTCTGGATTACTGCACAAAGCCCTGGGACCCTCAAGTTCTCCCACTAAATCAGAAATGCTACTGAGTGCTTACTGTGATGAGTGCAACTCTTCTTCAAATGAAGTGCCTTGTCCTCTCTTTCCTTTCCTCAAGGAAACTCTAGCCATTAGTATCTAGTTGTGTGTAGTATAAGCTGCCTGAGATCTTGAAACACTTGGAATCTTGTAAATTGGAAGTTAATATATTAGTATTTTCTGAAAGCTCCCCACCCTTCTAGATGAGGTTAGGTCCTTGCTCATTATATCCTCCCACCCTATACTTTTCCTTTTTAGCACTTAATCACTACTAGATTACATTAATTATTTATATCAATATATTTTCTAATATCTGCCTCCCTGGATATAGAAAGTGTTTTGTGAAGACAGATACCCTGTTGGTCTGGTTCAGTGCTAAACCTCCAAAACTTACTCCAGTGCCTGGCATATGAGATATAGGAGCCCTTCAATGAGTATTTAATGAACTAATAAATTACATTTTGTTTGTGGAAAAAAAAAGTTGGACGGGCTAAGAAAGGATTTGTATGTTTGCTGATAGCATTCATTTATGTATATGTTTTTTGATTACCTATTTTATCCCAGATAATGTACTAGATGATAGGTTCACAAAATTAAATAAGTCTTTGCTTCCACCTACTCTGAGTGATAGCTTAAGGTCAGATTTAGTATCAGAAAAAAATCTAGAGGAATGGAATGGTATGTTGATGTTAATTAGTTGTACTTTACTGCCCTTTCTCCACCTCTCACACTACCAACTCCCAATCCCCACCCTTAGCCATTGTTAGGTATAAGTATACCCCAGTATTCTTGCCTTGGATAAGGATAACTCCAGGCTTAACTTACATTTCAGAGTTCCCCTGCGGACAGGCTGATCCCACCCTCTGCAGACTACAGACTCTGCCTGAGTTCCATCCTTGCTTGGCATTTTCCCCTTCCCTACTTTGCCTCTTCCACTCCCTGGCTGCTACCTAAGGGAAAATTTCCTCAATTAAACATCTGAATATGAACTCTAATCTCAAGATTTGCTTCTAGGGAATCTGACCTTAGACTAACTTTTTCTAGCTGTATTTACAATATCTTGATGACTATTCTATTCTCAGTTGCTCTGGAATCAGCAGTTATGAATAAAATCTTTGCTTCCCAAGGATTATTTTCATTCAAGAACTAGATTCACCTTTGAAATCCTTACCTCACTAATTGTAATTTAATCCCTTTAAATCCCAAATATTTCTATATGCATTAGTATTTGCAAAATTAAATCAGGGTCTACCAAAATTCATCTTCTTTGAAATGAAAAGGTCTCAATCTTTTCTGGGAAGAAAGGCTGGACTAACCACAGAACATGATACCATGATATACTAGTTTTTTATCTAATTCAGATACCTTTTATGAGTCTAATTATGAATAGATTTGGAAAGTAATAATTTTGAAGAAATATGAAGTTGTACCACTCCTGATGTTCTCAGTCAGAGTTTTAAGCAGAATATGGCAAACTTGTAAATCTGTGACAATAATAAATAACCCACTAGGACTAAACTGACAAACTTCACAATTATTCTCAGTTGAGAACTAAGTGCCAAAAGTTCCAAAGTTAAGGACATTTTTTTTATTTCACTGCACAGACAAGCTGTACTTTCCATTAGAAAATATTTATTGTTTTAACATGTCTACGACAACCTCTGATTTTACCAGATAAGTCTGTTCTTCACCCAAATGTAAAATTCATACCAGCCTGTCACCTTGTAAGACTAGATGTTAACATTCTGCACATCATCTGCTTCTGATCCATCATATCTGGCCCTCCTCAAACCCCTACAGTCATCCCTTGCCTACGGCCTAGGTCAAGTGCAAATGATCATGACTGTGGCAGGAAATTTTATAAAATTCTTCCTTCAATCCACTTACCTAATTTTCTTTCTAATTATAGAGAAATGTATACATTTTTAAAAATAAAGTTATTTTTATACACAGTTAATATGTGATATTAAAGCATCATTTGCTCATTTTTTGATAGATTTGATAACAAATATTCTCTGAGCACCTACTTGGTTCCAGGGGCTGTGCTACATGGTGAATTAGATGCTAAAGCCCTCAAGGAACTCAAATTCTAATGAAGAGGCTGAGAGATATAAAAAAACACAAAGAGTAAATTAGAAAAAATTAAAATGTGTACAGTCTACAGATCTTTTATCTATTCATTGAAAATAAATATATTGAGTTTTTTTTTTTTTTCACTTTGCTTGTTAATGCTGCTCTACAAAAGAATGATGGCTGGGCACAGTGGCTCATGCCTGTAATCCCAGTACTTTGGGAGGCCGAGGTGGGCAGATCACAAGGTCAAGAGTTCGAGATCAGCCTGACCAACATGGTGAAACCCCGTCTCTACTAAAAATACAAAAATTAGCCAGGCATGGTGGCACGTGCCCGTAGTCCCAGCTACTCAGGAGGCTGAGGCAGGAGAATCGTTTGAGTCTGGGCGTCAGAGGTTGCAGTGAGCCAAGATCACACCATTGCACTCCAGCCTGGGCAACAGAGCGAGACTCTGTCCGCGCCACACCCCACCCAAAAAAAGACAATGAAAACATGGCTTTTTTTTTTAATCCAATAAAAGTATGTGCAATATAATACAGAAGTAGCAAACTTGAAATAGCTTACCCTCCTTCATCTGGGAATTAGTTCTCAGTCTTTATTGTTAAGTTTGGCCTGACTTTCAAAAGTCTGTGCAAATTAATAATTGTAATGAAAGATAGCAAGTCTTACAGCATGGGCAGAAATAGAGTGCACTGAAGACCAAACGACAGTAGAACACCTTCCCTGCCTAGAGGCAGGCTTCCTAGAGGAAGGTTTTGATCTGGGACTTGCAGTGCATGAGTTTTCTAGGGAAGCCATAACAAAGCCTCATAGTCTGGGTGGCTTAAACACTAGAAATGTATTTTCTAGCGTTTCTGGAGGCTAGATATTAGAGACTAAGGTGTTGTCAGTGTCGGGTTCTTCTGAGGCCTTTCTCTTTGGTGTATAGATGGCAGTCTTCTCTTTGTCTTCACATGTTGTTCCCTCTGTATATCTGTGTACTAATCTCTTTTATAGAAACCAGTCATATTGGATTAGGGCACAACCTAGTGACCCCATTTAATTTTAATGACTTCTTCAAAGCCCCCATCTCCAAATATAGTCATATTCTGAGGTTCTTGGGGTTAGAACTTGAATATATGAATTTTGGAAGAGCACAAACTAACCCAGAACATTTATGATATTAAAACAGGAGAGTTTCCTGACCCCCATCACAAGATATGTCATAGGGTATTGCTCGTCTGTTTGGCTGCTGCATGCTCAAACCCCTTATGAGATGGGGAGCATGCAGACAGGCAGGTACAGGAACCAGGACAAGCGCTTTTGGGCTCTGGCCCAACAGTAGCATCTACAGGTGGATGCCTGCAACTCCCAAAGTCCCAGTGGGCTTATTACAGTGCTCCTTTAGCTCTGTTGTCCACAGATGAGTTAAGTGTTAACCAGCTCAGTGCCTTCTTGGTACCTGGGTCCTTGTCTATCTTCCAGGAAGAATCAGGTTATACATGGACTTGAAGGATGGTGAATGCAGGGGTTTTGTGAGTGGTGGAGATGGCTGTCAGTGAGATGGATGGGGAGCTGGAAAGGGGATGGAGCGGAAAGATGATCTTCCCCTGGAGTTTGGCTGTCCCACAGCCATTGGACTGTCCACAGCCAAACTTCTCTCGATGTTCAGATGTTCCTTCTCTTCACTCCTCTCTGCCACACTGTCTTTCTGTTCCTCTGCTCTTCTGCTTATCTGCTAGTCTGCTCATAGAGGCTGGGGTTTGAAGTTTATATGGATACAGGATAGGAGGGCGTGGTGGGCCAAAAGGCAGCATTTGGGCACAAAAACAGGAATGCCCGTTCCCATTTAGGGCCTGTTCCCATTCCAGGCTTGAGGGTGGGGCCTTTGCTGGAGAACCACCATCCTCTACCCAGTATTTCCCTGTCTCCTGTCCATATCAATATAAATATAAAATTGTAAGCTAAAAGAGGGGTGAGGACATTCCAAGATGTGTCATAGACTGTACAAAGGTAAGGGAAATGAAATGGTTTGTGTATTTAGAAATGCTAAGTGTTGAAGTCTGATGGAACCTAGAAATGTAGCTAAGTTGTCTTTTCCATAAGAGCCTTTGAGTCTGATCGCTTATTGGAAATGGATGCCATGCTTTATAGCTACAATTTCAACCACATTCTATACTAGGGACTTGATATACATATGTAACCTCTAATAACTCTTGGTTATGTATTATTATGTAAAAGCATGTATTACTTTCTTCTTAATTAAAGGAGGAAATGGAGACTCAGATGGGCTAGTTCTTTCATTCACTTGTTAATTTACCTATTCATCTATCTGTTCATTCTAGTAATATTCAGTGGTTGCCTCCCGTGTGCAGGTACTAGATGCTGGTGATTAGTGAGGGAAACATAGGTATATCCTGTCCTCACAGAGCTTAGACTGTAGAGCAAAATCCTGATATTAAATAACTAACTTACCAAAATGTGATGAAGAGGAAGTAGAGATTTCTGCGCATAGATATAGAAGAGTGGATCCAGATAAAAGTAAAACTGATATTAAAACATATATGGTCTAAAGCTGGTTTCCTGGTCTAAAGCTTTGTTTCCTTAATGCTGTGCCACCCCAGTTGCCACAAGCAATGTTTTTCAAAAAGTAGAGTGCTTTCTTCTGTAGGTCCAGGAGTATCTTGGGGAGTACAGGACAAAGCTTGTTTTTAAAGATGGATGTATTCAATTTAATGTCTAGTTTTTGTCAAGTGATATTGTTTTCCATTTATGGAACTGGTATATTTTCTTTTAAATATATGTATATTTAAGCAAGCATAGTGATCTGATTTAGAGAAACACACCTAATAAGCAACAACGAAAGAATACAATGGGTATGGGGGAAATCCTAATTGAAATCTGAAGATTTTTTTTCTGGTTATGCCAGTTCTGCAGGTGCTCTGGTTTGTTATTTGCATTCTCATTATTAATTGTTCCTGATTCCTAAAATGGAACCTCTAGTATTGACCCACTAAGCATTTGGTAAGTACAGTACAGTAGCTCATTAAAATGTAAATTGGGTTAAGTGCTTCAGAAACATACAGGGGAATATGTAAATAATGAAGAACAATGAGAAGCCAGCTCTTTCCCTCAGGAGCTTTGCCTCTCTAATAGTTTGAACCTTATCCATAGTAATGAATCTAAGAAACACTCTCAGTTAAAAACAAAAAAAAAGTCTAGAAATAAAGCAAACGAGCTGAGGGCAGCAGTGTGAAACTTCAAATGACATCAAGCAATAAGAAAACCATCCAGTAATGCTCTTGTATTTAATGAAGAAAACTGTACCAAGGTTAAATGGTTTCCATGTTTATCCTCAATTGTACCATGTGGCACATTAACGTGTTTGTCCTAGAGTTTGTCCTGCTGGAGACATATACGTAAGAGCTAGATCAGTTCAAGAGACAGAAACCTGACTATGAGTAGAAGAAGTAAAAGGGGCAGTAGAGCTCTCTCCACTGATTTCAGAAAAACATCTCCAGCAAGGATCTGGTTCGGTTACAGACTTGTATCTGGACTATTGCCTGAGACCTAGGATAGATTTTTCTCAGCCTGAATCATCCATAGCATAGGCAAGATGAAAGACTTTAGTAGAAGGTAATGGAGGTATATTGGTAGATTAAAAGAAGAAGTATCGTGGAGAAATCAGTATGTAAAGTAAACTTGAAAGGATGTACCTAGGAAGCTGAAGAGGGAGAATTCCCTGAACTCAATTGTTGGAGTCCAGCCTGGGCAATGTACCTGTGTCTTAAACAAACAAACAAACATGGAACAGCCAGGCAAATAATGGGATTTGATTGCCACCATGAGATAAGACTTTACATTCACTTGCTTGTTTTGTAATCTAGCCCCACCCTGTTTCTCACACTGATTTTCTCCAGGTGATACAAGATAACATTGTTGCCTACAATAAGCTTGTCTAAGAAGTCAGTCTATTTGAACTTTCCACAGAATTGGACACTAATTGTCTCCTCTTTTGTGACGTACATTCTTTAGTCCAGGGAAACAATATTTTATTATTTTATTTTATAAGTTCTGGGGTACATATGCAGAATATGCAGGTTGGTTACATAGGTAAATGTGTGCCATGGTGGTTTGCTGCATCTATTAGCCCATCACCTAGGTATTAAACCCAGCATGCATTAGCTATTTATCCTAACGCTCTTTCTCCCACTGTCACCACCCCTGCCCCCGACAAGCTTGCATGTGTGTTGTTCCCCTCCCTGTGTCCATGTGTTCTCATTGTTTAGCTCTCGCTTATAAGTGAGAGCATGCTGGCTAGCCATATGCAGAAATGGCAGAAAACCAAGTGTTTGGTTTTCTGTTCCTATGTTTGTTTGCTAAGCATAATGGCTTCTAGCTCCCTTTATGTCCCCGCAAAGGATATGATCTCATTCCTTTTTATGTCTGCATGGTATTCCATGGTATATACGTACCACTTTTTTTAAATCCAGTCTATCATTGATGGGCATTTGGGTTGATTCCATATCTTTGCTATTGTGAATAGTGCTACCATGAACATATTATTCATATGCATGCATCTTTAAAACAGAATGATTTATATTCCTTTAGGTATATAAATCAGCGATGGGATTGCTGGGTCAAATGATATTTCTGGTTCCAGGTATTTGGGAGATTGCCACACTGTCTTCCACAATGATTGGATTAATTTGCATTCCCACTAACAGTATAAAAGCATTCCTACTTCTCCACAGCCTCACCAGCAACTATTATTTCTTGACTTTTTTTACAGTAGCCATTCTCACTGGCACTGGCATGAGATGGGAACTCACTGCAGTTTTGATTTGCATTTCTCTAATGATTAGTGATGTTGAGCATTATTTCATGTTTACTGGCTGCATGCATGTCTTATTTTGAGATTTATCTGTTCATATCCTTTGACAGATAAAACATAGAATTGTTTTTTTTTTTTTCTTGTAAATTTGTTTAAGTTCCTTGTAGGTTCTGGATATTAGACCTTTGTCAGTAGGAAAGTGGTCCAGTTTCAGTTTTCTGCATACGGCTGGTCAGTTCTCCCTGCACCATTTATTAAATAGGGAATCCTTTCCTCATTGATTGTTTTTGTCAGGTTTGTTAAAGATTTGATGGTTGCAGATGTGCAGTCTTATTTCTGTGTTCTCTATTCTGTTCCATTGGTTTATATGTCTGTTTTTGTACCAGTACCATGCTGTTTTGGTTATTGTAACCTTGTAGTATATTTTGAAGTTAGGTAGTGTGATACCTCCAGCTTTATTCTTTTGGCTTAGGATTTCTTGAGTAGACAGGCTCTTTTTTGGTTCCATATCAATTTTAAAGTAAGTAATTTTTTGTCTAATTCTGTGAGGAATGTCAATGGTAGTTTAATGGAAATAGCATTGAATCTATAAATCACTTTGAGCAGTGTGGCCATTTTCACAATATTGAGTTTTTTCTATTCATGAGCATGGAATATTTTTCCATGCTTGTTTTTCTATCTGATTCCCTTGAGCACTGGTTTGTGGTTCTTCTTAAAGAAGTCCTTTGCTTCCCTTGTTAGCTGTATTCCTAGGTATTTTATTCTCTTTGTAGCAATTGTGAATGGGAGTTCATTTATGATTTGGTTCTCTGCCTGTCTGTTATTGGTGTATTGGAATGCTTGTGATTTTTGCACATTTATTTTGTATCCTGAGACTTCGCTAAAGTTGCTAATCCGCTAAAGAAGCTCTTGGACTGAGATGATAGGATTTTCTAGATATAGGATCATGTCATCTGCAAACAGACACAGGCTGAATTCCTCTCTTTCTATTTGAACCCCCTTTATTTCTTGCTCTTCCCTGATTGCCCTGGCCAGAACTTCTAATACTATGTTGAATAAGAGTGGTCAGAGAGGGCATCCTTGTGTTGTGCTGGTTTTCAAGGGGAATGCTTCCAGTTTTTGTCCTTTATAAATCTTATTATTTTGAGTTATGTTCCATCAATACCTAGTTTATTGTGAGTTTTTAACATGAAGGGATGTTGAATTGTATTGAAGGCCTTTTCTGGGTCTAATGAGATAATTATGTGGTTTTAGTCTTTAGTTCTGTTTATGTCATGAATTACTTTTATTGATTTGTATATGTTGAACCAGCCTTGCATCCCTTGATGCTGACTTGATCGTGGTGGAAAAACTTTTTGATGTGCTGCTGGATTCGGTTTGCCAGTATTTTACTGATGATTTTTGCATCAATGTTCATCAGGGATAACAGCCTGAAGTTTGATTTTTTTGATGTATCTCTGCAAGGTTTTGATATTAGGATGATACCTTAATTAAGGAAAATGATATCTGTCTTAAATTTATTATTTACCCATAAAATGAATTAGGGAGGATTCCCTCCTTTCCAATTGGTTGGAATAGTTTCAGAAGAAATGGTAACAACACCTCTATGTACCTCTGGTAGAATTCATCTGAAAATGTATCTAGTCCTGGGCTTTTCTTGTTTAGTAGGCTATTTCTTACTGCCTCAATTTCAGAACTTGTAATTGGTCTATTCAGGGATTCAACTTCTTCCTGGTTCTGTCGTGGGAGGGTGCATTGTTCAGAAATTTATCCATTTCTTCCAGATTTTCTAGTCGATGTGCATAGAGGTGTTTATAGCATTCTCTGATGGGTGTTTATATTTATGTGGGATCAGTGGTGATATTCCCCTTATCATTTCTGATTGTGTCTATCTGATTCTTCTCTACTTTTTTCTTTATTAGTCTAGCTAGTGGTCTATTTTATTAATTTTTTTACAAAACCGGCTTCTGGATTCATTGATTTTTTTAAGGGTTTTCTGTGTCTCGATCTCCTTTAGTTCTGTTCTGATCTTGGTTATTTCTTGTATTCTTCTAGCTTTGTGGTTTGTTTGCTCTTGGTTCTCTAATTCTTTTAGTTGTAATGTTAGGATGTTTACTTGAGATCTTTCTAGCTTTTTGATGGGGACATTAATGCCATAAATTTCCCTCTTAACACTGCTTTAGCTGTGTCCCAGAGATTCTGGTATATTGTCTCATTCTCATTAGTTTCAAGGAACTTCTTGATTTCTGCCTTAATTTCATTATTTACCCAGGAGTCATTCAAGAGCAGATTGTTCAATTTCCATGTAGTTGCATGGTTTTGAGTAAGTATCATAATCTTGAGTCCTAATTTGATTGTGCTGTGGTCTAAGAGACTGTTATTATTTCAGGTTTTTTTTTTTTTTTTGCATTTGCTGAAGAGTGTTTTACTTAGAATTATGTGATCAATTTTAGAGTAAGTGTCATGTGACACCAAGAACAAGGTATATTCTGTTGTTCTGGGGTGGAGAGTTCTATATACATATATATAGAACTATATATATATATATCAGGTCCACTTGATCCAGAGGTGAATTCAAGTCCTGAATATCTTTGTTAATTTTGTCTCAATAATCTGTCTAATATTGTGTGGGAGTCTAAGTCTCTTTATAGGTCTCTGAGAACTCGTTTTATGAATCTGGGTGCTCCTGTATGGGTAAATATGTATTTAGGATAGTTAGCTCTTCCTGTTGAATTGAGCCTTTTACCATTAGGTAATGCCCTTCTTTGTCTTTTTTGATTTTTGTTGGTTTAAAGTTTGTTCTGTCAGAAACCAGGATTGCAGCTTGTGCTTTTTTCTGCTTTCCATTTGCTTGATAAATTTTCCTCCTTCCCTTTATTTTGACCCTGTGTTTGTCTTTGCACATGAGCTGGGTCTCTTGGACACAGTCCTTTGGTGGGTCTTGACTCTTTATGCAGCTTCCCATTCTATGTCTTTTAATTGGGGCATTTAGCCCATTTACATTTCAGGTTAATATTGTCATGTGTAATTTCATCCTGTCATCATGATATTAGCCAGTGATTTTGCAGACTTGTTGATGTAGTTGCTTCATAGTGTTGTTGGTCTTTGTACTTCAGTGTGTTTTTATACTGGCTGGTAACAGGCTTTCCTTTTCATATTTAGTGCTTCCTTCAGGAGTTCTTGAGAGGCAGGTCTGGTGGTGATGAATTCCTTCAGCATGTACTTGTCTGAAAAGGATTTTCTTTCTCCTTTACTTACGAAGCTTAGTTTGACCAGATATGAATTGACCAGATATGAATTTCTGGATTGGAAATTCTTTTCTTTAAGAATGTCTAATATTGGCCCCCAATCTCTTCTGCCTTGTAGGGTTTCTGCTGAGAGCTTCACTGTTATTCTGTTGGGCTTTCCTTTGTAGGTGACCTCGCCTTTCTCTGTGACTGCCCTTAACATTTTTTCCTTCATTTCAGTCTTGGAGAAATTGATGAATATGTGTCTTGGAGTTGCTCTTCTCATGGAGTTTCTTACTGGAGTTCTCTGGATTTTCTGAATTTGAATATTGGCCTGTCTTGCTAGATTGGGGAGTATCTCCTGGATGATATCCTGAAGTATGTTTTCCAACTTGGCTCCATTCTCCCCATCTTGTTCAGGTACCCCTGTCAGCTGTAGGTTCTGTCTTTTTATGTAACCCCATAGTTCTTGAAGGTTTCGTTCATTCCCTTTCATTCTTTTTTCTCTAATCTTGTCTGCTTGTCTTATTTCAGCAAGATAATCTTCAAGCTCTGAAATTCTTTTCTCTACTTGGTCTTTTCAGCTCTTGATACTTGTGATTGCATTGTGAAGTTCTCGTGTTGTGTTTTTCAAATCCATCAGTTCATTTATGTTTCTTTCTAAACTAGTTAATCTGGTTAACATTTCCTGTAATGTTTTATCATGGTTCTTATCTTCTTTGCATTGGGTTAGAACATGCTCCTTTAGCTCAGTGAAGTTCGTTATTACTCACCTTCTGAAGCCTATTTCTGCAAATTCATCCCTGTCTCAACCTCGGCCCAATCCGGTGCCATTGCTGGAGAGGTGTTGTGATCATTTGGAGGAGAAGAGGCACTCTGGCTTTTTGAGTTTTCGGCATTTTTTTCGTTGATTCTTTTTCGTCTTCGTGAATTTATCTAGCTTCGATCTTTGAGTATGCTGACTTTTGGATGGGGTTTTTGTGGGGGCTTTTGTGTTGATGTTGTTGTTGTTGCTTTCTGTTTGTTTGTTTCTTTTAACAGTCAGGTCCCTCTTCCATAGGGCTGCTGCAGTTTGCTGGGGGTTCCACTCCAGAGCCTATTTGCCTGGTTCCCTCCTGCACCTGGAGGTGTCACCAGTGCAGAACAGCAGAGATGGCTGCCTGATTCTTCCTCTGGGAGCTTTGTCTCAGAGGGGTACCGACCTGATGTCGATGGGAACACTCCTGTACAAGGTGTCTGGTAGTGGGGGGTCTCACCCAGTCAGGAGGCACGGAATCAGGGACCCACTCAACAAAACACTCTGGGTGCTCACTGGTGGAAGGTGTGCACTGCTCTGCAGGGATTTCTACTTACCTGGACTGCCCATATTTCTCAGAACCAGCAGGAGAAAGACTAAGTCAGCTGATCCATGGAGACCACAGCAGCCCATTTCCACAGGGGGCTCCGTCACAGAGAGATCAAAGTACTGTCCATAAAACTCTGGCTGGAGTTGCTGAAATTCTTGCAGGGAAGCCCTGCCCAGTGAGAATGGATGGGTCCAGGTCCAGACTAAAGAGGTAGTCTAGCGACAGTCTGCCACAGCTGCTGTGGTACACTGTGGGGAATTCTTCCTGGGTCCAAACTGTCCAGTTTCCGTAGCACCTGCAGGGGAAAACTGCCAGACTGGAACTGTAGGGATGGCTGCCGTCCTCACCCTGAGAATTCAGTAGTCTTGGGCAGTCTCCGGCCAAGTGGCCACTGAGAATCTACACAGCTCTGTGCTTGGGACCCAAGGTCCTGGTGGCGTGGACTCACGAGTGGATCTGCTCCTGGGGTTGCACAGATCCATGGAAAAACATGGCTTCCTGGGCAGGGTAGCATGGTCACTCACCGCCTCCCTTGGCTGGGAGTGCAAGCTCCCCTTGTCCTGGCTCCCAGGTGGGCTGTCGCTCCACCCTGGTTTTCTTCACTCTCTGTGGGTCACGCCAACCACTTAGTCAATCCCAGTGAAAGAACCTGAATACCTCAGTTGCTGGCGCAGGATTCACTCACCATTTTCCCTTCTTCGTGGTGGGAGCCTCCAACTGCAGCTGTCTCTAGTTGGCCCTTTTGGCCTCTCCATGCCAGGGAAACATTCTTAATGGGATTTTCTCCTTTGTCAACCCCTTCTGGTCTCTTCTGCTAATTTATCTTCGATGCTTTTACCCCTTAAGTATTAATTTCCTCCCGGGCCCTGTTTTCAATGCTCTTATATTATCATTGATCACTCTCCCTTACTGATAATACAACTGAAACCAGAATTATGGCTGACTTGCATGATTTTTGTTACAGTATTTTGAGTGCTTCCTGTGTGACAGGTACTGTAATAAGCAAAATAAACTCAGAAAGGTAAATTGATCATTTCTATCTTTGGCTTTCATTTCTACCTGTATGGTAGTGACTCCCAAATATATGCCTCCTAAATCCAGTCTGCCACAGTTACATAACCAAGGAAGGAGTATGCTATTCTCCCAGGTCATCCACTTCAAACTCAAGCTCCCCAAACCAGCCCCACCCAAAACCTGCTTTGCCTCTGTATTTCCTGCCTCAGTAACCACCAGTATCATCTGCTTGGTCATATGCAGCATAAGTCATTGTTGATTCTTTCCTTTTCTTCACTGACTGCAGCACATTAAGTCTAACTGCAAAATGTTGTCTTCTATTTTTATTCCCTCTGCTTTTGTGCCAATAAAGATGCAACCCCATGACTGTTTTATAAATAAAGTTTTATTGGAAAATAGCTGTACTCATTTACATATTTTCTGTGGCTGTTTTCATGATACAATGGCAGAGCTGACTGTTTGCAACAGAGACCTTATGACCAGAAAAACCTAAAATATTTACTGATCGGCTATTTGCAGAAAAAATTTGCTGATGCCTGCTCTCACATAGTCATATGGCCTGGTACAGTAGCTTATGCTGTAATTTCAGCACTTTGGGAGGCCGAGGTGAAAGGATTGTTTGAGCCTGGAAGTTTGAGACAAGCCTGGGCAACACAGGGAGACCCCATCTCTCAAAAAACAAAAAAAATTAGCCGGGCACTGTGGCGCCTGCCTATAGCACCAGCTACTCAGTATGTTGCAGTAGAAGGATTGCTTGGGCCCTGGAGGTCGAGGATGCAGTGAGCCATGATCACACAGCTGCATTCCAGTCTGAGCAACAGAGCGAGACCTTGTCTAAAATAAAAAATAAAAATAAAAATCTTAATCTCTTATTTGGACCCATGTAGTGATGCCTTATTTTTGTCTCAGTGTCCATTCACCCAGGTTCTAATTCATCTTTTATATCCACCACCATTAATATTTGCAAACTCAATCTTTGCCACCTTATAGACCCCTTTTCAAAACAAACAATGATAAGATTTTGATGAGTGTAAATTGCTCAGATGAAAAATGTTAATCCCAGTATTATTTATGAATTACTGCATGACAAAATACTCTAAAATTTAGCGACTTTGTAGATTGACTGGGCAGTTCTTGTGCTATTCTCATGTGGTGGGAGTTGTGTAGCTGCACTCACCTGACAGGTAAGATGAAAAATAGTTCAGCTGGGATGTTGAGATGGCTGGACCCTCATCCTCAAGGTTATTGTCCCCCAGGGATAACAAGGAGACCTGGGCTGCCCTTCAGGGAAGACATGCCTTTCTCAGCTCCCCAACTCCCAACTTTATTCTTGTTCCATTATGTTATCTACTTAGCTCTTGTAAGCATTGGAATTAGCAAGCCCTGAAATGTTTAAATTTCATTTGTGGTTTGAAATAAAGTAACTCCTGTGGAGATATTGATATTAACATATTCTCTAATGTTGAAATATTGTCAGATAGAATTCCTGTACCAGTTCGTTATTGTCTCTATGTGGTGTATATAGGATATCAGAACTGCTAGCTGAAAGCTACTTGTTGATCTCCTTGAAAGTTTTTTCTTTTACCTTTTCCTCTCATCTCCCTCAATAATATTTTTCTTTTAAATGATACCTATTAAAATTTCTTCTCTATGAAATGAGATAATTTCTTTGACTAGCTGCTTGAGTCTGATGTAAAAATAGAATCACACCAGAGGAAATAAATTAGCATTTGACAAGGATACATTTTCGTGTGTGGTACTGTATTTAAGGCAGTTGCCAGGTGGGTTTGTGGATGATGGAACATTCTAGAACTTAATTTAAACTTTGTTCAATTAATGGAAAGGATGAGAGCAGAAGGTAAAATGAATGTATATTTCAGTGTATGTGGAATGCTGATTTGAATAAAGGAGGATGTTTTACTTAACAAAGGATTATTTCAAAAGACAATACATAGAAAGTTACGGTGCCTATAAGACTATAGATTGATCAACTGTCAATGATAGAATAAACACAATCACACAGATACACACATCCCAGATAATTTCTAAATTTACCAAAAATAATACTACTGTTGTACAGCCTCCAACGATATCCAAGTTGGACTCAGATATGTCTTTAAAATTTGGCCTTTATTGCATCTCAAATCAATTAGTTAGAAATTACAAAAAAAGAGAGATGTATAATTGAAACAATGATGATAGGCTTTCACTAACAATAGTGTGAACTTAACAGAGGCTCTTGAAATTCAGTTAATTTAAATTATAATAGATCATCATACCTATAGAATATAATTCATTTAATGGCAATTGCTATTCATAATAGGGACTCTTTATGAAAATTGGGTATTTGAGTTAAACTACATTTATAGCCAAGAATAAAATTTATTTGATCCATAAGAAAGACTTCATCAAGAATTAAATGTTCGGTCTTGAGAAGTCTCCATTAGAAAATGAATTATGAATCACCATTCAAGAAATTATCATTATCCTGTTGTGTGTAACTATACATTTCTTTTGGTCATTTACTACACTCTGTAATTTCTAGTACCTTAAATACAAATATTTTGCATTGTGAACTAAATACAATATATGTTTCCTTTCAGTTAATTAGGTACATATAATTATTTTGGGTCTCAAAGAACTTCCTCCTAAAATAATTAGAACTAAAAAAATTGCTTTGTAAATTCTCCTTCAAACTGTAGTTTTGTGTGAGGGATTCTAAGCTTTAAGTCCGTTCTTCCAACAGAGCTTAGAAATCCTGATTTGGCATTAAAATGTGTAATATTTGTGTACACTGGCTTTCTCTTACATTGTACTATTTTATACTTGTGCTAAATTGTATTTGCTTCTAAGACCACCTTCTATTTGTATATCTTTGTATGTATTAAAACTGTGTGGCTAAAAGTGGATCTATATGATTATGGAACATAGGGCCAGACACATGCTACATACTCAAAAGAGGATTGTGTCAATGGAATGGCTATGTCATACATACTTCACATACGTAGATACAAATTTTATAAAGTTCTCAGTTCATGTAAACTTTAATCACTTAGATTGTCAATGCAACATGAACAATTTTGAAATATCATATAAAGCAAACATATTTAAACCCAGTATCAAACAATTGTACTGCTTTGCACACAATGCGGTTTGATAATTACTGAGAGAATAAAACTATCATTTAATTAACAACATTTAAATCAATACCACGTTTAGAAATAAAAATGTTCTTTGGTTTGAAATCCATCCTTTGATTGTTTATAGTATCATAAGCTGATATTCAAGTTTCAGTATTAAGATATAGATGTTTAAACACTGCCCAGAAATAATTTTAGTGATGTTTTGTAATACTTTTAGAAAGTAGACCAGAGACAGAAGAAAAGTGTATCTTTAATGTGTTATAAGGGATCCCTTCATATGGTAGAATATTAAGGATACCTCAATGTCTTCCAACCTAATGAACCTATGATAGTTTTAGGAAGGACGGTTGTATCTGAGTGGCATTATTGTATGACAACCACATATCATAGCTAAAGAGTACTATTTAATTTTGAGGGAGGCAACATGGTCTTGTGTTGAAGAGCCTGGTTTCTGAAGTTAGAATGCCTGGCTTCAGTTCCTGGCTCAGTTCTGTACTAGCAATGTGACTTTAGCAAGTCACATAACCACTTTGTGTCTCAGTTTCTCCATTAACAAAATGAGTATAACATAATTATACCTATCTCATAAGCTTTCTATAATGACTAAATGACTTGATCTGTATAAAACACTTAGGACAGTATCTGACACTCAGTAAGTTCCATGTAAGTATTTCATCAAAAAATGTTTTTATAATGCTATATTAGTGTAAATAAGACCCAGTTTCATCCTCAGAGTGGTACATTTGTGTGCAAAGTAATTTATAAATATATTTCCTACTAGGCAAAGTAATAACTGAAACCTAAGAGCAAAGACTGTGTAACCTTGAGAAAGTCAGTTAACAGTCTTGAACTGCCTTATCTCCAGCAATTAAATGGCAAAGTTATTCTACATGATTTCTCAAGTACCTTCTGTATTAAAAAAGAAAAAGTCTGCGATTCCATAGGTTTATTCTGCTACGTTCAAGCAGAATATTTTTATGGTAGCAATAACCCCATTAATATTAAGACACATTGGCCAGGCGCAGTGGCTCAGGCCTGTAATCCTAGCACTTTAGGAGGCCGAGACGCGCAGATCACGAGGTCAGGAGATCGAGACGATCCTGGCGAACACGGTGAAACCCCGTCTCTACTAAAAAATACAAAAAACTAGCAGGGCGAGGTGGCGGGCGCCTGTAGTCCCAGCTACTCGGGAGGCTGAGGCAGGAGAATGGCGTGAACCCGGGAGGCGGAGCTTGCAGTGAGCGGAGATCGCGCAACTGCACTCCAGCCTGGGCGACAGAGCAAGAGTCTGTCTCAAAAAAAAAATAAATAAATAAATAAATAAATCATTATGGTACTTGATAAATAATAAATTATCAAAAATATTAAAACAAATGCTTATCATCATGTATCTTTATTTTCTTATACTGTAATTTACATGGATAGGGACAGCTATTGCATGGATTAATTAGGTATAAAACTCTGCTCAACTATGTTTTGATTTGGATTGTTTTTCTAGTTATGCAAATTGGAACTTTGTTATTTAGTCTAATAACATCAGGGAGGGCTCTATAGCTCAAATATAAATTTGTCTTAGCTGTAAATACGACTCTTCTTCCTTATCATTCTACCACACTTAAAATGAAAAACGGACATTAAGCCTTGTGAAAGTCAGGTTTTATTTTATTATTTATTTGGTATGAAAAGCCTGAGTATAAATGCATTCAAAATAAAATAGTGACCAAGGAGATCAAATTTTTATAATGTATTGAAGTTCCTAAATAAGTCAACTTTCCTCAAGTCAATACTTATGCTCCTCATTCCGTCCCTCTTCCTCCTCCACAGTTTATTGATACAAGAGATAGTAAAGCAAGAATAGAGTATTTCCACAAAACAATTCTACATTTCTGTAAAACTATTCTAGGTTAGCTTCAATCTAGCTTCTGTACTGATAAATTATAAAAACTACAGTGATAAAATCCTCAGCATTAGACACCTCCCTAACATAACTGTCTTTTTTCTATCCCTGCTGTTGTAACACCAAGACAACTTACCATAAATATCACTTGCAGACTAAAAGAGACATTTGATTAAACTCTTCTAGCTGTGTGTAGATGGGAACAGAATTAAAAGAGAGCTTCTATTCTTAAAAGAGAATTGTAAAAGATACTGTACATGTGTATCTTAGAAAGAGTTGTGACACTTAAGAACCCCTAGGAGTACTTCAAATTTGGGTACATTTTGGTCCCAGGCTAAAGTAACAGCATCTTTCTTGGTCCTGTGGATCAAGAGAAGAGTTAGATACAGCTAGAAATGGAGGTTCTGCTCTGCTATATGCCTGCAGAGAAAAGCAAGTGAGAAGGAAGAAGCAAGCAGATGAACAGGGGAAACACATGTGACAGATGAAGAGAGAATTTCTCAGGATTGCCAGACTCCTCCAGACCCTGAGTCTGCTCCAGAGGCCCAGGAACACACGTGTTCACAGCGTCTTCCCAGTAAATTTCCCCGTTAGCTTCAGGCAATTGAAGTAAGATTTCAGTACCATTCAACCAAAGGAGCCCTAATTCAGGTCATATTTGTCAAGACAGTACTCCTTTGAAATTACAGTTATTCTGTGCCCCCCCCCCCACAAATTTTTTGCTTCTTGTAAAACACTTTACAAAGGGTTTGATGGTTTATATTGCAATACAAATACATAATCAGTTTGAGAAAATTTCATGTGATGAAATATTTAGACGTATTTACCTTTTCTCCTTTGCAATTTAAGGTCTAATTCCAATTTCCTGGACCCACTCTAGCTTCATCTTTCATAAAAAAATCACAGGGTTTTGAATACAAGTTCCTGTCATTAAATGGCTCTAATTCTTAGTAGTGTTTCTATTCCTTCGCATGAGGACTTTGGCTTACTTTCTCATGCTTAGAACCTTCTCTGAGAAACAGTCACAATGAGTATTCAATATCCAAAAACAACTCTGTAGTTATTGTAAACTTGAAGAATACATGGTGGCCCAAACAATTGTAGCAAAGATTATTGTGAGAAAGTGTGACAGTGTTGTAGAAAGTACCATTTTTATAAAAGAAAAAAAAAAAAGAAAATACCGTAAACCGTAACTGCTTTAAATGTGCACCTGCTTCTCTATGCTTCACATTTGTTGAATTTTTAGTCCTCATTGATTGATTGATCTAAACCTCCATCAAACACATTAATATGCTCAGGTTGCTTAGGTACTACCATCTGTGTTTAATACACTGCCGTAGAATCAAGATTACCTGATGCTATGAAAACTGCCTCATATAGCTTGAACTTTATTCTGATTCACAGCATAGTCTCAGTGGTTCATTCCTTTACAACACCTGTATACTAGAATATGTTAGTGGAGCTTCCAAATTTTAACTAAGAATTGATACATCTAGCTGGATCTGTAGATGTTATAGGACATACATTTACAGTGTTCTATTGGCCTTGATGCCAGGAGCACTCTGCCTGTGTTATGTGCAGAATTCATATTAGAGTTGCTGCTTTCTTTTCTATGACACGTACTGATGCAATCTCTCTGGCCTGGGCTTTTCTTGAGCCATTATAAATTGTCAATTTGGTTCAGTCTCTAGTTCCCATTGAAAAGCTTCATCATGTACTCTCCACACGATGATCTTGCAACATGCCTGCTAATAAATCCTCTAAACTACAGCATTGAGAAAAATGGCATAGCTCTGAAAAATCTGCAGCCATGTCCTCACCAAGCTTTGAATTCAATTGGTGGAATGTAAGTCTCAGAACAATAACTAATAGTGCTGCTGTGATGTGAACTTCCAGTAACCTTACAGATTCATCAAATGCCTTATCCTTACCTGAGGCAGGGATGTTGAGAGATCATGTTATAACATGGTACACTTCTGACTAAAGTCTTCCAAATTTTTATTATATAAATAAAGTATTATGAAAATTAAAATAGAGAAACAACACTCATCCTCACAACCCAAAATAATTATTATCCCACCTACAGACACCCCTGGTATTCTGGGTGCAGTGATCCTTAGCATATGAAGGAACCACAGGAAGCCAACTGTCAAGGAAGCTTTACATATGACAAGAGGTAGACATTCTTGTCTTGGTGTATATTTGATTACAGAGCAGAAGGAGGCCATGAGATTCATGAAGTCATGGGGAAGTGGTCAACTGGGGATTGGTAAGTTTAGATTCTGCCTGCCTATGTTACAATTTTTAAAAAATAAAGTATTTCTCTGTATTTAAACTGGCTGTTTTTTAAAGGAAGTAATTGAACTTGATAGCTTTAAAGGTTTCTTTCCTTCTAACGTCCTGTGAATGAATCAGAATGATAGATAGAAAAACATGAACAGTTCTATAACTCTTGTTATCCTCTCTACACTCTGCAGTCTCTGTCTTAATATGAAGCTTACCCATCAGTTTGACTGAGACTCAAGAAAGCCTGTCAATGTTTCTAAAAAGACATCCAGAAAACATTCAAAATGTTTACTCATACTATGTCTTGATTTCCATTTACCCAGTCATATGCAAAATTGTTCTAATAAATCACGTTATCAAGACAAGGCCTGGAATGTATAACTCCTTTCTCTGTTAGCAGCTCCATCATAAAATTATCTAACTTAATCTGTGTATATATTTCTATAAGTAATGGCTTCCAAATTGAGTATTTTTTCTGGAACCAAATTTCTCTTTCAATATTTCTCTTAAGAAATGAGAGAGAATGTTCTCAATGAGAAAGCATAAAAGAAAATTCCCCAAGGAGAGAGTAGTCAAAAGCCTTATAATGTCACTATCATGCTAAATAGAGCTTAAATTGAATAGAAGGAGAGACGTCTCCTTGGGACTTTATCTAGTAAAATTGAGGGAAGTTGTGTGTTATGATCAGATCCACATGTATTTAGTGTATATTGAGAATAAAACTTTGGCTAAAATATAAATGAGAACAGAGACCATTTTAATGCTGGTCTATTATTTAACTAGTTTTTAAATATTACATATTGATTTTAAAACATGTAAAAATATTTTCAACTGAGATATATACTTTAGGTGCTCAAAAATATTTAAAATGTTTGACTACTTTTCAGAGAGATGTCTATTATGAAAAATTATATAATCCTGTACTATAAAGTAAACCTCAGTTAAACACTTCAGTTACATTAAGATTATCATATTTAGCAAATAAAAATTCAAGATACCCAGTTAGATTTGAATTTCAGATAAACAATAAATAAAGTTTAATATGTCTCATGTATTTTTTATTTTTTTATTTTATTTTTTTAATGACAGAGTCTCCCTCTGTCACCCAGGCTGGAGTGGCACTATCTCCACTCACTGCAACCTCCACCTCCCAGGCTCAAACAATTCTTGTGCCTCAGCCTCCTGAGTAGCTGGTATTACAGGCATGTACCACCAACACCTGGTCAATTTTTGTATTTTTAGTAGAGATGGGGTTTCACGATGTTAGCCAGGCTGGTCTTGAACTACTGACCTCAAGTGATCTGCTTGCCTCTGCTTCCTGAAGTCCTGGTATTACAGGTATAAGCCACCATGCCTGACCCACTTTCAAAATATTTTTATGTTAAAAATGATTCATTATTTATCCGAGATTCATATTTAACTAGGTGTTCTGTTATTTTATCTGGCAATCCTTGCTACATGTTTACAGATTTTTTTCATGTTACTTTTATAGATAGATAGATATAAATCTGTGGAGTTGTGCATTAGGTTGGACACGTAGTTACAGTAGACATAGTATTGAGAAACAGAACCATATACATTGGAATAAAACCCAACAAATTAAATAAAGATACCTTGTTTTTGACAAGGGAAATTGTTGAAATAGTGTTTTACAAGGCTGACCAATCTCACTTTAGCTTCCTTTCTCCATTGTAAAGTCCAGGATGGATAAGATTTGAACAATTAGTCTTATTTAAATGTATACTCAATGGTTGTTGAAGGTGCCTACCTCTTAAAGAATGTTCAGACTAATGATAACTGTGATAGACATCTGTGTAGTTGGAATGTGGAGGAACAATGAACAGACATATTAAGAAATATTCTCTTAAACTATAAATTAAGTAGAATGAGAGAGATTTAAGATGAATTAGGGATTAGTAGGAAAATAGCACAAATCCAAAAGACATTGAGGGTTATATTTTATAGCCTGGTTTTCAAATGGGTTCTTTTTCAAGCTGACTCACTAGATGTTTTTCTTCATTTCAGTGTGCTTCCCACACTTCATTGTATTCTTCAAATATGTTCTAACATCAAATGTTCTTTTTGCACTACGTTCTCATTAATTTCCAAGTCAGAAGAATTTAAAGGGCTCCTGCAATTGAAATAAAAATCTGTTTTTCTGGCTTTCACCCTTGCCACTTCCCTATCCCAATCCATTTTATGAGTGGCAACCATAGTAATGTTTGAAAAACTCAAATGTAATCAGGTCAGTGGATTACTTAAGAGTCCCTCAAAGCTTTCCTTTGTTCTTAGGCTGAAATGGAAAAGTTTAACATACCTCAACTCAACTGGCTCTGCCTGCCTCTCTACATTCCTCAGCCATACCTCTCCCATTTCTCCTTCCCCTCCACTCCACATTCCACTCCAACTCTCTAGAAAAACTATACTCACAAAGAAGTAGGCTAAATCATATCAGTTCCCCACATCTGTTTTGGATTAACGATAGAACCTCAACTTAGAGTGATTTCAGCAATCAGTGTTACAGCCACAGGTAAAAGGACAGGGTTATATACATGATTCTTACTCTTTTACCCTGACACCATATCTTTCATATTGACATTCCTTTTTGCTCTGTCACCCAGGCTGGAGTGCAGTGGTGCAATCTTGGCTCACTGCAACTTCGCCTTCTGGATTCAAGCGATTCTTTTGCCTCTGCCCCCCAACTAGCTGGGATTACAGGCACATGCCAACCCGCCCTGCTAATTTTTATATTTTTAGGAGAAACGGGGTTTCACCATGTTGCCCAGGCTGATCTCAAACTCCTGATCTTTTCAGAGAAATGTAGTTATGAATTAATATGCTTATTTACAAGTAAACAGAACAATAAATAAAAGTAATATAAAGTAAAAGCTTAGAAGATAGAAGTTGAGGGTCATAGTTTTTATGTTGCATTAGTATAAATGACAAAGCATGTCTATTCTCAACCACAATAATCAAGCTTTGTGAAAATCATCTGAAGTTTGTAAACAAATTCAGCACAGAAGCAATGTTGCTGTTAGTCAGGGAGGCCCTTAAGCTATGGAAACAAATTCACCCCCAATACTCAGTGACTTAAACAGTAGACATTTTCTCTTGGTGGAAAATGCTTCCTGTATCTTATAGCTGTTTAATCAGGAACACTTGACTTCCAAGGTTGCTAAGGCAGACCAGAGAGGGCTGGAAGTTTCCTTGGACATTTTACTCTGCAAACTTTTACCCAGTAGATTGACTAGAATGCCATTTTATGGTTCCAATCTAGCTGCAAAGGAATGTGGAAAGAAGAAATAGTATACACATAGCATTCCTTGGCTAAAGCGTTACTTTGACAAGAACACAAAATAAATAATTTTCTCGTATTCCCTTCTTCTTCTACTCACGACCTTCTTCCCCCACTCACAACTTGAGTTCATTATTACCTGACACCATAACCCCTTTGAAGTCTTACCAGCCATAGCATGGAGAGGAAGGTCGAAGAGGAAGAAGAAGAAACAGCTATATTAAAATCAGAATGCTCATTGCTCTTCTCTCTATGCCCATTGCTACCATCCTGGCAAAGCTAGAGCTTGTTCCCCTCTTGCCTGACTCTAGCCTCCGCGGCAAGATCATGCACTAGAGCATACTTAATGACTTGAAATTTTCTTAATAAAGATGGTTCTTCTTTCACCTCATGAACAAATCAACCCATTTTTAAAGCCTTGCTTAAGTTTCTCTAACTAGTGAAGCCTCCCCAGAATTTTAGAGCTGAAGAAGAAATACATTTCCTATTTTCCTGAATATTACTTGAGCGTTTTACTGAATAATTACTATACTGTTCCCTGCATTTCCATGAGTTTTCTAACTAACTGAATTATAAACTTCTTGGTGTGTTGTAACTAGTCCTAGTTATTGCTATATACTCAATGAGCAGCAAAGTGCCTGGTATACAGAAGATGTTCCCAACGTACTAATTAAATGAATTGATCACTCATTTTACACATATTATTCTTTCAATATCACATAGCACAGCACTGTGTATCACAGGCCCTCAATGAGCATTTGCAGGTTGATTCCTTTCTTAAATTCAAGATGAAACATTACCCATGGGAGGAGATGTATAAGTTGCCTCTTAAACAAATTTTACAATAAATTTTATTTCATAAATTGAGTTTACTTGTAATGAATTATATCTCTCACACTATATACATTTGGTTTTCAAATGCACACATACATTTCAATGCAAATATGGAATTCTCTTCTAAAATTTGACAAAATGGATATAAAAGCTAAGATGTAACTCTCAGAAACTCTACCCTGATTTTCGTTTCTAATTATATGCAAATAGGAATTGGGAGAAGAAATTTGAGGAATCTTACTTGAAAATATTTAGAAAACTGTGTAAGATATCAGCACGAACAAAACTTAAATCAGAGTACGTGACATGAAGTATGCAGAATGCTGGCAGAACGTTTCTGAGTTAAATCTTAGGGGATTGTGTCTCTTATAAAAATTGATAAGAACTTATAACTCCAGGCAATTTTCTTAGACTGAAATTCATTACTTTTCTTCTAATCAAAATGCACTAAATCTTAGCAACTAAAAAACTGACTTACAGTTATTTATATGGATGTGTGTGCCTATATCCTCAAAAAATAAATATTTTATATTTATCCTTGACATTGTTTGAAAAACTACTCACTCTTGGCCGGGCGTGGTGGCTCAAGCCTGTAATCCCAGCACTTTGGGAGGCCGAGACGGGCAGATCACGAAGTCAGGAGATCGAGACCATCCTGGCTAACACGGTGAAACCCCGTCTCTACTAAAAAACACAAAAAACTAGCCCGGTGAGGTGGCGGGTGCCTGTAGTCCCAGCTACTCGGGAGGCTGAGGCAGGAGAATGGCATAAACCCAGGAGGCAGAGCTTGCAGTGAGCTGAGATCCGGCCACTGCACTCCAGCCTGGGCGACAGAGTGAGACTCCGTCTCAAAAAAAAAATAAATAAACAAATAAAAAAGAAAAACTACTCACTCTTTGGAGAGTGGTGTCCTCAAATACATATGCTGAGGCCATTTAAGCCCCAGTCTCTAAGGACTTATCTATGAAACCCATACAAATTATACTCAATTGATCAAATAATTTTCTAATCAGAATCAGAAAAAAAAAAATGTTGATGCTGACTTTGCTAGGATTAAATGTTTGGTTCCTGCCGGGCGCAGTGGCTCAAGCCTGTAATCCCAGCACTTTGGGAGGCCGAGACGGGCAGATCACGACGTCAGGAGATCGAGACCATCCTGGCTAACACGGTGAAACCCCGTCTCTACTAAAAAATACAAAAAACTAGCCGGGCGAGGTGGCAGGCGCCTGTAGTCCCAGCTACTTGGGAGGCTGAGGCAGGAGAATGGCGTAAGCCCGGGAGGCAGAGCTTGCAGTGAGCTGAGATCCGGCCACTGTACTCCAGCCTGGGCGACAGAGCGAGACTCCGTCTCAAAAAAAAAAAAATAAAATAAAATAAAAATAAATGTTTGGTTCCTGAAAGATTAGTTGTTTTAAATATGAGATTCTTAACAGTAAGCTTACCTTTGGAGAAATGGAAAGAGCAATGATAATAAAATAAACAAAATCAAAACCACCAAACAAAACAAAACAAAACAAAAACACGAAAAAAGCCTTGTCTTCTGTGGAGAGTGCTAATGATCACATATCTGCTACTGACTGCTTTTCTTTTCCCACCTACAGACAAAGTAAGTCACCATGAGGCTGAGGTCTATGGCATCCTATGCTGCCAGAATAGATTCCTTCATATGAGGCATGATGTGGAGTCCAATCAAAAAGTTTGGGGGACTTTGAAGGTCATCTAGTTCATGGATATCTACTTTCTCCATTCCCAACAGTAAATTCCCCCTGAAAGGAGAGAATTTATCCTAATCTTATTGTCTTCCCAGAAAATGCGGTGCCCTTCCTTGGCAACCTACAGCAAATTTGGGCAGACCTCACTTTCTTTATAACTCACCCCAAATACTCCTATACCAATATAAATCCATGGTGTTTACTTGCATTTCAAAAGACTACATATTTATTAGAAAAGTAGTCATTATATCATCAGCTTGAATATTGTCTTCTCTAGACAGAATATACTTTATTTCTTTGATGTCTCCTCAGAGGCTATGTTTCCCTAAATTAGTTTTCTTTCCTTCCAGCCAAGATTCTACATTTTGTTATAATTAATACTATTGCTCAATAATTGTACTAGGTGAAGATGCTGAGTGCAATGCTGATGCTGATAGATAGATCAGGAGGAATGAGTTCCAAGTCTGGTTTTTCCATGAGTTTTCCTGTGTGTATGTGTGTGTGTATGCGTGTGTGTATGCATGTGTGTGTGTGAGATCAATGACTGTTTATCAGACAACTGACCAGATTCCGCTGACTCTGGTCAAGGAAGCAATGCCTTTTCTGTGAAAAGCAAAATGGCCCGTGTAGACATTATATTTTTAATGACTACCAAATGCCATCTTATAATGTATTAAAGCAATGTATGTCACATTTTATCTAATAATTTAAATTTAACTAGTCATGTCGTTAAGAAACAAAAAGTAATTGCTGATTGTATCAGTCCATTTTCAGGCTGCTGATAAAGACATACCCAAGACTGGGCAATTTTCAAAAGAAAGAGATGTGATGGACTTAACAGTTTCACGTGGCTGGGAGTCCTCACTATCATGGCAGAAGGTAAAAGACACTTCTTCCACGGAGCAGCAAGAGAGAGATCTTATGCAAGGAAACTCCCATTTTTAAAGTCATCAGATTTCATGAGATTTATTCACTATCATAAGAACAGCACTGGAACACCTGCCCCATGCTTCAATTACCTCCCACTGGATTCCTCCCATGGCACGTGAGAATTGTGGGAGTTAAAATTCAAGATGAGATTTTGATGGGGACACAGACAAACCATATCAGTAATAGAGAGGAAAACTGTCCCGACCTTCAGGACAGTCGAACGGGCCCTGGAAGGGGGAGTGGGAATGGGGGAGACAAGAAAACACGAGAAATGAAGACAAGACAAATAGCCTGATCAAGTCTCGTTTAATGGTGGCGGTGCAATGCCTTATATAGGCTGGCAGAGGAAGAGGTTGGGCCAGGGCGGTGACAGGAGGCTGGGCTTACTCAAATTACAATTGCGCATGCGCCGTGGGTTTGTAATTTTCCCGGGCGCGGGATCGCGCCTGCGCCATAGGCTGCATATCTTCCTGGGCAGGAAAAATGTTTGCGCGGGCGCGGGAAAAGTTAGCGCGCGGGCGGGAAAGGTTTAGGCGCGCGCGGGAAGGGTTTAGGCGCGCGCGGGAAAGGTTTGTAATAAAGAACCCGGAAATGTGCCGTCTTGTCTCCGCTTTGCGGAGATCAAGCAACAGAGGTCGGCTAATTCCAGGCCTCATGGCTCCGGACAGAAAACTATCATTGTGCAGGTAGAGGGAAGAGTTTTAGAGTTGAAAGAACAAAGTTGTAGCCTGGACATATGATTTTGAAGAAGATTTTATTCACACACACACACACACACTCACACACTCACTCCACATTCTTCCTAAACAAACATTTATTGTGTACCTATCATGTGCCATGAGGTTTTCTGGGGAAAAACATATCTGATGTTCTAAACCTTTTCTAATCCTTGCAGCAGCTTTATAAGGTCACTGTTATTAATATTACGGTTCTCATTTTGCATTCAGTGGCGCTAAGAATGAGAGAAGTTAGATACTTTTACCAATGTCACATGACTAGTATGTGTTGAAGACAGGGGGTCACAGCATCGTCCTCTATCCAAAACTCATTCCACTACATCAAAGAAAGCACCGGAGATACCCTTGTAAAATTAGAAATATGAGTTCAATGACTAATGCAGTCCTTTTTGATCCTTTTTAGCTCAATTTTCTACTTTTGTGGGACAAATACTGGAAACTTCTCTTTCCCCATTAGACCAATTCACAATAGTTTCAACTAGTTTGTACTTATGTGTATGCAGATATTTGGAGTCTTACATGAAAGAATGAACAAGGTATGATATTGAGACAGCTTTTCCCACAAACCTACATTTCTGAAAATATTTAATAATATAATTTGCACATTCCTTTCAGTCTAACTTTAAATACATATGTAGGCTACCTTTCATTATCTTAAATATGTATATTCCCCGGTTTATAGATGTGAATAGAATTCCCTTTTCCACTTAACTCCTTTTCCTGAATTAACCCATAAGATGCATCCTGGCAAAATACAATTTTCTGGAGTCTATAGACTGAGGAGGGTGCTTCTGTTACCTTAATTATTGCATTGTCAGTAAATCAAAGTAATTTAAAGAGGAACAGCCTTCCAGTCATGCCATTGCAGAGTACCAGATTAGTGGTGCTGCAATTACACCACAAATAATGTGGCAGACATTAGAAATAGACTGCTGCTTTTGCTCAGCAAATTAATAATTCTCAGATGTCTACTTTTTAATTTCCTGTACATTTCATATCGGCATTTTGTCCCCCTTAACAGTATTCTTTCATCACATTTTTCATGTCTTTTTCAATAACATGACCCTTATGTTTGTCTTTTAACTGTGGGGTTCACATTGTTCTCGACCCACCCTTTAATTGTATTGGCAACCAGTGCTTTTACTGCATGATTTATTTAGCTTGTATTTGGCATGAACCAGAGTTGACTCAGTTTAGGTAAAAAAGACTTGCTACAAAATGGACCTTGTCATTTTAATCTCTCTAAGAACAGTTTTATTGTCTGCTATTTCATTTTGTGGTTAGTGCCACAAAAACATTATTTTGTGTTCAAAGGGGCTTTGCTCATCCCTCCCATATGAGGCATGAATGATGGTGCTCTAGCTCACATGCTGTATTTTCCTTCAAGATTTTCTCATGCCATCCGTCTTCTTCTTCATATCCTCCCTGATTTCTCCTTTCTATAATAAATAGCTTTCCCAGGATTGTGCTACCAAGAAAATGTCCATTTCCAAGTGATTTAAGAAAGTCTGTATATTCTTTCTGTAACATTTCTATTTGAATTGCAGTAATTTTTTTATGTGGAAAATTGTCATGTAGGTTATCAGAAAAGTACTCTCCCTTGCCTTTATGTTTTACTTTTTCCTATAAAGCTTGCACATTCCAGCTCATGTGATAGGAAATTTGTGCAGTCCCTTCCAGTTTGGAAAACACTTCCACTTACTTTAACATATGTAATTCTCTTTACAACACTTCCCGGATGACAAGAATGGGCTGCTACCCTCATATTTAGATGAGGAAACAGATTCAGAGAGGTAAATGAATTGCTAATTTTAATTTTTAAATGTTTAATTTTGTGAAGTTAATTACTAGATAGTCACATTTTTAAAGCTCCCTATTTGTGTGTATCAATATTAGGGACAACTAGAAGGTCATAGCATAAACTCTGATGCATGATATTTGGATGCATATTTTTTAAAATGAGCTACATTAGATCTAGGGTCATATTACAAGTAAATGACAGAGTGGAAATTCTTGTGTGACTTCAAATCTAGATTTTATTTTGGGGGGGGAGGTTGTTTGTTTTGCATGCTATATCAACAAATATTACTGACCAAAATGATTTTCCATGTTGAATTGCAAGCAGACATCTAAACCTGGCTTCATATCAAAGTAAAACAATCCTATATTTCAATATATGATGTAACTTTTCAATAATAGTATGTAAAACTAAAATAGAAAAATCATTAAACAATGTTATTAATCATGAATCCCAGGTCCTCTGCAGAGTCATTCAGGACTCAAGACAATCGTCTGTTTTTATTTTACCATTTTTTACCCAGGTATAGTATCTTTTGCAGTCTGGTAATATTAGAGGCTGTAGCATGTACATGACGAATGTCTATGGAATATAAGCTTTCATAATGCCATTTTATGGGGCAGCTTCCCTGGAAGACAGTTAAGTGCTATTGGTTGCTAGAATTACAGCACTGCATTTAAGGGTTGAATGTGAATTTTAAAATGTTTTGGAAGCTCCCTTAATTCAAAGTCAACTTTATATGTTTTAAAATAGATTCTACAGTCCACTAATCTAAAATACAAACTATATAGCCTATAATGAAAATAAAATGAACATTCAGTACAGTGTTTAATTTTTTAAATTTAATTATTGTATAGTCACACCTTTCTCAACTCCCTATTTCTTTTTATCAATGTTGGGGACAACTGGAAGATCATATAATACGCTCTAATGCCTGATGTTTGAATGCATATTTTTTAAAATGAGATATGTTAGATCTCAGTAAATACACTTAATGATACAATTATTATTGCTGGCATTTTCTTAGCACCACACTGTAACCAACTGAGCTACCCAGCTATACTACCGGCACTTTAAATAAGTGGATTTTTAAATATTACAGAGATCTTTATTTCTCTCCATAGAGAGGGGGGAAAGATAATTGAAAAATAATGAAGAATAGAAAATATACCTCCATGCATAATGTTTATAACAATTATTTCTCTCAACGAATATTGAGTAAACTAACTTCAGCTTTCATTTTAACAATTTAACAAACTTTGGACATATACTAACATGTGGCAGACCCCGAGGATACAAAGACAAATCAACTGCTTCCCGCCACAAAAACACTCTCATTCTGATGCAATTGCTCTGTGTAAAGAAGGAGGTATGTGAAGTTATTGGGGAAGAACCAGTGGAGTACAAGGACTCTTTCTGACTGTATTCTTTTTTCTTATTTTTATTTGTTGAGACAGAGTCTCACTCTGTCGCCCAGGCTGGAGTGCAGTGGCACAATCTCAGCTCACTGCAACCTCCGCCTCCCAGGTTCAAGAAATTCTCGTGCCTCAACCTCCTGAGTATCTGGGATTACAGGCCCATGCCATCATGCCCGACGACTTTTTGTATTTCCAGTAGAGACAGGGTTTCACCATGTTGGCCAGGCTGGTCTTGAACTCTTGACCTCAAGTGATACGCCCGCCCTTCTAAAGTGCTGGGATTGCAGGCTTAAGCCACCGCTCACAGCCTAGCCACCGTGCCCAGCCTCTTTCTGACTGTATTAAAAGTGACTTGAGATATCAGAGAGAAGAAAGTGTCATGTGATAAAAACTAAAGGATGATCAAGAAGAACAAATCTCAGAAAAGCATGGAAAGAAAATTAAATTTGGGTATCCTAAAGTTTATACAAGTTTAGTTTTTACCCATCAGAGTATTAGCTCTTTTTTTGTCAAATGAGAATATGAAAGTATATTCATTGTATTCAAAATAAAAATAATCATCTTAGTGCAAGATCTAGGTATTTGCAGCTCTTGATGGTTTTATGAGTAATTATCATGATCTGTAGCAACTCAGGGAAACAAATGAATCCTATAAGAATCTTGGTTCTCACTTCGACAGAAGAGAATGTGTATACTGAGGCATTAATTTTTCTTTGATTTGCTGTTTTTCATTATTGATGCAGATGAAGGCCAAATAAGTTATCATAGGTGATGACAATTATTAGCTTACAGTTCAATTTAGTTCAAGGTTCTATTGCTGAATTATCATTTCCAAGGGAATACTTCAACATGAGTTCCAGGATTTGGAGCTACCATTGTGTTTTCTTTTCCTCATTATATACATCTTCCTGTGATTTCACCAAGGTAGGCCTTAGGGTGTAAGTTTGTAGCAATGTCATTTGTAACAAGAAGGTTGTGGGAGTTGGGGAAACATTGTAAAACACATGTAAAAAAAAAAAAAAAGTGCTGCTTCTTAAGAATTTTACTGTTTATTTGCTTGGATCTTCGCCAGAATAGTCAGGAAGAGGATGCCTCACTGTAATAATCCTGATGGATTCTTTCATTGGAGAGCTAATGAAGAAAACAAAATAATTATTTGAGAATGACAACCCAGACAATCCAGTGAGATAAAATTTAAAATGCATATTTTGTTATTATATTTAACAAGGAAAAATAGATGCAAAATGTGCAGGAGAATGTTCAATAGCATTCTAATATTAACTTCCAGCTCCTGGTGAACATATAAAAAAAACTTGCTTTAAATACGGCTATACGGAGGTTTCAGTAAGCCAAGATCATGCCACTGCACTCTAGTCTGGGTGACCGAATGAGACTCTGTCTCAAAATATATATATATATGCATGTGTATATATACATATACAAATATATATGTATGTATATATGTATACAATATATATGTGTATGTGTATATATGTGTGTGTGTATATAGAGAGAGAGAGAGCTACCTTAGAGTCTCAATTTTGAGCCAGGATGGCAGTGTCCTTCTTCCACTAATGCTTTCATGTATCCAGTGCTAATACTATATGCTATTCTTATCGAAACTTTATTTTAAATATGGCTCACACTTTTTTATTAGCTATGTCACATAAGCCTTCAAGTTGCTTGCTGACGCATACTCCTGGGACCCGGAATGAGTCTTCTTTCTCAGTCTGCGTGGTGCTCTGTGCCTTTTTGTGGTCTCTGTCTCCAGTGTGTTGCCCAAAGCTCCATTTGATGAACTAGTTGGTAACTTTCTTCTGTGGTCTTAACTGACAATAGCTTGCCCCTTACTGCTCCCAGACAGATGTTACAACCCCGTGCCATTTATGGATACTGTATTAGCCCATTCTTGCGTTGCTATAAAGAAATACCTGAGGCTGGGCAATTCATTTTTTTTTTTTTTTTTTTAAAGAGGTTTAATTTTTGCTCACAGTTCTGCAGGCTATACACAAAGCATAATGGTGTAATCAGCTTCCCATGAGGGCTTCCAAGAAGCTTCCAATCATGATGGAAGGCAAAGGGGGAGCCAGCAGCCAGCACATCACATGGCAAGAGAGGGAGCCAGAGAGAGTAGAGGGAAGTCCTAGATCCTTTTTTAGTTTGTTTTTCTTGTTTGTTTGTTTGTTTGTTTCTTTGAGACAAGGTCTTGCTCTGTTGCCCAGGTTGTAGTGCAGTGGGTGGACCTCGGCTCACTGCAATCTCCTGGGAGATCCTTCCACCTCAGCCTTCCAAGTGGCTGGGACTACAGCTGTGCACCACACCCAGCAATTTGTATTTATTTTTTTGTGTGTGTATTTTTTGTAGAGATGAGGTTTTGCCATGATGCCCAGGCTGGTCTTGAACTCCTATACTCAAGTGATCCACCTGCCTCTGCCTCTTAAAGTGCTGGGATTGCAGATATGAGACACCGTGCCCAGCCCCAAATTCTTTTAAAGAACCAAATCTCCTGTAAACTAATTGAGCAAGAACTCATTTATCACCAAGGAGATGCTGCTAAGCTATTCATAAGGGATCTGCCCCCATGATGCATACCTCCCACTAGGTCCCACCTCCAATACTGGGGATTCCATTTCAGTGTGAGATTCGGAGGGGACAAATATCCAAACCATATCAGATGTCAAACAGTAACCATGTACCTGGTATTAGAATCTCATAATTTCTCTTTCAATCCACTTAATGCCCACTGGTTGCTGAGCACCAAAGGAATAGATAAACATTGAAACTGCCTTACATTGTGATTCAAGGCAGTACAAACCAGGAGAAGATACCTGATAAACATGAATTGAGAGCTTATTAACCATCTCTAGTTATCAGTCATTTGTTTGCATCCTTAATTTTCAAAATATAAATAGCAGAGTTTCTCAGACCCAGGCAAATGTACTTTGCACAAGAGCTGCAGTAGACCCTTTGCTGGCCTGCTGTCTTCAGTCTTTTACATCCACTTGGGTTTTTTCCCCTAGAATAATAAGTATTCTCTAAATAATTAATTTTAATTGCAATATCCATTTTATGCCCCCAAGAACCCAATATCCAATAGTGGCTTACATAATTTAATGCAAAGAAGGTGTGCATTTATTGATATTCCTTGGTTGCTTTAACTTCATTCTCAAAAACACCTGGCATATACATAATTTCTAGTTACTATGGTAAGTTTCTGTTTTTACTCATGTTGAACAATCCATCAAGCTGTCTTTCATTTTCTCCCCAATACCGTGATGATGATGCTTTGTTAACTCTGTGCATTTTCTGTCATAGTTCACGTTTGCCTTAAAAAAAGGCATGTTTACATGAATATATTCTCAAGAAAACATTCCGAACAGTGCAGAATTATGTAAAACAAAACATTTAAGCCTCTCTTTACTTCCTTTCCAACTCAGTCTCTTCCTAGGACTAACCATTTTCAATAGTTTGGAATATATTTTTCCAGGCATCCTTTTATATATTTACATATATACATATGTATGCAGTATGGAAGAGACAGATACATTAATTTACATAACCATATGTATTGTTCTGTGATGTACTTTATTCATTTAGCCATATGTCTGATAGGTGATTATATGATAATACATACATTTCTACCTTATGATTTTTTTTCCTTTTTTTCTTTTTTATTTATTTATTTATTTTTTTTTTATTATACTTTAAGTTCTAGGGTACATGTGCATAACGTTTATATCATGTATAACTCCCCAATGCAATCCCTCACTCCTCCCCCCTCCCCCTGATAGGCCCCAGTGTGTGATGTTCCCCTTCCCGAGTCCAAGTGATCTCATTGTTCAGTTCCCACCTATGAGTGAGAACATGCGGTGTTTGGTTTTCTCTTCTTGTGATAGTTTGCTAAGAATGATGGTTTCCAGCTGCATCCATGTCCCTACAAAGGACGCAAACTCATCCTTTTTGATGGCTGCATAGTATTCCATGGTGTGTATGTGCCACATTTTCTTAATCCAGTCTGTCACAGATGGACATTTGGGTTGATTCCAAGTCTTTGCTATTGTGAATAGTGCCGCAATAAACATACGTGTGCATGTGTCTTTGTAGTAGAGTAATTTATAATCCTTTGGGTATATACCCAGTAGTGGGATGGCTGGGTCATATGGTACATCTAGTTCTAGATCCTTGAGGAATCGCCATACTGTTTTCCATAATGGTTGAACTAGTTTACAATCCCACCAACAGTGTAAAAGTGTTCCTATTTCTCCACATCCTCTCCAACATCTATTGTTTCCTGACTTCTTAATGATTGCCATTCTAACTGGTGTGAGATGGTATCTCATTGTGGTTTTGATTTGCATTTCTCTGATGGCGAGTGATGACGAGCATTTTTTCATGTGTCTGTTGGCTGTATGGATGTCTTCTTTTGAGAAATGTCTGTTCATATCCTTTGCCCACTTTTTGATGGGGTTGTTTGTTTTTTTCTTGTATATTTGTTTGAGTTCTTTGTAGATTCTGGATATTAGCCCTTTGTCAGATGAGTAGGTTGCAAAAATTTTCTCCCATTCTGTAGGTTGCATGTTCACTCTGATGGTAGTTTCTTTTGCTGTGCAAAAGCTCTTTAGTTTAATGAGATCCCATTTGTCAATTTTGGCTTTTGCTGCCGTTGCTTTTGGTGTTTTAGACATGAAGTCCTTGCCCATGCCTATGTCCTGAATGGTACTACCTAGATTTTCTTCTAGGGTTTTTATGGTATTAGGTCTAACATTTAAGTCTCTAATCCATCTTGAATTAATTTTCGTATAAGGGGTAAGGAAAGGATCCAGTTTCAGCTTTCTACTTATGGCTAGCCAATTTTCCCAGCACCATTTATTAAATAGGGAATCCTTTCCCTATTTCTTGTTTCTGTCAGGTTTGTCAAAGATCAGATGGCTGTAGATGTGTGGTATTATTTCTGAGGACTCTGTTCTGTTCCATTGGTCTATTTCTCTGTTGTGGTACCAGTACCATGCTGTTTTGGTTACTGTAGCCTTGTAGTATAGTTTGAAGTCAGGTAGCGTGACGCCTCCAGCTTTGTCCTCTTGACCTAGGATTGTCTTGGCAATGCGGGCTCTTTTTTGGTTCCATATGAACTTTAAAGCCGTTTTTTCCAATTCTGTGAAGAAAGTCATTGGTAGCTTGATGGGGATGGCATTGAATCTATAAATAACCTTGGGCAGTATGGCCATTTTCACGATATTGATTCTTCCTATCCATGAGCATGGTATGTTCTTCCATTTGTTTGTGTCCTCTTTGATTTCACTGAGCAGTGGTTTGTAGTTCTCCTTGAAGAGGTCCTTTACATCCCTTGTAAGCTGGATTCCTAGGTATTTTATTCTCTTTGAAGCAATTGTGAATGGAAGTTGATTCCTGACTTGGCTCTCTGCTTGTCTGTTACTGGTGTATAAGAATGCTTGTGATTTTTGCACATTAATTTTGTATCCTGAGACTTTGCTGAAGTTGCTTATCAGCTTAAGGAGATTTTGGGCTGAGACGATGGGGTTTTCTAAATATACAATCATGTCATCTGCAAACAGGGACAATTTGACTTCTTCTTTTCCTAACTGGATACTCTTGATTTCTTTCTCTTGCCTGATTGCCCTAGCCAGAACTTCCAACACTATGTTGAACAGGAGTGGTGAGAGAGGGCATCCCTGTCTTGTGCCAGTTTTCAAAGGGAATTTTTCCAGTTTTTGCCCATTCAGTATGATATTAGCTGTGGGTTTGTCGTAAATAGCTCTTATTATTTTGAGGTACGTTGCATCAATACCGAATTTATTGAGCGTTTTTAGCATAAAGGGCTGTTGAATTTTGTCAAAAGCCTTTTCTGCATCTATTGAGATAATCATGTGGTTCTTGTCTTTGATTCTGTTTATATGCTGAATTACGTTTATTGATTTGCGAATGTTGAACCAGCCTTGCATCCCAGGGATGAAGCCCACTTGATCATGGTGGATAAGCTTTTTGATGTGCTGCTGAATCCGGTTTGCCAGTATTTTATTGAGAATTTTTGCATCGATGTTCATCGGGGATATTGGTCTAAAATTCTCTTTTTTTGTTGTGTCTCTGCCAGGCTTTGGTATCAGGATGATGTTGGCCTCATAAAATGAGTTAGGGAGGATTCCCTCTTTTTCTATTGATAGGAATAGTTTCAGAAGGAATGGTACCAGCTCCTCCTTGTACCTCTGGTAGAATTCAGCTGTGAATCCATCTGGTCCTGGACTTTTTTTTGTGAGTAGGCTATTAATTGTTGCCTCAATTTCAGAGCCTGTTATTGGTCTATTCAGGGATTCAACTTCTTCCTGGTTCAGTCTTGGGAGAGTGTAAGTGTCCAGGAAATTATCCATTTCTTCTAGATTTTCTAGTTGATTTGCGTAGAGGCATTTATAGTATTCTCTGATGGTTGTTTGTATTTCTGTGGGGTCGGTGGTGATATCCCCTTTATCATTTTTTATTGCATCTATTTGATTCCTCTCTCTTTTCTTCTTTATTAGTCTTGCTAGCGGTCTGTCAATTTTGTTGATCTTTTCAAAAAACCAACTCCTGGATTCATTGATTTTTTGGAGGGTTTTTTGTGACTCTATCTCCTTCAGTTCAGCTCTGATCTTAGTTATTTCTTGCCTTCTGCTAGCTTTTGAATGTGTTTGCTCTTGCCTCTCTAGTTCTTTTAATTGTGATGTTAGAGTGTCAATTTTAGATCTTTCCTGCTTTCTCTTGTGGGCATTTAGTGCTATAAATTTCCCTCTACACACTGCTTTAAATGTGTCCCAGAGATTCTGGTATGTTGTATCTTTGTTCTCATTGGTTTCAAAGAACATCTTTATTTCTGCTTTCATTTCGTTATGTACCCAGTAGTCATTCAGGAGCAGGTTGTTCAGTTTCCATGTAGTTGAGCGGTTTTGATTGAGTTTCTTAGTCCTGAGTTCTAGTTTGATTGCACTGTGGTCTGAGAGACAGTTTGTTATAATTTCTGTTCTTGTACATTTGCTGAGGAGTGCTTTACTTCCAATTATGTGGTCAATTTTGGAATAAGTGCGATGTGGTGCTGAGAAGAATGTATGTTCTGTTGATTTGGGGTGGAGAGTTCTATAGATGTCTATTAGGTCCGCTTGGTGCAGAGATGAGTTCAATTCCTGGATATCCTTGTTAACTTTCTGTCTCGTTGATCTGTCTAATGTTGACAGTGGAGTGTTGAAATCTCCCATTATTATTGTATGGGAGTCTAAGTCTCTTTGTAGGTCTCTAAGGACTTGCTTTATGAATCTGGGTGCTCCTGTATTGGGTGCATATATATTTAGGAGAGTTAGCTCTTCCTGTTGAATTGATCCCTTTACCATTATGTAATGGCCTTCTTTGTCTCTTTTGATCTTTGATGGTTTAAAGTCTGTTTTATCAGAGACTAGGATTGCAACCCCTGCTTTTTTTTGTTCTCCATTTGCTTGGTAGATCTTCCTCCATCCCTTTATTTTGAGCCTATGTATGTCTCTGCATGTGAGATGGGTCTCCTGAATACAGCAGACTGATGGGTCTTGACTCTTTATCCAGTTTGCCAGTCTGTGTCTTTTAATTGGAGCATTTAGTCCATTTACATTTAAGGTTAATATTGTTATGTGTGAACTTGATCCTGTCATTATGATATTAACTGGTTATTTTGCTCATTAGTTGATGCAGTTTCTTCCTAGCCTCGATGGTCTTTACATTTTGGCATGTTTTTGCAATGGCTGGTACCGGTTGTTCCTTTCCATGTTTAGGGCTTCCTTCAGGGTCTCTTGTAAGGCAGGCCTGGTGGTGACAAAATCTCTAAGCATTTGCTTATCTGTAAAGGATTTTATTTCTCCTTCACTGATGAAACTTAGTTTGGCTGGATATGAAATTCTGGGTTGAAAATTCTTTTCTTGAAGAACGTTGAATATTGGCCCCCACTCTCTTCTGGCTTGTAGAGTTTCTGCCGAGAGATCTGCTGTTAGTCTGATGGGCTTCCCTTTGTGGGTAACCCGACCTTTCTCTCTGGCTGCCCTTAAGATTTTTTCCTTCATTTCAACTTTGGTGAATCTGGCAATGATGTGTCTTGGAGTTGCTCTTCTGGAGGAGTATCTTTGTGGCGTTCTCTGTATTTCCTGAATTTGAATGTTGGCCTGCCCTACTAGGTTGGGGAAGTTCTCCTGGATGATATCCTGAAGAGTGTTTTCCAACTTGGTTCCATTTTCCCCCTCACTTTCAGGCACCCCAATCAGACGTAGATTTGGTCTTTTTACATAATCCCATACTTCTTGCAGGCTTTGTTCATTTCTTTTTCTTCTTTTTTCTTTTGGTTTTCTCTTCTCACTTCATTTCATTCATTTGATCCTCAATCGCTGATACTCTTTCTTCCAGTTGATCGAGTCGGTTACTGAAGCTTGTGCATTTGTCACGTATTTCTCGTGTCATGGTTTTCATCTCTGTCATTTCGTTTATGATCTTCTCTGCATTTATTAGTCTAGCTGTCAATTCTTCCACTCTTTTTTCAAGATTTTTAGTTTCTTTGCGCTGGGTACGTAATTCCTCCTTTAGCTCTGAGAAGTTTGATGGACTGAAGCCTTCTTCTCTCATCTCGTCAAAGTCATTCTCTGACCAGCTTTGATCCGTTGCTGGCGATGGGCTGCGCTCCTTTGCAGGGGGAGATGCGCTCTTATTTTTTGAATTTCCAGCTTTTCTGCCCTGCTTCTTCCCCATCTTTGTGGTTTTATCTGTCTCTGGTCTTTGATGACGGTGACGTACTGATGGGGTTTTGGTGTA
The DNA here is from genome assembly GCF_009764315.1 of Trachypithecus francoisi. Classification (NCBI taxonomy): domain Eukaryota; kingdom Metazoa; phylum Chordata; class Mammalia; order Primates; family Cercopithecidae; genus Trachypithecus; species Trachypithecus francoisi. The sequence continues at coordinate 101,673,376 of NW_022681458.1, forward strand.
GGTGTCCTTCCTGTTTGATAGTTTTCCATCTGACAGTCAGAAGGACTGTCTGTTGGTCTGTTGGAGATTGCTTGAGGTCCAATCCAGACCCTGTTTGCCTGGGTATCAGCAGCAGAGGTTGCCGAAGATAGAATATTGCTGAACAGCGAGTGTACCTGTCTGATTCTTCCTTTGGAAGTTTCCTCTCAGGGATGACTCCACCCTGTGAGGTGTGGGGTGTCAGACTGCCCCTAGTGGGGGATGTCTCCCAGCTAGGCTACTCAGGGGTCAGGGACCCACCTGAGCAGGCAGTCTGTCCGTTCTCGGATCTCAACCTCCGCATTGGGAGATCCACGGCTCTCCCCAAAACTGTCAGACAGAGTTGTTCGCCTCTGCACCGGCCCCCCGCTGCTTTCCCTGTTGGACCTCAGCTGTGGGCTGTCCCCAGAGGTGGAGTCTACAGAGACAGGCAGGTTTCCTTGAGCTGCTGTGAGCTCCACCCAGTTCGAGCTTCCCAGCAGCTTTGTTTACCTACTTAAGCCTCAGCAATGGCGGGCGCCCCTCCCCCAGCCTGGCTGCTACCTTGCGGATAGATCTTCGCAGACTGCTGTGTTAGCAGTGAGGGAGGCTCCGTGGGCTTGGGACCCTCCCGGCCAGGTGTGGGATATATTCTCCTGGTGTGCCTGTTTCCTTAAAGCGCAGTATTGGGGTGAGAGTTACCCGATTTTCCAGGTGTTATGTGTCTCAGTTCCCCTGGCTAGGAAAATGGATTTCCTTCCCCCTTGCGCTTCCAGGTGAGGCGATGCCTTGCCCTGCTTCAGCTCACGCTGGTCAGGCTGCAGCAGCTGACCAGCACCGATTGTCCGGCACTCCGTAGAGAGATGACCCCAGTACCTCAGTTGAAAATGCAGAAATCAGGCCGGCGCGGTGGCTCAAGCCTGTAATCCCAGCACTTTGGGAGGCCGAGACGGGCGGATCACGAGGTCAGGAGATTGAGACCATCCTGGCTAACACGGTGAAACCCCGTCTCTACTAAAAAAAATACAAAAAATTAGCCGAGCGAGATGGCGGGCGCCAGTAGTCCCAGCTACTCGGAGGCTGAGGCGAGAGAATGGCGTAAACCGGGAGGCGGAGCTTGCAGTGAGCTGAGATCCGGCCACAGCACTCCAGCCTGGGCGACAGAGCGAGACTCCGTCTCAAAAAAAAAAAAAAAAAAAAATGCAGAAATCACCGGTCTTCTGTGTCACTCGCGCTGGGAGTTGGAGACTGGAGCTGTTCCTATTCGGCCATCTTGCTCTGCCCTTTTTTCCTTTTTAACATTCTCAAAGTATTCCATAATACAGAGAATCCATACATTTAGTCACTCCCCTACTGTGGGACCTGTAGTTGAGTTCACATTTTTTACCACTTAAATAGCAAAGCAGTGAGCATCCTTGTCAGCATATGTTGATATTAGGTGTGATGATTTCTCAAGATTAAATTTTTACAGTTAGAATTAATGTGCCAAAAAATTACATAATTCTAATCTTGATACATATTGCACATTATCTTCCGAGTAGACTTTACCAATTTATGCACCAATCACCAGCTTCGACATTTGATATATTAGTAATTATTTTGCCAACTTTGTGAATGAACATTTTTCTCATTTTCATGTGCATTTTCCTTATTGTTTCTAAGGTTGAGTTCTTTTTATTTGTTTTTGGACATTTAATTTATTATGCTAAGAATTCCCTGATAATACATTATGTTCATGCTTTTTTCTGTTGATTTGTTTATCAATTTAATAAAACAATTTACATATTCCAGATAGTAATCCTTTCTGTATACCACTGACTTATTGATGACTCCCAATATTAAGTAATATATACCTATTACTTATTTTTATATATCTTCTGTATATAAGGGGATAATAAGCTCCATTATTTCAGGATTCTTGTTTCATACCTTTTTTTTTTTTGAGACGGAGTCTTGCTCTGTCACCCAGGCTGGAGTGCAGTGGCTGGATCTCAGCTCACTGCAAGCTCCGCCTCCCGGGTTTACGCCATTCTCCTGCCTCAGCCTCCCGAGTAGCTGGGACTACAGGCGCCCGCCACCTCGCCCGGCTAGTTTTCTGTATTTTTAGTAGAGACGGGGTTTCACCATGTTAGCCAGGATGGTCTCGATATCCTGACCTCGTGATCCACCCGTCTCGGCCTCCCAAAGTGCTGGGATTACAGGCTTGAGCCACCGCGCCCGGCCTCATACCTTTTTTTAATGCCCCCAGTACTGAGGATAGATGCAATAAATAGGCACTTAATATTGATTGTCAATTGAGGAAGGAGACTACAGCTGCAAAATTGTAGACAAGGATCAGCAGGAATGTGTTGCTGGCTCCAGTCTCAAGGCTCAAGGCCAGGAGTGACAAAGTTAGCTTTGGCTTCTCAGGTCAGTTATCAATCCTGAATGTAGAAAACCAGAAGATGAAAGAGACCTGTATACCCTGAGATGTGACCACTCATTTTTCCCTGTTCAGTCATTCACTTCTGAGTTTGTTGTTATACACATTCATTCATCAAATGATGTGTTTATATTGTTTATCTTCACTAACTTATTTAGCTCTTTCCATGAAAATCTACGTGGAAAGTTGGATTCAAAAATATATTCAAAGGCTTCTGTCTTGAAGTTATGTCCTAAATGTTACTCTACAAGGCTGTATGCAAAAGCCAACTAAAACATTTAGATACATTTCATTTGTCAAATCACTTGTGTTCCATAGTTTATTTTTAATTCAGCCTTTATTTAATAAAAATCTCTTCCACATACATATTTATAAGCACATGGAATTATGCAGATTTTGCTTGTAGATGTAAACATTTTTAAGTGAACAGAGGTGCTAGTTTTCTCAGGAAGAAAGGATATGTTCACAATTCAAGCAAAATACAGCAGACTTTTTTTAATATTTATCCATTTCTCTCACTCCCAGTTAACATATATGTTTCATTTCTGAATGCTTTTATTCACTTACTCGCCACATCCTTAGGTAACATCCGTTGTGTTCCATCTCTAGTTAAGGATGTGTGGATTGGAAGAATACGGTTTTCTCTAAATAATATTTTAAAAGCCTTGAGTTAGTTTTTAATCAGTATGATCATGCAGGTTGTGGGGAAAACTGTCTTTCACTCATTCTGTACATATAACCCTAAAACAGCTCATTTTATTTTCTTTCTTTTCTTTTTTGCAGGGTTAAGGTGCTTTGGGAATGAGTGGGAGTAAGTCTTTCTCTAAAAGCTTACTTGATGGTGTGTGTGTGTGTGTGTGTTTGACTGTAATTCTGACTATATGTTATGCAGTCAAATCCAAATTCAAATTTTTTTATTCCTCTTTAAATCCTTAGGGATGTCCTCAACTGTCAGTATAATAAAATGATCATTTTATAATCATGGTAACCACCACTATAATAATAATTAACTAATTAAATATTTTGACTATCTGTACTGTCAATGAGAAATTTTATTGACAGGAAAAATCAATGGTCCAATTGAATGTTTCTGGGTAACTCTTGTAGCTGAAATTGGTCAATAGTTACCACTAAAATCCTGTCAATAGTTTAAAAAGGTAAATAACCAATTTAAGAATTTCATACAAATATATTAAAAATGTTAGCTATATACCTCTTTTGTATAGGTTATATGATAACTACATTTTTATGTAGTGGATATATGCTTTACAATATTTATAGTAAATGTGAGATTAAAGCACAGTCATATTTTCTAAAATTTTATAAGAGAAGCATTGAAATATGGGGGTGGAATAATAGGTTAAGATTAAGAAGTCTAGTTTTAGTGCCTATTGCCACAAGCTACTTTGGTAAATTAAAATAAATGTCACTCATCTTTTCCAGACATCTGTTTTTTCATCTACAAAACAATGGGCTTGAACTTGGCAATATTCTAAAATCCCTTCTAGCTGCTAAATTCTATAAAAGAGTATAATTTTTCTATTTTAAATGATTATGAAGGTTTATAGTTTTTATAGCTTTGGTTTTATGACATTTTGTTGGTCATATTTGTGATTTATTCAACGTCAAGTCCTGCTCAGGAATACAGTTCCCCAATTACAACATTATTTCTATTGAAAGAGAACAATATGTTTTAAGATGAGCCTTTTTTGATAGAATTTATATGAGCACATTATTTTAGAAATGGGGACTGCCTGTGTTTGCTAGTGTATTTTAGTTTCTCTCAGAGCTAATTTTCCCAATGGGCTTGTTTTCTGAGTACTCTTTATGCTGAGACTAAGTTAAAATTTTGAAAAAAGCATTGCTTTGTGGGAAATAATTACTCACGTATAGTGATTTTAGCCAAAGCCCTATAGTTAATCTCCTTGGAATCAAGATCAAAGGGTTTAAATTCTTGGTGTTCTTTTCCTAAATGGAACATAACAAGAATTCTATACCACTTTCTACTATGCTAATCCAAGAACATTAGCACATGTGGTTAATTTTACTTTGGATTGCTTAATTTTTATAATTTTACCTTCAACAGGCCTTTAATGTAGTTTGAGTGTGCACGTGAATATTCATAAAAATAAGTATATGTTTAATGAGTACAGAGTTTCTGTTTGTGATCATAAAAAGTTCTGGAAATGGATATTAGTGATAGTTGCACAACACTGTGAATGTACTTAATGCTACTAAATAGTATACTTAAAATGGTTACAATAGTAAATTTTATGTATATTTTATCACAATAAAAAATAAGCATAGAAAGGCTATTAAATTATTTCTGAAGTCATATTGGTAGATTCAGAGGAAAACACTTTCCTGGGAGAGAAAGAATCAGAAAACATTTCACACTGTAACTTGAGGCTAACTTTTTCTATGCCGAATGCTAGATGTGTAACCTATCCCCAAGCAAGTCTGCTGTAATAATGATTTGAAAGTAATATCTCTGTCTCAAGGGTGTGATGACCTCTGTGGGTCTATTAATTCCATATCCATATACATGTTTATAGTTCTTTCCTTATAACCAGAATATTCACCTCTGTCATCCTGATGATATGGATGTGAATGGAATACACAATTACAGTCGCTAAAGCAAGAACAGACTAAGAGAGAGAGCTGCCATCCCCACAGGTTTGAAAAGCTTTCTCCTTTGAGTTATTATATTATACAGCTTTTCTGTGTTTACAAGAGGCTAATTATCATCTTATTCTCAGGGCTGGCAAAGGCAATATCAAAGAAGGATTAAGAGAAATATCCAAAATACCATTCAGGTGGAAAGTTCTGAATTTGAAGATGAATGTCAGTTTGATATTGGAGAAAATGTCAAAATAGTGAACAGATTTGATCTTCATTAAATCTAGAACATATTTAGAAGTTAATAGTTTAGGCTATAATCCTACATTATGGCATGGAAAAAATAATGATCCTGCCCCAGAGAATGAGTTTTATACTTTTGTTGTTGTTGTTCTTGTAGCACTTAACACGATACATTCTCATAGTAGTCTGTGTGTAAATATTTCATGATTCAGACTAATTGGCACAGTTCTAGACTACTTTGAATGACTTTGATCAATTTTTATGTCATGGTTGACCACTGACTCTCTGCCTCCATTCTGTCCTTCATTCTACATTATATGCCAACCCCATTTGGTATTACGTTGAATTATAAAACAAACAAAATTTAAAAATATATTTAAAAACTTTATCACATGCAGCTTATTTGTAGTTAGAAAGTGTGTGTTTTAAATGAGACTCAGAGGATAACTGCAAACTAAAATTTGTATTTTATGTGAAAAATAGAGTAGTATAGCACTGACTTTTCTCTCATCTGTCGAAATGCCTGCAGGAAATATTCAGGATATAGAAACAATGTAATAGACTACGTTTTGACAGATAATATTTCACCAACAGATTAAAATGCATTCTGTTACTCTCTGTCTAGCATCTTTGCATTTCATTAAGAACTAAAGAAAATAATGACACAAGCCAGATGTCTAGGTTGGGTGGGGAACTAGAATTATCAATTTGCTTATATTAAGTGTTTTAAGTGCTATGAATCTTTATAAACATTAGATAAATTATTATATGAGTTTTTTAATGCACATTTTAAAATGTATACAATCATGCCTGTTACACCAGCACTTTGGGAGGCCGAGGTGGGTGGATTGCTTGAGTCCAAAAGTTTAAGCCCAGTCTGGGCAACATGGCAAAACCCCATCTCTACAAAAAATACAAAAATCATCTGGGTATGGTTATGTATACCTGTGGTCCCACCCAGCTACTGGTGAAGCTGAAGTGGGAGGATTGCTTGAGCTCAGGAGGTTGAGACTGCAGTGAGCCATGATTGTGCCACTGCACTCCAGTCTGTCTGGGTGACAGGGTGAAACCCTGTCTGAAAAAATAAAAATAAAAAATTGGAAAAATTTCCTAAAACGTACATTATATCTTGACAATTATAGCCTTTATAAATCTTTAAAAAATTTCAACAAATTTAGTTTAAAGATCTGATTGGCTTTACTGGTGATTTATGAATCAGGCAGCATCCCATCAAAGATGCAGAAAAGCTGCTTTGATAAGCAGAGCAAAGAAGTTGGGCTTTATAGGCAGAAAAGGGCTGAAGAAGCAGAAAGAAGGAACGAAAAATCAGATTGGTCATTACAAAGTAACTTTCCTTACAGGGTTTAAAAGGAGGAACTTCCCTGTTTTATCAGCTGGCTCAGGTAAACCAGGCCCCATTCTGATTGGTTGCTGTGAATTTCCTCTTTTCTTTTTTTGGAAAACTGGTTCATTTTAGAATTCATTTTGATTGCATGGAACCTAGCACAAGTTATTCCATTCTAGTTTGTTCAGTCTGGTCTGTTGGACCTAGTGCGTGAGCTCAGTTCACACAATGATCTCCTATAATTTTCATATAATATAGATAATATGAAAACTGTCGTGTGGTAGGTATGATATGGTTTGGCTGTGTCCCCACCCAAATCTCATCTTGAACTGTAGTTCCCATAATCCCCACATGTTGTGGAAGACACCTACTGGAAGGTAATTGAATCATAGGGGCAGTTACCATCATGCTGTTCTCATGATAGTGAATGAGTGAGTTCTCACAAGATCTGATGGGTTTATAAGGGGCTTTTCCCCCTTTTGCTGGGCATTTCTCCTTCCTCCCATCAAGTAAAGAAGGACGTGTTTGCTTCCCCTTCTGGCATGATTGTAAGCTTCCTGAGGCCTCCCTAGCCATGGTGAACTGTGAGTCAATTAAACCTCTTTCCTTTGTAAATTACCCAGTCTCAGGCAGTCGTTTATAGCAGCATGAGAACAGACTCATGCAATATAGGAGATGATTACAGTATACTAATAAGCATCAGTGAAAAGGAGAGTACTGTAATATGATTCTTAAAGTAGAAAAAATAAACTGTAAAGGTGGAGGAAAGTAAGACATAATTAGAAAAAAAATAAGAAGAAGCTCAAGAGCATCCCAAAAGGATAATACAATATGCACAATTGATAGTTGGATAAAGAAAGGATGAGTGATTCAAACATGACTTAAGACATTGATTTCAACACCCCCTCTGCATGTTCTTGCAAGCAAATTTCTAACCAACTACAGATGCTCCTCTATTTAGGATGGGACTACAACTTGATAAACTTACTGTGAAGCTGAAAATTTGTGAAGTCAAACCATCGAAAGTCAGGGACCATCTGTCGTGACTTTTTCTGCTTTTTTTTTTGTTGTTGTTGTTACAGCAAAACTCACTATAGCTTTTAAATTGTATTCTATTTGATCAGCCTGGGGAAGGGGAAGGGCGAAATCTTTGCTATATCAGAATGAAACAAATTTTAAAAACCTTCATGAAAGACTGAGTTGGAATTGAAATAAAAACTGGTAGTTCAAGATGTAAAGAAGTTCTGAACATGACAGTTAAAGCCAGTTAAAGAATTCCCTGTGAGGACTTTTGTCTGGGAGTTTGATTTTATCCCTGCAGCTTTGCTTAAGAGATTTCCTGTTCCTTTATGCTAGTGACTTAGTATTGTTTTTTCCAGCCGTTTCATTCTTTTTACCTTTGCCTTGAGCACTGTAGAAATCAATACAGTAGGCACTCTCTGTTCTGTGCCCAACACCTGTAGTTTCCTGTGTGTGATGGTTTGAGATTCTGTAGATACTACTTAATCCGATAGCTAGTGTGGCCTATTTGTCCAATAAAACATTTTCCACAGCGGCAGGGAACATTAAGCTACTTCTGTGGGTGGTAGAATATTGCCTTTTGTTAGCTATAGGGGGTGAGGGACCTTGGATGAGGTTAGAACATTATTTTTATTTTTGTGGGTGCTTTTGAAGATTGTATTGATCCAACTTATGAATGCCTTTACATGGGGTGGGATTGCTCTTCTCTCATGCCTGATCTCTCAGCTTGTTAGTGACTTCACTCTTGGTGGGAACAGAGGATTTAATCAAATAGTTGGCTGGGTATCTATTCTCTGCTAGGGTCATAAGAAGAATATGGATTGTCTATAAGAAGAAACAGGATTCTGCCATAGCCTCAGTTTGATATATTAACCTGAGATTCAGTCCTCTCGGTGTGAAGTCCAATTCCCAAAATGGTTGGTTAAACAACCCCAAGTTACATTTTCAGTTAAATGCTGGAAATACCAACCTCATACAATTAGTGAAAGGTGGAAAGGGTGGAGGCAGTATATTTGGAACCTGTTTTCAGGGCAAGTATCACTCAGAATGGATATTTAAAGAAGCAACACTGCTTATATGATTTCAAATCTTTTTATTGTATTCAACGTGTATTTAGAAAGTATCCTAGGCACTAGGAATAAAGCTGTGGTAGTAGATTTGTACAAGGGTCAGGAGACAAATGACCCTTACCTCAAGAATTTAATACTTAAGAAGTAAGACAACCAACAGCTCATTTGATGTGTTATAAAGAAGTGCAGGCAAATAATTTATTGTAGGGGGGTTCAGAGAAAGCTCTTCATTAAAAAGCAATGTTTAAATAGGGGAATGTAGAGATGGTAGAATTTCAAGTAGCTTACTGTATTTTGATTTGATGATTTCTCACCATCTTCCTTGTAGCCCTCCTTTCTTTTTCCCCTTTAGAAATGACTACTATAGAAAATGGAGGGTAAAAATGTCACTGGGCATTTAAAATATCAGCAAACTGTAAACCTTGCTTTTCAAAAGACTCATAGGCATATTAAGAGTCATTAGTCATAGTAACTTTGAAAAAAAATAGCACTTAGAGATCTGGCTTAGTCTCTTATAGAGTGTGATTTTTGGACATTATGATTCTCATGTATACATGGAGATAATGCTTATATAGATTGGTTGTGCAAATTAAAGGCAATAATGTATCTACATCCTCATACAACACTTGTTCAGCCTGGGTGCAGTGGCTCACACCTGTATTTCTAGGACTTTGGAAGGCTGAGGCAGGAGGATCACTTGAGCTCAGGAGTTCAAGACCAGCCTCAGTTAAAATAATGAGACCTCATCTATACAAAAAATAAACAAAATTAGCTGGGTGTGGTGGCATGCACCTGTAGTCCCAGCTACTCAGGAGGTTGTGGAGGGAGGATTGCTTGAGTCCAGAGGTAGAGACTGCAGTGAGCTGAGATTGTGCCACAGCACTCCAACCTGGGTGACAGAGTGAGATCCTATTTCAAAAAAAAAAAAAAAAAAATTAGAAACTTGTTTATAACAGAAAATTATTACAGCTTCTGCCCTTCCCCCTCCACTGTAGGCAACCTTGCTTGAAGACTGACAAACATTTATCTTACCATGTTCATCATGTTTACCATTCTTAAAACCCTGCTTCTTAAAATTTCATAGGTCACTCTGCAGTAGAATTTTGTTAACAGCATCAGCTCTTCCATCAAGAAATTTGTTTTTTACATCCTATTCATTGCTCACCCAGCATTAAGAAAGTGAGTACAGTTTGCTTTTGTAATGACTGACCAGTAAGGAGACAGAAATAAACTCAGGAAAAGAAGACTACTAATGAATTTTCTGAGACCTACCTTCTTTCTGAATCAAATACAATGTTTACCTTCATCTCTATTGATCCATTAAATCAAGCACAAAAGGAAATTGTACTCAAAATTTGATTTTCATCATCTATTCTTACCAATGTCACAAGATATATTAGAAAAGCAGCACTTGGTGGGTGGTGGTGTTACTCTGTAATGTAAAGCCTAGGTGAAGATTTATAAGTACAGCAAATCACAGGGTCCTAGAGTCCTACTCTCTGATCAGAGACCCTGTTTGCTCTTTTATCCAGCCACCTAACTGTGTATTATCTTTGAACCTTCAAAGTATGTCAAATTTTTCCACATAGTATTACAATTTATCTGTTAATAGAATTTATTTTTAGAGCAGTTTTATGTTTACAGCAAAATTGAGCTTCATCTCCATTGATCCATCAAATCAATGAGTTCTTAACTCTCTACTTTCTGACCTCCCCAACTCCCAACAGCCTCCCCTACTATCAACATCCTGCACCAGGATGGATGCATTTGTTTTTTTTTTTTTTTTTTTTTTTGAGACGGAGTCTTGCTCTGTCGCCCGGTCTGGAGTGCAGTGGCCGGATCTCAGCTCACTGCAAGCTCCGCCTCCCGGGTGTACGCCATTCTCCTGCCTCAGCCTCCCGAGTAGCTGGGACCACAGGCGCCCGCCACCTCGCCCGGCTAGTTTTCATATTTTTAGTAGAGACGGGGTTTCACCGTGTTACCCAGGATGGTCTCGATCTCCTGACCTCGTGATCCGCCCGTCTCGGCCTCCCAAAGTGCTGGGATTACAGGCTTGAGCCACCGCGCCCGGCCAGATGCATTTGTTATAATCAATGAAACAATGTTGATATAGCATAATTATCCAAGGTTCACGGTTTACCTTTGGGTTCATTCTTGGTGTTGTACATCGACAGTCTCCAACCATTTTGGCACCAGGAACCAGTTTCATGGAAGACAATGTTTCCATGGACCAGGGGTGGAGGAGAATGGTTTCAGGATGGTCCAAATGCATTATATTTATCATCAGATTCTCAAAAGGAGTATGCAACCTAGATTCCTAGCATATGCAGTTCACAGTAGGGTTTGCACTCCTGTGAGAATCTAATGTGTCAGCTGATCTGACAGGAGGCGGAACTCAGGCAGCGATGCTGATTGGCCTGTAGCTCATCTCCTGCTGTGCGGCCCACTTCCTAACAGGCCACAAAGGAGTACTGGTCTGCTGCCAGGGTGTTGGAGACACCTACTATACATTGCATAGGTGTTGACAGATGTAAAATGATATTATCTTCCACTGTGGTATCACAGAGTAGCTTTACTGCCTAAAATCCTCTGTGTTCCTCCTACTTATTCCTCCCTTCCCCTTAAGTACTGGAAATCAATAATCTTTTTACTGTCTTCATAGTTTTGCTTTTCATAGAATATCATAGCTGGAATCATACAGTATGTAGCCTTTTCAGATTTGCTTCCCCCATTTAGTAATATACACTTAAGTTTCTTCCATGTCTTTCAATGACTTGATTGATAGTTACTTCTTTTTAGCACCAAAAAGATTGCAATGTCAGGATACACCTCAATTTACTTATCCAGTCACCTCCAAAGACTATCTTGATTGCTTCTACATTTTGGCAATTGTAAAAAAAGCTGAGATAAACATTTGTGTTCAGGCTTTTGTATGCACATAAGTTTTCAACTGTTTGTGTAACCTTCAAGGAGTGCAAATGTTGAATCGTATGGTATGAATATGTTTAGTTTTGAAAAAATGTGGCAAACTGTCTTCCAAAGTGGCTGTATTGTTTTGCATTCTCACCAACAATGAATTCTCATTCATTGTTCCACATTCCTGTCTGCATTCAGTGTTGTCAATGTTCTGGATTTTGGCCATTCTAATAGGTGTTTAGTGGCAACTTATTATTATTTTAATTTGCAGTTCCCTGATAATACATGATGTTGAGTATCTTTTCATATGCTATTTGCCATCTTCTTTGGTGAGGTGTCTGTTTAGATCATTTGCCCATTTTTGAATCAGGTTGTTCATTTTCTTATTGTTGAGTTTCAAGGATTTTTTGTATATTTTGTAAAATAGTCCTTTAGCAGATATGTCTTTTGTAAATGTTTTCTCCCGGTCGGTGGCTTCTCTTTCTCTTGACATTGTCTTTCACAGAGAAGCAGATTCTCATTTTAATGAAGTCCAGCTTATCAATTATTACATTCATAGTTTGTGTCTTTAGTGCTGTATCTCAAAAGTTATCTTCAAACCCTAGGTCACCTAGATTTTCTCCTATGTTATCTTCTAGGAGTTTCATAGTTTTGCATTTTACATTTAGGTCTGTGATCTATTTCAAGTTAACTTTTGTGATGGGTGTTAGGTCTGGGTCTAGATTTATATTTTAACATGTGGATTTCAATTGTTCCAGCACCAGTCGTTGAAAAACTATCTTTTCTCCATTGTATTGCCTTTGCTTCTTTGTCAAAAGTCAGTTCATTGCACTTATGTGGATTTACTCCTGGGCTCTCTAATAATTTATTTTCAAATGTTTGTTTCTTCATGCGCTGTGAGTTTTGTAAAGCAGTGTAGTATGTGTTTAAACCTCTATAGAGAGGTCTATAACCCCTAAATAGGAACTGGATAAAGATTTGCTGTGTGACATCTTCTCATAAAATTAGGGAGAATAATTAATTATTCCACATAAAATATAAACAATATAAGGTTACGTTAAATATATTTTTAATGCTCTTGAAATATGCAATCTAAATACGGAATTCTCTAGATTATTTCAAACTACCTGACCATAAAAATTCCCTGGGGGCAGTTTTAATCTTGTAGGTTCTTAATCAAGACCTAAAACTCTTCAATAAAGAGTCCTGGGAAACTGTATTATTTATTTATTTATTTATTTATTTATTTATTTATTTATTTATTTATTGAGACGGAGTCTTACTCTGTCACCCATGCTGGAGTGCAGTGGCATGATCTCGGCTCACTGCAAGCTCTGCCTTTCTGGTTCACGCCATTCTCCTGCCTCAGCCTCCCGAGTATCTGGGACTACAGGTGCCCGCCACCACGCCCGGCTAAGTTTTTGTATTTTTAGTAGAGATGGGGTCTCACCGTGTTAGCCAGGATGGTCTCCATCTCCTGACCTTGTGATCCTCCCGACTCAGCTTCCCAAAGTGCTGGGATTACAGGCGTGAGCCACAACACCCAGCCGGGAAACTGTATTCTTAATAAAAATCCTAGGTGATTGATACGCTCAGTGAAGTTTAGGTAACACTGACGTCTGTTAAAAGTAACTACAGACTTTAAAATATCTAACATCACATGTAAATGCATAATATATTTATTTCGTTTATTCATTCACTTATGTGGCATATATGTACTGAGCTATAAGTCAATCACTATGCCTGGAAATAAAAAGGTAAATAAGGGTCTCTACCCTCAAGAAGATTACATTCTTTCAGTAGCAAATAAAAGGTTAAAATAAGTGGGCAAAATAGAAGCACCAAAGGAAGATTGTTTCGAAAAATTAGAAAAAAATGTGCAGAGTAGATAACGTTTTCATAATAACCTTAGTATGCTTTTCATCTGACTTTCTTCTGACTTTTCTTAGCCCTAATTAGAATGGATA